>NC_139223.1:147895246-148450246 GCF_055691185.1 Crinia signifera | reverse complement strand
GAGTACAGCTCTGCCCCTGACGCCTGCAAAGCCCTACCCCCAGTTTCTGATTGGCCCATGGGCCAGTCAGTCAAAGAACAGGGGTGACAATCGGTTGGTGTTTATTTTTTTTTTTAAAGGATAAAAATTTTGAACATTTTATTTATAAGGCATATTATTATTATTATCTTGGGTACTTGGTGCTTGGGGGGTCTTGCTAATGCGACATAGCACCCACCAAAATTCCACCAGAATCTGAGCTGCAAAATCCAAAAATCACTCCTTCCCTTCTGAGTCCTGCCATGCACCCAAATGGTATTTTTTGGTCACATGTGAGGCATTGCCGTACTCAGGAGAAATTGGGGCACAGATTTTGGGGTGCTTTGTCTCCTTCATTCCTTGTGAAAATGAAAAACTTTGAGCCAGAACTGCATTTTTGTGTAAAAAATGTAATTTTGCATTTGCACAGCCCAGTTGTATCAAAATTGGTGAAACCCCTGGGGGTTTGAAATGTACACTATACCCCTAGATGAATTCCCTGAGGGGTGTAGTTTGCAAAATGGGGTCACTTGTGGGGGGATTCCACTGTATTGGTGCTTTGGGGGTCTTGCTAATGCGACATAGCACCCACCAACATTCCACCACCAAAAATCACTCCTTCCCTTCTGAGTCCTGCCATGCACCCAACTGGTATTTTTTGGTCATATATGAGGCATTGCCATACTCGGGAGAAATTGGGGCACAGATTTTGGGGTGCTTTTTCTCCTTCATACCTTATGAAAATGAAAAATTTTGAGCCAGAACTGCATTTTTGTGTAAAAAAATGTAATTTTTCATTTTCACTGCCCAGTTGTATCAAAATTGGTGAAACCCCTGGGGGTTTGAAATGTACACTATACCCCTAGATGAATTCCCTGAGGGGTGTAGTTTGCAAAATGGGGTCACTTGTGGGGGGGTTCCACTGTATTGGTGCTTGGGGGGTCTTGCTAATGCGACATAGCACCCACCAACATTCCACCAGAATCTGAGCTGCAAAATCCAAAAATCACTCCTTCCTTTCTGAGTCCTGCCATGCACCCAAATGGTATTTTTTGGTCACATGTGAGGCATTGCCGTACTCGGGAGAAATTGGGGCACAGATTTTGGGGTGCTTGGTCTCCTTCATTCCTTGTGAAAATGAAAAATTTTGAGCCAGAACTGCATTTTTGTGTAAAAAATTTAATTTTGCATTTGCACAGCCCAGTTGTATCAAAATTGGTGAAACCCCTGGGGGTTTGAAATGTACACTATACCCCTAGATGAATTCCCTGAGGGGTGTAGTTTGCAAAATGGGGTCACTTGTGGGGGGGTTCCACTGTATTGGTGCTTGGGGGGTCTTGCTAATGCGACATAGCACCCACCAAAATTCCACCAGAATCTGAGCTGCAAAATCCAAAAATCACTCCTTCCCTTCTGAGTCCTGCCATGCACCCAAATGGTATTTTTTGGTCACATGTGAGGCATTGCCGTACTCGGGAGAAATTGGGGCACAGATTTTGGGGTGCTTCTTCTCCTTCATACCTTCTGAAAATGAAAAATTTTGAGCCAGAACTGCATTTTTGTGTAAAAAAATGTAATTTTTCATTTTCACTGCCCAGTTGTATCAAAATTGGTGAAACCCCTGGGGGTTTGAAATGTACACTATACCCCTAGATGAATTCCCTGAGGGGTGTAGTTTGCAAAATGGGGTCACTTGTGGGGGGGTTCCACTGTATTGGTGCTTTGGGGGTCTTGCTAATGCGACATAGCACCCACCAACATTCCACCACCAAAAATCACTCCTTCCCTTCTGAGTCCTGCCATGCACCCAACTGGTATTTTTTGGTCACATATGAGGCATTGCCATACTCGGGAGAAATTGGGGCACAGATTTTGGGGTGCTTTTTCTCCTTCATACCTTATGAAAATGAAAAATTTTGAGCCAGAACTGCATTTTTGTGTCAAAAAATGTAATTTTTCATTTTCACTGCCCAGTTGTATCAAAATTGGTGAAACCCCTGGGGGTTTGAAATGTACACTATACCCCTAGATGAATTCCCTGAGGGGTGTAGTTTGCAAAATGGGGTCACTTGTGGGGGGGTTCCACTGTATTGGTGCTTGGGGGGTCTTGCTAATGCGACATAGCACCCACCAACATTCCACCAGAATCTGAGCTGCAAAATCCAAAAATCACTCCTTCCTTTCTGAGTCCTGCCATGCACCCAAATGGTATTTTTTGGTCACATGTGAGGCATTGCCGTACTCGGGAGAAATTGGGGCACAGATTTTGGGGTGCTTGGTCTCCTTCATTCCTTGTGAAAATGACAAATTTGGAGCCAGAACTGCATTTTTGTGTAAAAAAATTAATTTTTCATTTTCACTGCCCAGTTGTACCACAATTGGTGAAACCCCTGGGGGTTTGAAATGTACACTATACCCCTAGATGAATTCCCTGAGGGGTGTAGTTTGCAAAATGGGGTCACTTGTGGGGGGGTTCCTAACTTTTAGCATCTTATGGTGCCTAGAAACCTACATGGTGCCTAAAAAATAATCTCATAAAAAGGAGGCTCCAAAATCAAGTAGGTGCTCCTTCTATTATGAAGCCTGTGGTTTGGTCAACGTGCACACTAGGGCCACATATAGGATATTTATGAAAACAAAAGAATTGGGGGAATCAATTTTTAGTCACATTTCTCTAGTAAAATGTACTGTGTTCCTTAGAAAAATGTATTAAAATTGCAAATCTGCAAAAAAAATTAAATTTTGAAATTTCACCTACACTTTGTTTTAATTCCTGTGAAACACCTAAAGGGTTAACAAACTTCCAAAATGCTGTTTTGAATACTGTGATGGGTGCAGTTTTTGAAATGGTATCATTTATGGGGGTGTCTCACATACAAGTCCCTCAAAGTCACATCAGAACTGAACTGGTCCCTAAAAAAATCAGTGTTTGAAATTTTCTTGAAAATGTGAGAATTTGCTATTCATATTGTAAGCCTCCTAGTGTCCAAAAAAATTAAAAGGAAGTTGAAATAATGATGGAAACATAAAGTAGACATATGGTCTATGTTAGTTATTAACTATTTTGAGTGGTATGATTATTTGTCTCACAAGCAGAAAATTTAACATTTTGCAAATTGCTAAATTTTCCATTTTTTTCCGACATTTTGGTATTTTTCACAAAAAACCACAGACTGTATCGACGAAAATTTACCACTAATTTGAAGTACAATGTGTCACGAAAAAACAATCTCAAAATCACTGGGATAAGTAAAAGCAAAAAAAAGTTATCCCCACTTAAGTGATACATGTCAGATTTGAAAAAAAGGGCTCTGTCAGGAACGCAAAAACTGGCTCTGTCAGGAAGGGGTTAAATGCAATGTCATTACAGAGTGTGTTGGTGTAATGGACAGACGTCTGAATAGTTTTGCCCATATAGTTTGTATATATATGTCTTAAGCGTGACAGCTCTTTTAGCAGACCCAGGAGATGGCTGCCTAGTGTTATTTTTGTTGATGGGGTTTCGCTTGTAGCCATAACCCTGAGACTCTCTCTGAGTAGAAATTATTTTCTTTTTCCTCAATGTTTTTTTTCTGCATTTGTAGCATTTTGGGGTAGTTTGTAATTTGTTAATTATTTTGTGAATTTTGTGTTTTGTATCTTGTAATTTGTTTTGGGTAGAAGTCACATCAGAAACCCATGCACTTAGTTAGACCATTTGTCATCTGTCCATCTAGTGGTAAACTCAGAACATGCTCCCCAGGTCAAAGATCTGCCTGGAGTAAACCAACTTGACATCAGACAGAGGTCCTGGCCACTCCAATAGGCATCCCAAACCATTTGCCATCCCTCTCTGGAGCATCCCTCTCTGAAGTTCTCATCCAACAAAGGTTAATTAGGTCAGCCCACACACTTGATCTAATTAACCTTTTTGGTTTAGGAAACTACAAAGTTTCCATAGCTTTTAAGAGTGGGAAATCCCTCCCTTAGAAATAGAGACACTACACAGCCACTGCCAGTGCTGCCTGCCAAGGGGCTACTGAAGTAACTGCCATCCTCTTCATTGGATTTCAGAGTCACCGCCGTGGCCACTGGGATTTCTGTGGTGCCATTTCACTCAGACTGAGCTCCTTCCTCAGCAGTGCCGGCAGTGTGTGACTTGCTTGCAGCAGGCTTTGAGCTGTGTGGTGCTGGACATACTTTCCATTAGGTAACTAACTTCATTTAACTACTAATATTTTGAGCACTGTGACTCATTAAACCCTTGTTCATCTTAACCTTTAGTCTTATACCTTATAAATCCTTAACTTTTAGTCTTATACCTTATAAACAGTCTTATACCTTATAAATCCTAATAGATCTTAGGCCTCTACTTTTGTTATATTAACAGTCTTTGGTCCTGTATCACACTACTTTCTAAAGACACAAAGGCACACCTGCTCCATCTTCACGTGTTCCCCAATATTGTTTTCACTCTCTGTCCGGCACCTTGCAAGAGTGAATAGACTGCAACAGGAGACGTCTGCTTCGAGTCTAGTCTATGGCTTTTTCTCTGCATTTCTGTGACCATCTAAGCAGGGGAGGAAATGTTAAATTACCCAGGAAAGATACCTCCAGTCATACCATCTGGTGGTTTTACCCATTACACCTACCTTTAGAAGGCATGAGTGGGTCTCCACCCTCCACCTCCATGGCATCCCTTTGCTCCATATACTGTACATAGGCCCTGAATACACAATACATTACTGGTCGAGCAGACATTTCCGGGCATGTCAAGTCCAAATGTGACATGTTCTGATCCATTCACACTAATTTTAATTAAGCTAAGACATGTTCAGACATGTTCACACACCTTTAGATCTGGGGTTTGTGGACTTAGTACTCTCTGTCTGCTAACCCTGACACTTAGTCCTCCAGTAGGGTGGAGGGTCACACCAACATCACTTCTCCTAGGTCTACAGTATATCTCAGTTGCTTGATAGAACAGGTGCTGCTCCTTCAAAAAGCAGTGTCACGGATTCTAAGTGTCTGTAGTGACACTATATGAATCTTCCAGAAAGGTTGTTTTTTGGATCACGATACAAGTTTCTCAACACAGTTTTTACTGGCACCTAAGCCAGTTTTTACCTGCGCTACTGAAAAAAAAAATGCCTTGCCCAGAGAGATGCAGTTTCACATCATTGAGACTTAAATGGATGTAGTTCCAGGTATCATAACAGTGTTTTTGTGCATTGGCTAAAGCACAAGACTAGGTAACATAATACCAGATTCTCTAAGCTTCAAAAGTGATAAAATGGAGAGTGATAAACAGCCAGCCAATCAGCTCCTACCTGCCATGTCACAGACTGTGTTTGAAAACTTTCAGGCAGGAGCTGATTGGCTGGCTGTTTATCACTCTCCATTTTATCACTTTTGAAGCTTAGAGAATCTGGCCCATAAAGTTGACTGCTTGGTCAGGGAGACTTTGCATCATTCTCTGGAAAGCCAATCAGAAGGGGAAGGGAGATTGATTCCTGGACACTTTCAGTACTTCCACAGATTCCTCTCCCACCCACCCAAAGCACATGACTAGGCTCCATAGAGACAGCAGCCTGGCTGGGGAGACTTTACCGCATTCTATGAAATGAAATTGGACACGAAAGGCTGAGTGCTTCTTGGGCAAAACTGGTTCTTACACAAACCTGCCTCTACCCACCATGGCAACCAAAGATATGCACTGCAGTGTCACCCACCTGTGACACTGCAGTGCCTGGGAAGAAAATTTTTACAAATGCATCTTGGCCTCTTAGCGGGTTCCCTTGCAATACCCGAATTACCAATACAAGCATATATATATATATATATATATATATATATATGTAGTCCTGTGGCGGCACTCCAAAGTAGGGTTTGAATAGGAAAAAATTTCAATAAGCTGGTGCCCTCCGTAGAGACAGTCGCAACCGTCTAATGTAGAGTCCTGGGGGGGCGGCGGCACTCAGAATGAAAGCAAGACGCATAGGCAGAATTACCAACAGTTTCGGAGCCTTAGCTCCTTTATCAAGGTGTCATAGAGAACATTATATATATATATATATATATATATATATATATATATATATACGAGAGCAAGAGACCGGCACACTCCACGGTACTAAGAGCTGTGGTAGCCAGGTGCCTGCACAAATAGTAGATATTGCACGGGGGTGAGAGCGGCACTCGCAGCATAAAGATAGACCATAAACTTGTTTATTTCAACAGCGACGTTTCAACGTCTTTTATTAGACGTTTTCTTCAGGCTAATGCATATAAAAAATAACACTTACTTTATACACCACCGTGTTCAACGTAAACTCCCGCCGTCCGGATGCTGGGCGCACTGGGAATGACGTCACAAATGTGCTACCATCACCAAGGAAACACTAAACAAAAACAACAGACATTAAAGGCTGACTGAAGTATGTACATAATATATACAAAACGGACAGAACATACTGGTGTTGCAGATCACTCATGTTGCGCAATGTACAGAAAAGCTATATACTAATGCTTTAAACTTTCACCACATATGCTTATGCACAAAACCGCACAATATCGGAAATAGCAGCAATTCATTTTCTAGTAAGACAGCTAATCCCGGCCAGTTCGTTTAAACCCCTAGGTGCAAGGGTGTCCAAACGGTGTATCCACCGGGTTTCACATTTTAAAAGCTGTAATCCACGATTCCCACCATGAATATTAAAAGGAATGTGGTCAATCATCCTATACCTTAAAGAAGGCAAGGTATGTTGTCTAGCAACAAAATGTTTAGGTACCGGGAGATCACATTTACCACCCGCAAGTGCAGCCCGGATGGTCGACCTGTGGGTGGTGATCCGTTCCTTAAGGGAACTTACTCGCTTTAAGAAGGAAAAACGTGAAAAAGTCGACGCAGATTATGATGGCAACACGGTCTACTCATGGACTGCTTCTAATAGAAATGATCTATTTCAGACAAAATAGGTATCGTGGCTATGTTACCTCTGACCAGACCTCAGACAATTATTCGTCCAACAGTGACACTGATATTGCACCACGAAGAGGTAGAGGCAGAGGTCGTGGACGCTGACAGCCAACTGGCCCTTTAGCGGTGACGACCCGCCAACGACATATAGAAGGTGCCGGCGATTCACAAGGAGGGGCCGCCAGTGGCAGAGAAAAGCCAACTGGCAAAAAAACCCCGATGCCAACCAGAATTTAGTGGTGAATCTGTCTTCCTATACTTTGTCAGATCAAGAAAATGCAATTCTTTCAAAAGGATTATCTTTTGTTCCTTCACTTCGTATGGATTCTCTCGACTGGCAAGCTGAACAATACTCACTATGCCGTCTATTAAAACTCAAGGAACACTTTGCGTTTTCTCCCAATATCGACACCAGTTCCATTGATTCTATACCTCCCCAACTTAGCAAGCTCCAGCCTAGATCAAACTTTGATCCTCAGCTCAACAACCCCTCCATTAAAACTTATATGCGCTTACTGGACACACAAGTTGATCAAGCCTTATCTAGATCACCCATCCAGCATTCTAATTTATCTGCGGCTGAGCGCAAAGTTCTTAAACATCTTGCTGACAACAAAGAGTTGATTTTTCGTCCTGCGGATAAGGGAGGGGCCCTTGTCATTATGGACTTCCATTATTACAAGACTGAGCTGGACCAGCAACTTTCGGATGCGGCAACCTATAAAAGACTCATGTATGATCCAACTTCAGAATTTCGCAAGGAGCTGCATTTGCTTCTCAAAAGAGCCGTTGAGAGTAACATCATTGATCAAACATTAATGACTGCATTGATCCCCGATTATCCGGTAGTACCAGTCATTTACAGCATTCCTAAAATTCATAAATCATTGTCCCAACCCCCGGGCCGGCCGATCATCGCCGCCAGGCAATCTTTATCACAGCATGCATCAGTCTATATTGATGCCATACTACAGCCTTTCATTATTCGGCAACCATACTATTTGTTGGACACTACTTCATTCCTTACTTCGTTGTTGGATTTGCCTTTGTTGGAGGGTGAAATTTGGCTGGTTACTTTGGACGTGAAGAGTCTCTATACCATTATCCCGCATGAGGCGGGTATGGAGGCTGTTCGCGTCTTTTTAACTCAGCAGAATGATTACACAGGTCCTGATGTTGATTTTTTGCTTTCTTTATTACATTTTGTACTTGTCAAAAATTATTTTTTACATGACGGCAAGTTCTGGCTCCAATTAAATGGTTGCTCGATGGGCAGTAATGCCGCCCCGGCTTACGCCAATATTTATATGTTTTTTATCGAGCAGTTATTATTTTTTGATGATCCATCACTGTCTGCCAGAATCCTGTTATACAGGAGATTTATCGACGATCTCTTTGTGATCTGGTCTGGTCCTATAACTGATTTGATTGTGCACATTAATAATCATAATGCCAGTACTAGCCCTGTGAAACTCACTATGTCCTATGACCTGAATCGAATCAGCTTCTTGGATGTGTTGGTATCCTTGTCGAATGGGTTAGTTTCTACATCTTTATTTCAAAAAGACACGGATAGAAATAACTTGCTTCACGGCTCTAGTTGTCACCCTTCAAGTCTTATTAAAGGCTTGCCATATTCTCAAATGGTGCGTGTGAAACGCATCATTTCAGACCCTTCTGAAGCTGATGCTCAGATTGAGGAGCTGATTGATAAATTTCTGGTTAGGGGGTATAAATTACAAGATCTGATTACAGCTAAAAATCGGGTAGCACTCGTCCCCCGTGATCAATTGCTGACCCCTAAGCACCTATTAAGGTGCTTATACAATTAAAAATTGTATAGCTATATACAATGGTATACAATTTTAAATTGAATACAATGCCATACGACTGAATATCGTGGGCTCCGTGCTAGGAAACAAGTACCGCAATATATTACAGAGACTTTGTGCAAAATACTTACAACTTACAGTACTTACTAACCACTGAAAATATTTTTGTGAATGGTCTAATCCAAATTGCTAATTATAAATAGCTTTTGCCATTATATTGTTATACTCAGTTCTAAACAAACCATCTCTTGAATGAACCAAAACATTATATCAAGATAAAGATTTATTCCCCCCCCCCCCCATCTTAAGTTGCACCACCATTAATTAATCATATACTGTATATACTATAAATATGTGGTACAGTACCTAATTTATTTTCATTCTATTTTATGTAATGTTATTTATCTTTTGTTATGTATGCTTTAACCTTTATCTCTGTGTGCAGTTGTTTATTATTCCTATACTTACATTGCAAATGTTGACTAAAAATCTGTACAAGGTAATACTTCTTAGTATTAGTTGCATGCAAATATTGACTTCCCCTGGGTCATTTATATGGAAATACATATGGCACTTTGTACATATCTTTGGTTGCCATCTCTCTGAAGTGTAGATGTCGTTCGTCATTTTGCAAGGTGCATGCAAATTTTTCGTTCGCCTGAGCCACTAAAGTAAAGTACATATGTCAATGTGTCCACCTATTCTCCAAACATCTGAACTACTAAAAATACTTAGCTAATTAAACTGTGCAAGTATTAAAAAAGAATTACAGTGTAATTTGGTTTAATTCGACCATTACAAGAACAGCTATTATGTATTTATATTTACTAATTAAACAATACGGATAATATACATATTAAAGGACCACAGTGTCTACCGTACTATTCTTACACATTTGTAAGCATCATAACAGGATCAAGGGAAGTTTTTCAGAGTGAGAAATATTAAGTGTAAAATATTAATTTATGATAATATGTACTAAGCTTGAAAATTGATGAAATGGGGAATAATAAACCACCAGCCAATCAGATCCTAACAGCCATGTTAAATGCCATGTTTAAAAAATGACACTTAGGAGCTGATTGGTTGGTGGTTTATCACTCTCCATTTTATCACTTTTCAAGGCTTAGTACATCTTGCCCACAAAGATTAATATTAATAATAGTGTTATTGGTGATTTCAGAACATGAATAAAATACTGTCCGATAATAATCCCACCCAAGTGTAGTCTATAAATCACATTTGAATAAACATACAAAGCCTGATTCTGAATCAAATACATCTGTGGACGTTTTTCCTTACAGCCATTTCAAACACTGAGTTTATGCAT
The DNA here is from genome assembly GCF_055691185.1 of Crinia signifera. Lineage (NCBI taxonomy): Eukaryota > Metazoa > Chordata > Amphibia > Anura > Myobatrachidae > Crinia > Crinia signifera. The sequence goes on along the minus strand of NC_139223.1, from coordinate 148,440,105 downwards.
ATGTGAGACTCAATCTTTGTATACTAAAAATTGCTGTAACTGTATGTACCGTATGAGAGTGGTTCAATAAATAAGGTAACAAGACTTCTGATCTGTGTAGCCTGCTGTCAGCACAGCACATGCTGTAGAGGTGTGTGTTGCTGCTGCCTGGGAGGGATGGAGGGGGTTGGACCAGGGCCCACGCCAGGTCATTCCAGCAAGCTCGGGCCTGGGTAATTAGCACCTGCTCCCCCCCCCTCTAGGCGGCCCTGGTGGTGGTGGTGGGGGGTGGGTTTAGTGAATTCTATGGAAAGTTGCTGTGCTGTCACTGAATTTGATCAATTATCCTTAGTCCCAGACTATATATCAAAAGATGTGACACCCTGAGTGGTTGGGGCCACCAAGATCTCTGGCCACAGCACTAGTGTCCCTGTCTTCAGGCCTTCCAAAGAGTAGACAAGTATTGCTTATTGCGCCTTGTGCCATGAGAGATGGATCATAGGCATTAAAGAGGCATTAATGTGAGATACATTCTATTTTGAGTTGCATACATTTACTTTAGCTATGAAATGCACCCTGGGAACCTACAGTATATAAAACTGCTAATTTTGGAAATATTGATTATGATTGCTACATATTTCCTCTACACCTGACTTTATGCTACATTTACTGTTACTCATACTGTACAGTATACTGTATTTAGACGAATACAGGAAGTAGACAGCCGGTGAAACGTAATTGGCCATTAGTTTTACTGTACAATAAAGATAATTGCAATGAGAATTGGAGACAAAGCATGTATTAACTAATTATGATAATTATGAGCAATGATTATATAATAGTTTTCATGGCTAAAATGGTAGGTACTGCTGGATGAATTTCCAGAGTCCCAATGCACATGTGCACCAACTAATCACTGATGGTTATCTGAAGCCATCCATGGGTTACCATGGTGACATTGACACCACTATTGGATGTTTTATGATGGGAGGGAGGGCTACCACACTCCTGTATGTCTGGGCTTCTAGATTTTCTTGGATTGGTAACCTCTCCCATCTCAACGCATAGTTGTCTGACTTTTGTGTACTTTTAACTAATAGAAACAAGTGACAGTGCTAGAGACAGGGCTATGCATGCAAAATAAGACTCTCTATTAGTATCCAATCCTTTAAGTATTCCCTGAAAATTCACCTCTTCAGTCAAGCTTATTATATTCTGGAAACACCCAAATAACCTTCAGAAACCTTTCCTATATAATTACATCTACAATGGACAGTTAGAACATATTCTCACTTATTTTCCTTTTCTTCACTTTCCCATCCTCCTGACCCCATGCCAACATTGCTGGGTTACCATATAATACTGGCCATCAAGAACCTTTGCAATCTGGTGTTATACAAAAGATAACACCATGATCAGTGTTAGTGGAATACTCATCAGAACTCTGATACCAGTGCCGGAACTGATCTGAATGCGACTGCAAGCTCCTGAAAGAAGACATTGAAGATGCCACTGCCATTGCCACTGGGAGAGACCACTAGGAAAATTTTGTTGACAATTGATCAATTGTCAACATACAGTATCATCCATGTAGACATGATGAACGTTGACATGACCCCTGTCAACATGCTAAGCATGCTAAGGTGATGCATGTTGACAATTTGACCCTGTCGACATTCTCATGTTTTATGTTTTTCATTTTACACTTTTATATGTGTTACTCTCTGTGTGTGATGTTTATGTTGCTATACTGTCTTATGCGGATGCCACTGTCTTCTCTTTAAGTCTAACACTGTCTATATTTTGCACCTGATCTTCTGTGAATTTCATACAGTAGTATTTGACTCCTCTGTCAGTGTAAACCATTTGACATTTATATTTTTTCCCCGCTTTAGTATTGTCATTTGTCAGGATATGCTGGAAATAATCTGACATGTTTTATCAAATAAATGATTAGTACTTGTATTTTGAACTATGATAGAGTTATATATATATATATATATATATATATATATATATATATATATATGTCTATGTCGTGTTTATGAGATACAGTATTCAATCTTTATTTAGAAAAAAACATTTCAGAAAGATGAATAGTCAAGCTTTGATTAAGTGACATTTTAACATTGAAATGTTGTATGTAATACTTGATAACCAATTTTGTCATCTGTTGCTTAAAAGAAAAATAATTATTTTAACGTTAGGCTTGTAATTTTCGATTTTGAAAATGTAATGTTATTTTCTTAAGACTGCAAATTTTTCTTGTATGTTAGATTGGTCGTATATAAAACAGAAACGATGGGGTTACTTAGGGTTGGATCGCAGGATCCATTCTGTGTGTACACAGGATCCGTTCTGTGCATTTGCAGAACACCCCTGTCTGATTGACAGGCAGATGTGTTATGCGGGGAGGGGCAGGGGTGAACATTGTTTTCCAGCACATTAATGAGCATTAGCAATAAGCTCTGAAAAACCACATGGTGGTAGGTAATTCAGTGATCTTTACATATATTTGCCTAGATATGGTAAGCCGCCAGGGCACTTCTGATACTTACAGACCCTATACAGCATGATAACAATGCCCAGTCTTGGCCATATACTGTATTGTCTATTGTAAGGCTATATGATAATAGCACATACAATTAGAGACAGCTTACCAGTCACCACTAGATCCTCCTTGTGGCACTACAGTGACCAGCATGCTCCTTAAATGCAGGTCTCATCAATGTCTCTCTGAAATAAAACATCATAAAAAGATCGAATACATGTATCCATACCCATTCAATGTGATATACAGCCAGTGAATTCGCTTTTGCTCATTTACATCGATAGAACACAGCGTATATGGGAGGGGGAGTGGCCGGAAGTGGAAGCCGCACGGACGCTTGCAGTGGTGTCGCGTGCATGATCCGCTTACCGGGAAGCCTGAACTCGGTCCCTAGCGGCGTCTTACCAGCCCCCGTACCTCGGAGCCGGGTGCCCGGCTTGTCCGGACACTGCGGGTTGAGGTGGGAATTGGTGACACACAGAGACGGGGCGACGAACGGACAGCCGCTGGAAGCCGGCGGGCAGGAGCGGGAGCTGGGGCTATAGCTCCGACCTCACAGCCACCTTACCTTCCCTCGGAACCGGGTGCACGGAGTGTCCGGCACTGCGGGTTGAGGTGGAGGAGAAAGCCACGCTATAATCCAGACGCTGGGAGGAGGTTAGCGGAGCCTCGTTGAGGCAGAAAGCTTAGAGACCCTACCTGCGCTCTGTAAGAAGCCCTAAGAGGGAGCAACTACACCTGACGGAAGGCATACCTGCTCAAAAGGTGAAGACCCAAGCCCCGCAGAGTGTTGCAAAATAGGATCAGCCGGACGGGAGGAGAGAGATACAGGCTGTAAGGTACTGAGCTGACACTGCGGCTAGGCAGTGGTCAGGTCGCATTTAACTCCTGTATGTAAGTGTGGGAAAAAGGACATACAGTAAGTGAACAGAATTGGGCTGGTAACTGGCCTGGTGCAGTGCCTAAACCCTGAGTTCGCCCCTTACTGTAATAAAGGGTGCTCACCATAAGAACATAAAGACTGACCAGGTCTGTTAGGCACATTAACATATGCTCCCGTTTAACTGGCCGTTTTTGCACACTGTCCCTGTGATAAAACCTATGCAGTTATACAGCCTAAATGATAAAACTGTGAAAATACCAGCATGTAGGGCTGGAAGGCTGGAATAGAATGGATCTTGAAACTTTCCTCCAAAAAACAAGATGAGAAGCGAGAGAGTGTGGTGAGAGAGGAGAGAGGGAGAAGGTCGCAGGAGGGAAAGGGAGAGGGATTATAGAAAGAAGGGCGACAGATCTAAAAGAGCTAAGAAGTAAGAGCTAAGATGTCGGGTAAAAACCGTAAGACTGCTACACAAGAGCAAACTGCCTTCTTTAGCTCAAAAAAAAATAATAAGCAAGCAGTCCAACAACCAGCGTCACCCGGGCCAGCACTGAGCCCTTCAAGCTCAATATCACGCTCTGAGTCATCTCAATTGGTAGAAGCTGATCCATATGAATCGCTCATACAAAAAATCACTATATCATTTAAAACAGAACTAAGAGCTGCGGTCTCAGAGTTGAAAAGTGAGTTGACATCTTTAGGGACTAGAATTGATTTCATTGAGCAAAAATCAGATGAAATATGTAAATTTCAGCAAGGCCTTTCTCAGGATGTTTCTGAAATGAAAACAGAAATAACGGTGCTCAAGGACCAAATAGAAGATCTTGAAAATAGGTCCAGAAGGCAAAATTTACGTATTAGAAATGTCCCAGAGACAATTGACAACCAGAATTTGCCAGGTTATTTAAAGGGTTTTTTCCAGCACATTCTACCAGAATGCAACGATGAACAGCTAACACTGGACAGAGCCCATAGAGCTCTGAGAGCAGCCCCAGCCATGGATCAGCCACCAAGAGACATAATAGCCCGGGTACATTATGACCATATTAAAACAAGAATTATGGACATAAGCAGAACAACATCATCTATACAGTATAAAGATTCTAATATACTGATATTTCAAGATCTGGCCCCTTCTACGCTAAGAAAAAGGAGAGAGATGGGAAACATCACAAAAATCCTACGAGAGCAGAAAATAAGATATAGATGGGGTTTTCCCTTCGCCTTAAACTTTACCTTTGATGGTAAAAAACACACCTTAAGGGATCCTATCTCTGGCATGTCGGCATTAGAAGAAATGGGCCTGAGTAGTGGTCCACAAACCTCGAGCCGAAAGGAATCAAAGAAAACGACAGACACTGATAAACCTCCGAATACAGAATGGACTAAAACATAATTTTGGCATATTCCCCTCTCTCGAAGAAAAGACCCTTCTCCCCCCCCCCCCTTTTTTTTTTCTTTTTTTTTCTTTTTTTTTTTCCCTTCTTTATGGGACTATCGGTTTATGCCTATAATATAAACAATTGCTAGTAAGGTATTTAATGCAGAGGTATTCATAATTTTTTTTTTTTTAATATGGTATATACGGTTATATGAATGTCTCATCAGCTGAACAACAGACGATTGGCATGGTGTAAAGTAGCAAGGTTAAAATTACCCTGTTTTATTTTTCCTCTTTTTCTATGTATTTCCTTTTTTTTTCTTTTTTTTTTCTGTATGCTGTCTTTAAGGCTTTAAAGGCGCCCGGACTGAACAGAGTGATTCAGGCGTTAGTCTGGACAGGGTTACTTATTGAAATTAATTTATAAGCAAATTGATTTATATGAATATTTCACTTTGGTCACTCATGTAGATGAAATTAATTTAACACGGAATCTGTATGAATTTAAGTGTGATCCACTGATTATATAGAAGTGTCTACCTTAGGTAACAATAATATCTTTGAAATAATGATATAGTAGATATAATTAAATTTTGGGTTTTGTTTTGAGATTTGCACGGGGATTCCTGGGAACTTGCACAGTTTGTAGTGAGGAGTTTCCCGAATGTTTAGAGACTCCAGGGGGGTGATTGCCCAGATAGGGCCAAACACTGGTTAAAGATTTAAAATATTAAGAATAAATGGGCTACACGATTTTCTTATTAAAACTATTTGAGTAGATGAAATCACTAATTCATTTTTTTTTTTTTTTTGTTTAGGGGCTTCCTGACTGGGCAGGGAAGAATAAATAAATAGGATATATGACCAATTAATAAAAATTTGAAATCTAAGGGGGAGCAACTTGGAGATAACACTTGATATGTATTTCCCATAGGACCACTGGTAGAATAATGGTGTTCACTCTGGGTTATAATGATACACTAAAATACCTTTTTTTTTTTTTTTTTTTTTTTTTACTTTTTATTATCCGAATTATATCTTTCTTTTATCTTCCCCTCCTTTACACCATATGCATATAGTCGGTTCAAGAAGGGAGAAAGAATATGCAATTAGATATGTCAGGGACTTTGTACCTCGTTTATATAGACGAAAAAAGGATTATTGTTTTAAGATCATGTACACAGTCCACTGATCTCATTATAAAGGAAAAATAATTAGGTACAGTTCTGATTGCTTTCTAAAAAACTGGCCCAGAATGTAATTAAGACAAAACAATGCATATAGAAATACCCTCCCCCCCTTCCTCTCCCTAAAAATAAGGACTGGGTCACTAAAGTATCGGATTCCCTCCTGTCCACCTGGTGTGGGCTTTAGACAATTTGATAGAGGGCTCCATTGAAGGACATTGACACAGTCAAAGGAGAGAAGAAGGAGAAGGGGGTAAAAAAAAGGGGGAGAAAAGTACATATTAACTGATATGCCACAGTCTTTATACCTTTACTAGTTAGGCAATAGGCGCCTAGAGAAATAAGAAACCGCAATTGAGAAACAGATGCTATTATAATGGAAAAGATCTAGCCTTATCTCCATGTGTACAACATGATGTAGCTGAAAATTTCCAATAAGGACATAACCGTTTACATAGAAGCCTGCGGTTCATCCCCCCCCCCCGTTGTTTTTTTTTTTTTTTTTCTCTCTCTTTCTTTCTCTTTCTGTTTCACTCTCCCTCTCTCTCTTTTTTTTTTTTTATGATAGCTTCCCATATGCTATTTAGAACATTTATATTCTCTTGAGATATAGGTAAAATGGAGGATAGGTTAAGATCATCCTGTGATTCCTTGATTTTCTTTTTTTGGGGTCTTCTTGTATAGACTCCCTCCCCCCCCCCCTCCCCATTGTGAGATCTCCTAAACTGGATGGATCTTTGCCCAAACCGGGCAGAAACCCATCAATATAGTTAGGATCGCCGTTTAGGTAAATTTAACGGTTATAGAGATGCGGTGTGACGCATCAATTTGTCTGTGTTTATTGTTATATGTTTGTATAGATGTTACCTTAATTGTCTCAAATGTATCCCTCTCTTTCCCTGGGTGTTCTCAAATTTTCCTCCGGTCTAAATCGCCCCTCTACCTAACGCTTTATGGCGGGAGTGATTGGATCTCTAAACCTCATCCTAAAGGTTTTTTTCTCCACCATAGGGGGTATTTGGATAAAGGGTAAATATAAAAACCATCAGCTATTGAAAAGAAATTTTTTCCCGCCATGACCTTGAATATAATGTCACTGAATGTCAATGGCCTCAATTCCCCACGGAAAAGAGCCATGGCGAAACAATTTTTAAAAAAACAAAAAGTAAAGATCTTGCTACTACAGGAAACACACTTTAAAAAAGATCATCCAGTATTGACGTCACAAATGTTTCCAGAGGGTTACTATGCAACTTTTGAAAAAAAAAAAAAAGGTACAGCCATATTGTTACATAAATCTTTACTTTATAAAGTGGAACAATCATATTCGGACCCTAAGGGCCGGTTTAACATAATAGTTCTTTCAATCATGAATAATTTACTAACAGTAGCTTCAGTTTATGTCCCCAATGCAGAGCAAAAGAGCTTCTATGCGGACTTTTTTAAACAATTTAATAAAATAGCAAAGGGTAAAACCATTATAGGGGGTGATTTTAATGCAATTATGGACCCAAAGTGGGATAGAAAAGCAAAACACCCGCCAAGCTACTTAGTTAGTCAGGAATCAAAAAGATTGAAGGAAAAAGTCACATCTAGCGGTTGGTACGACGCCTGGAGGGTCCTATACCCTAACGAGACTACCTTTACCCATTATTCAATTCCCCACAAGGTGTACTCGAGGCTAGATCTTTTCTTTGTGGACATAAAACTCGCGGGTGACCTTCAGAAGGCATGGGTCACTCCCGTGGTATGGTCCGACCATATGGCAGTCTCATTAGCTATTCAACTGAGGGGCAGGGAGACAACGGGGTTCAAATGGAGGCTTAATTCGGCAATACTTGCTAAGCAAGTACATAGAGAGGAGATAGAAAAATCCCTAGTAGAATTCTTTGAAATAAATAACACAATAGATATGTCACCTACAATAATCTGGGAAGCGCATAAAGCGGTGATAAGGGGCCAAATAATGAAACTCACTAAGATACAAAAAATAAAAGAAGAAAAATTAACTAGGGAACTAGAGCAACAAATTGCCGAATTGACAATTAGACATCAAAACACCCCCAACCGTAGCCTATTCAGTAAATTATTAGCATTAAAAAATCAATTATATCAACTATATTCAGAAAGAACAGCAAAAACAATGAAATGGCTACAATACAAATACTATTCAAAAGGGGATAAAGCCGATTCCCTCCTAGCTCACCGTATTCGGAAGCGTAGGCAAAGAGACCGAGTTTTTGCAATAAGAGATGCCAAAAACAACCTGGTTCAAGATCCCCAGGCCATTGCCCAATGCTTTAGGGATTTTTATTACAAACTTTATAACATTCCGAATGTAATAAATAATGAGGAATTTGAGACTCGGTTTGAGAAGTTGATAACACTGGGTAAATTACCAACCCTGACTGAAGCTCAGGCGGCCACATTAGAAGCTCCTATCACGCAGGTGGAAATTGAACAAACCATTAAAACATTAAAAAATGCCTCGGCACCTGGACCGGATGGTTTCTCGGCCATATATTATAAAACATTTACCAAGACCCTTGCCCCTCAGTTGAAGATATTATTTGAGTCAGTCATGGAAGGACGCCCATTGGATTTAGCAACTACAACAGCAGAAATAATAGTAATACCTAAACCCGACCGAGATCACTCCCTATGTAGCAATTTTAGACCGATATCATTGTTAAATTCAGATCTTAAACTGTTCGCAAAAATCATGGCAAATCGACTATCGAGAGTAATTCATTTGTTAATACATCCAGATCAAGTGGGATTTATCCCAAACAGACAGGCTTTTGAGAACATTAGGAGAGTAATAGATACGATTGCGTTTATAAATGAATTAAAAATTCCGTCCCTTGTTATGAGTTTAGATGCGGAAAAAGCCTTTGACAGGGTCTCATGGCCATACATGAACAGCCTCCTTCCGAAATTTGGAATTGGAGGAAGGTTCCTGACAGGAATCCAGGCCTTATATGAGAACCCTGTGGCGAATGTATCGATTAATGGACTGAAATCCCCTTCATTTGTAATAAGGAACGGAACAAGACAGGGGTGCCCCCTGTCCCCTATGATATTTGCCCTCATGATCGAACCCCTGGCAGCTATAATAAGGAATGAGAAGGAAATAAAAGGGATCAAAATAGGAGCGGAGGAATACAAGTCGGCATTATATGCCGACGATGTACTCCTGACGATAGCAGAGCCGGTAGAGTCCTTAAACAAACTATTTGAGATAATACATGAATTTAGTATAATCTCAAACTTCAAAATAAACACTGAAAAAACAGAAGTGTTGGATTTTTATCTCCTTTCGAAAGTGAAAGAGAACATTGAAGTAGATTATAAATTTAAGTGGAAAAAAGATCAAATTAAATACCTGGGAATAAATATAACGAAAAATTATCATCAATTATATAACGCAAATTACCCCAGTTTAATAACTAAAATTACAAATAATTTTAAGGACTGGACTAATATACATCTATCATGGACGGGTAGAGCGAACGTTCTGAAAATGAACATACTACCACGTATGCTCTACCTATTCCAATCCTTAGCTATAAGGATCCCGGCATCAACTTTTAAAAATTGGCAGAACTTGATCTCCCGTTTCCTATGGCAGGGTAAAAGACCCCGGGTCCGATTGAAAATTCTGCAAAGGGGTACTAAGGAAGGTGGATTGGGGGTCCCAAATTTGAGATATTATCATAGCGCAGCACACATATCACAAATAATTTTATGGCATTCCAATAGAGAAACCCGTAGATGGGTCCAACTGGAATCAGAACTATTAAAAGTATTCTCAATAGCATCATTACCGTGGGTCCCAAAAAGTTTGAGGCCTTCTGTAAAGAAAATTCCCGTGGTCGAGTTCTCTCTATCCCTGTGGGATAAACTAAATAAAGATCATAAATTAACATCTACCCCTGCTATACTGTCCCCCCTACGAGACAACCCTCAATTCCCTCTTAGTAGGGAAACAAATTTCAAAAAAATCTGGGCAAAAGTAGATATTCTATTTATAAATGAACTAGAAATAGCAGGTAACTTTCTGCCATTAGCCGAGATACGATCAAAATATGAGGTCCCCGAATTAGGGTTCTACCAATATCTGCAGATAAAAAGTTATTTTTCCCGCACCCAACAAAAACAAAGAACTCAGTCAAAAACAAAAACTGAAGACCTATGTCAGAAGAGGACAATCTCGAAGGGATTGATTACAATAATGTATCAACTTCTGTTATATCATGGGAGGCAAACTCGGGAGCCACATGAATTATCTTGGGAGACGGACCTGGGGAAGCAATTAGATCCAGAGACCTGGGTCAAAATTAGAAAAAACCTGATATCCGTTTCACAATCCATCAGATTCAGGGAAAACTCTTTTAAAATATACTCCCGGTGGTATCTGACCCCAAATAGATTAAAGAATATATACCCAGGGACAGCAGAATGTTGTTGGCGGATGTGCGGACATACCGGTAGTCTAATTCACATCTTTTGGGAATGCCCCCGAATCCAGGAAACCTGGAGATTCGCATCAGAGTTGATTTATCAGGTTGTAAGAATTAGACTCCCAAAGGCCCCAGAGTTCGTTTTGCTCCCTATGAATATCCCAGGGGTAAGATACCCTACTCAGAAATTTATATGGTATGTGTTGAGTGCGGTAAAAATAAAAATAGCAGTTAACTGGAAAATGGAGAGGGCACCTGCCGAAATGGCAATAAAAGAAATGATATGGCACCTCTTCCATATGGAACATCTTTCCAGTATGGTGGAAGATAAAATAGATGATTTTAGAGAAATATGGTCCCCATGGTTAAGATACCACAATCTGCCATCAGAATAATAAGGTGAAAGAGACTCGAGCTCAGAAGACCTAAAGGTCCAATTGGACCTATCTCAACAAAAAACTGAAGAGAATATTTTGAATAACACCCTCCCTTCCTTTCCTTTTTCCTCCCCTATCCTACCTCGTCCCCCCTTATATTTGTGTGTCTTGTATTGTATGTTATGTTATATGTAAATGTAGTGCGTAACATGTTAAGAGATTATAATAATATGTTTTGATAAATCTGCTGTGCATTATGTGCTGTCTATGTATTGTTAATGTATTTTTGTAAGTATGTGAAAAAAAATATATAAGAAATTTAATATAAAAAAAAAAAAAAGAACACAGCGTATATGGGTATGATTTCCACAGTGGTGTGCAAATTTACTATCATATAGGAACATACTTTGGCTGAAGCCTGCACTGATCAGTCAGATCCGTGCGTTGTTTCTCTCTAAAAATAAATAAATAAATAAATAAATAAAAAAAAAACGGCTTGCAGTCCTCCTGATCAGCAATAACCAGCCCTGGGCTCATTAAGCTGGTCCTGGTTGCAAAAATACAGGGGGGGGGGGAGCTAGGGTCTCCCTATAGTTCTATAACCAGCACTCCTGCAAGCTATATATTTCTGCCCTTCAATACTTTACTAAGGATAGCATGTGCCAAAGGTGTATGCTGAAAAAAAATGTACTTGTTTCCTAGCACGGCGCCCACGATTCCATCGTACGACAACTCATCGCATTGAACGCAATATTGCGACATGCGATGCGATTCGATTTTTAATTGTACAAGCACACAGATGGGTGCTTACAATGTGACTCCATCATTTAGTGTCACCCTCAGTCTCAATGCCACCCGCACTGTCAACGCCAACCAGAAGCGTGGCGAGCGGCGGCGGTATGCGTCCTCCGACCTTTTCATACCCCCACTATCCACGTTGGCGTGGAGTTGAATTTAGATAGTGTAGCGAGCGCAGCGAGCCACCGAGCCTGACGCATGGCGAGCGCAGCGAGCCCCGCAAGTGGACGCGTAATACGAGCCCGAAGCGTGGCGAGTGGACACGGATTGCTTTACATGCTCTGTGCTGCCCGGACACAGGTGAGCGGGGGTCGGTGTGGCCAGCGGTGGGTCGGTGCGGGGCAGCAGTGGGTCGTGTTAGAAGCCCATAGGCTTCTATGGGGCAACGCCAGATTTTTCTGGCGATGCCCCCCCCCCCCCCCCTGTAGTGGTAGCCCAGCAGGAGATGCTTAGAGCATCCCAAAATGCGGTAAAAACCCGATAATGGGGGTTTTACCGCATTTTTTGTTTAGCGAATCTCCTCCTATATCTGGCCCTTAAAGTTTAATATATAAAGGTGCCCGTATGACAACCGGTGTCTCACTCAGAGATCTATAAGTACACCATTGGTGCACACAACAAAAAGAGGACATGGCTGTGAGGGAGGGTATAACTTTGCGGGAGGGGGTGTGGCCTTGTTTGCTGAGCCCCTGTTTTTTATCTATCCAGGGATCCAGGAGATGCCGGCTGCCCCAGACTCTGTTGTGACTGCAGTGGCGGCTATATATTGACAGGAGCCAGGTGCTGCATGCATTGTTGCAGTGCAGTACCCAGCTCCTGCCACTAAGCAGCCCCGCTACCCCTTCGCTTTTGCATGCACTTACAAATTCTGGATAGCTTTATTTAAACACAGCAATTTAAACCATGCCAAATCCCAATCTCTCTGCACATTTCTCATGTGCCCCAGCCATGAGTGAATCATGGTTTTATCTATGTGCAAAGATACTGTAATCCTTTTTTCATTCTTTGCCCATCTGCATCATCCCACTGTATATATTCCTTTATTATTTTATTGCATTTACAGACGTTCCGATAGTCATGTGTGGTTATTAGAAGTTGTGTGACACCAGTATGTCCTAGTTTGAATAAAGCTATTGAAGGAGAGAAGCTGACATGAAACGACTTCCATGCAAATGTAACCTCAATTACATTTTATCACATGCACATATAAACAGCTACACATACATACATACCGTAACTCATTCCAGTATTTTACAACTAATTAATACATGTATTCCTGCACCACAAATCTTATGATGAATACCACTGTGACAACTTAGATGAGGGATGTCATTACTCACTGTGCCGTAATGTTATCTATAATTTCGGTGTTAAACTTGACATTATAAATCCTTTAATCTGAGTACTTAAAAGCTGCTCTATGTCTCATTTTTCAAACACGGTTCCTGTTAACACCGGTACTGCTAATGAACCACAAGCATGCAATTCCTTTCGTAGATAAACGCTGTTGACCAACATTACTATTTGCTCCTCGCATAATTATTTTTTTCTTCTCTTTTTAACTCACTCGCTTCACCAAAAGTCACATTTAATGCATTTTTAATTACATTTCCCAAGTGACCTATGCAAAATAACTTTCATAATGAAGCCACAATAATTAGCCTGTCACAGTCCAGTATGTAGCTATTGTCTGCTTGTCCTTTATGCATTTTACCTTTAGACGATAGACATGATTAAGTCTTTTAGTGTTATCAGAACAAAATTGTGTTATTAAACATTGCAAGTGGCAGATTTAAACTTCCTCATTTATTCCCTATGTGACGTTGAAAAGTCACTTGTGAAAATAAAAATAATAGCCCACTCCAGAAAGTCTAATGGCCCTAGAGAATAAATAGTTTGTAGACATTGCTGTTTCCCATAGGACAGATAATTGGTTTACACAACTCAACATCTCAAATAAACCATTAAAAACAACAACAAGATTTCTGTACTCGATCGTCATTAAATGTAAGGCAAAATGAGTTTTATACATGGAGTCTTTTCTTGGTGATAGCATTTTACACAGATAAATGATGAGAATGTTGGATGCTTTTACGGAGATTCTTTTTTCCGTGTTATCTATTTATTAGTTAGTTATTTCACTGTAAATTGCCAGTAAAGCATATTGGCATTAGTCTTTCGGCAAAGTATACTAAGACACTGTGACACTGTTAGTGATATCAGGCACTTAGCATTTTATTTTGGCATGTGTTGACCTACAATTAGCATGATGCCAATTATATTCCCATCAAAATTCATCAAATTATGTAGGTGTGTTGGAGAATGAGGTATATAGTCCGGTGTGATCATATTCGGAATACGCTAACATTGACTGCAAATACAGACAATCGGTGTCACACAGGTCAGATCACACAGACTACAAATGTGCACCATGGCTCTGCTCTCACATTGTTTGGAAGAAAAGTCAGACCCTCAAAAGTCCACAGGTGCAGTTTAAAATATGCTGGAGAAAACAGGACTCATTAACTTCAGAGCTGCTGGTATAGCAAACGTCTAGGAAACAGAACATATTACACATAGTACTGCCTGTCAGTGGCATTATATTTATAATAGGTGCAGTTTGTCCAAGAGGGCACGCACCACACACACTGCACCCATTTTTTAATACTTACTACTCCTGAGTCTGGCAACAGTGGCAGCAGCACCGTGGAAATCACCCCAAAAAATGGCTATTTGAGATCTACATATGTGCATTAGAGTCTGAGCCATTTAGAGCATAGGCGCCTTCTGAGGGTGCTCAAGGGCCTGAGCAACCACGGAAATTGATGAGCACCCATGAGTCCCGCTGCTGGGCTGCCGTATTAAATTGCTAATTTGCGGCTGCAGCACCCGCACCGTCAGACCCGCCGCCTGGGAAACAGTATGCCAGGACTGCAGGAAGAGTGTATTTTGTCTGCGGAGTAATATGCTGATGTGGGGCGGGCCAGCCTGTGTGTGCTGTGCGGCGCTGGTGTCTGTCGTCAGACACCGGCGCCTCACAGCACGCACTGACTGAGTAGCTCAGCAGCGGCCCACCTGCCCGTGTCCCACCACACTTCCCCTCCCTCATTGCCAGCACAGTTACTGTAGGGGGCATTTATGTACCTGCACTGTGGGGACATTTATGTATTTGGCACTTTGGGGTCATTTATGTTTTTGGCACTGTGGGGGCATTTATGTATTTGGCACTGTGGGGGCATTTATGTATTTGGCACTGTGGGGGCATTTATGTACCTGGCACTGTGGGGGGCATTTATGTACCTGGCACTGCTGCCGTAATTTGAATATTGGAGACAACTGCTGCGTTATATAAAGTGGTATTATTTTGTGGCCATGCCCCTTCCCCATGAAGCCACTCCCCTATATTTCTGGCTTGAGCACCCACCAGCAAAAGCATAAATCAGCACCTATGCTCTAGAGTTCAGACTCTATAGTACTGCATGGCTACCCATAGATAGGAAGGCATCTGGATGGAGGAGGCTACATATGGGCCTCCTCCTCTCTGAAACATAACATATTACAAATAGATCTGCTGGTATAGCACATGTGCAGTAACAGAACATATTAAATACAGAGTTGTTGGTATTGCAAATGTCCAGGAAACAGAGCATATTGAATATAGATCTGCTGGTATTGCAATAGTCCATGAAACCAAACTTATTAACTACAGATCTGCTGTTATTGCAGATGTCCAGGAACGAGACTCATTAAATCATACCTGCCTCCTTGCAGGCTGCTCCGTCTGGAAAGGAAGCAGCCAAGTTCCTCAACAGGGGTCAAGGAGGAGGCAGTCTGGGAGCATGGTGATATGATGGCATCATCAAAGCCCTGCCATCTGCTACAATGCCCACAGCACCAGCATTTTTAAAGCTCCCTTCTTCCATCTGTGTGACAGTATGGGGGTGCAAGTGGGTGGAGGTTGGGGGATTTGGGATGCAGGAGCCTTGCCTACTTTCCCAGAGGGCCAGGATTGACACACGATTTTAAAGCTTCGCAGCCATTCCAAGAGATTGGGCAAGTATTGTATGCATTAAATATATAGAGCTGTAGGTATAGCAAATGTCCAGGAAATAGTTCTCACTAACTACAAAGATGCTGGTTTTGCAAATGTCCAGGAAAGAGGACTTGCTAACTACAGAACTCCTTTTATGACACATGTCCAGGAAACAAAACACAAAGTACAATATACAGTTGTTGGTATAGCATATGCCTAATATGCCTAAGAAAAAGGGCTGATTAGCTATAAAGCTACAGGTATAGTAAATGTCTTTGAAACAGTGTTAATTATCTAAGAAGGCAAGTCAGATGCTTGGTTGAATAGGGAGAGGTATCAGCAGTAGAAAGAAAGAAGTAATAATGCCACTGTATAGATCATTGGTACGACCTCACCTAGAGTATTGTGTTCAGTTCTGGAGGCCATATCTCCAGAAGGATATAAACACATTAGAGACTGTACAAAGAAGGGCAACTAAAATGGTGCATGGCCTAAATCACAAAACGTACCAGGAAAGACTAAAAGATCTTAATATGTATACTTTGGAGCAGAGAAGGGAAAGGGGGACATGATAGAAACTTTCAAATATATCAAGGGTTTTAACAAGGTACAGGTGGGAGACATTCTTTACAGGAAGAGGAGCAACAGAACACGAGGACATGCACTAAAACTAGAGGGAGGAAGATTCAGGGGAAATGTGAGGAAGAATTACTTCACAGAAAGAGTAGTAGATAAGTGGAATAGCCTCCCATCAGAGGTGGTAGAGGCAAATACAGTAGTACAATTTGAACATGCTTGGGATAAGCATATTGATATCCTTACAAAAAAATAAGGCTCAAATATGCTTTAAGGTAACATGTTTCAAAAAGGGGCAGACTAGATGGGCCAAGTGGTTCTTATCTGCCGTCAAATTCTATGTTTCTATGGTGTCGGTATGACGGGGTGGTGGTTGTGTCAGCAGTGCAGGAGTGCCAGCTGTATCCTCAGTGTGGGGGCCAAGTGGTTCTTATCTGCCGTCAAATTCTAAGTTTCTATATTTCTATAGAAGTGCTTGCATAGCAAAGGCCCAGGACATAGAACCAATTAACTATATAACTTCTGATATAGCAAATGTCCAGGGTGTATGAATCATTGGAGCACATTTAGCTGCATTGGACCGACTATGGCGGATTCACTGTACATTTATCATTTATCTGCTTTAGGTAGCTGCCTAGGGCACCCTGATCTGGAGGGGGGACACAACTGAGTCTTTCTATTGCAAAATTAATAATGTCTAAGAGGAAGACATCCTTGTTCTACTTAATCCAGGTGGCAGATGTGGATCATTTAAGATGTCACCTCCACACTTTCCCTTGAGGGACTGGAAAGTGGTTATTGGTGGCAGTGTGTGGTAGGGGGAGGAGCAGTAGATGTAAGTTTTGCCTAGGTGCTGAGAAGCCTCGCACCTGCCCAGTTTAAGACCATAGCACAGTATATTGTTTAATTTACATACAGAAACCTACAGTACGAGCAGTGTCAGTTTCTTGAAATGAATTCTCACACATTGCATGCATACGTTTTGCATGTTGTACGAAGGAAATTTTATATGTTGGGTTTCACAGCATTCTACAAATATTTTTTTACCTTGAATTAAATTTTTTATTATATCTGAATTGAAAGCTTGCACACAGTAAGGTCACATATAGCCTCTATTGTTCTTCCACAACTAAGGAATGCAGACAGAAGATTTCAGGGAGACAAATGATTCTATAAATATTTCAGAGTAGGTTAAACTTAATACAGTAAAGAGAGCAACTAATGCACATGTCCCATTGTATATTCTCAGTCATACATATTTTTCTCATGCACCATATTGTGCAATATTAAACTTTTAACAGGAAAACCGTGTTAAGCGGTAAGCATCGTGTGGCATTTTATACATTATTTAGTTTGATTAACCCCTTGAGTGGTGGGTTTTGCTGGGGTCAGGGGAGCTCCGGCGTACGATCGCCGGAGCAGGGGGGGGGGGGGGGGCTGGGGAGTATGATGGGGGGGGGGGGGCTCTAGAGGTGGTGCACCACTGGTGCACACTTGGACACTACTGGCGCGCACCTACTCCATATTAGTGGTATGCGCAGCTGATCTCGGAAAATTTCCGAGCATACCACCCAAGGGGTTAACACTTTATCATGCAATATGTTGCAAGTGGAAACATCTTAATCACCCATATCATAAATAAGATTTAAATAATGACCCAGTATAGCAAAGTCTTAAGTTTTGTCTGCACGGTTTATTTAGCCGGGAAACAGTCGTATACACCTAAGGTCGACATGCATTGTGTCGGCCACTGAAGGTCTACATGGGCTTAGGTGGACACCTGAAAAGATCGAAATGGGCTTATGTGGACAGGGTCATTAGGTTGACACAAGCATTAGGTCAACATGGGCAAGGTCGACAGTCAAAAGGTCGAAATGGGGCTTTCACATTTTAGCCATGAGATACCAAAGCCGCTGGCTGCATATCGGTATTGCATGTGACTGAACACTATGCAATTCTGACTAACTTGCGATGCGATTTTGACTATATAGTCAACATCGGAAACATGAATCCCACCGTGTGTCCACACCAATATATTTACAAGTCTTAGGCCGGTTTCACACACTCCGGCTCCTGCCGGACGGTGAAATCCTGCACGGCCAGGGAGCCGTGCCGCACACATTAGTTGTTAATGGACACTATTGTGTCCATTCACACGGGACGGCCACGGCCCGGCCGCACGGTTGCAGCCGGATCCCGCCACTTGAAGGGACGGCTGCCGGGCTGTGGCCATCCCCTCCATGATAAACTACTGTGTGCGGCACGGCTCCCTGGCCATGCGGGATTTCACCGTCCGGCAGGAGCCGAAGGCACATGTGGTAAGATATGTGTCAGAGATCAGCAAAAAGATTCCTCTGATTTTTTAACTGGAACTTGTGTGACTCAGTAATATGTCATTATTTGAAACACTGGATGTTTGTTCCTATTGATCCAATGTTACATCCAACTGAAATAATAATAATAATCATAATAATAATAATGAATAATAATAATAATAGGTTTTATGATTATTATTTATTTTAGCTTCATAAAATGACCAATCTCACAGTGCTTTATAGAGCAAGCAGGGGATAGAGAGTTAAGTTGGACATACACGGCTGCAAGAAGTAGCCATCGCAATTGCTCCTTTGACATGTGATGTATCGCATGCGGCCCATTCCCTGCCACCTTGGGGAGATCCAAGCCGGAGGTCAGACGTGCAGCAAGTCCGACCTCCGACTCCGGTCCGATGCGCACGAGACCATGCATCAGACCTGATGGGATGTCAACCACATCCGATTTGGGTCGATTTCACCCAACTTCCCGTCCTGATCCATTGGAATCAGGTGAAATCGTCCCAAATCGGACCAGTGTATGGGAGACTTTAGCAGTGCTCTCCATTCATTAGATTTCCAATCTATTTATCAAACAAGTTGAGAATTGATCCATAGCCAATCGAGCAGATCTCATATAGGAACAAGAGAAAAATTGAAATATGGGGTACTTGTGTAGTTTCACGGCGCCAGCGTCTGAGTCCCCTTGCGGGGCTCGCTTCGCTCGCCCACGCTGCGGGCTCGGTGGCTCGCTACGCTCGCCATGCTATTTAAAGTCAACTCCATGCCAACATGGATAGTGGAGGTATGAACTATCCATGTTGGCATGGAGTTAAGTTACTTTTTTGGACATATTTCGTGGCGAGCGTACACCCAGAAGTAGCTGGCGCCGTGAAACTACACAAGTACCAAATATGGTATAACTACTGTAACATTATTACATATGTTATTTTTTTGCCTATCTCTTTGTTGAACTACCGTAAATGGAATGTACACAATGCAGATCAAGTGACCAATCACAGTGGCCATCAGTTTAACTGCAAGCATCTTCTTCAAATACTGTTGAATTATTGGGGGTAATGATCCATTAAAGTCCATGAAGAAATTCTTATTTTTATTAATACATACAGTATAAACATGCAAAGAATGGGCAGTAAGGATGGTGTAATGGTTAGCATTACTGCCTCACAGTGCTGAGGTCATGGGTTCAATTCCCACCATGGCTCTAACTGTGCAGAGTTTGTGTATTCTCCCCGCACTTGCATGGGTTTCCTCCGGGGACTCCGGTTTCCTCCCACAATCCAAAAATATACTGGTAGGCTAAGTGGCACCCAACAAATTAACTCTAAAATGTCTGTGTGTGCGTGTACATGTGGTAGGGAATATAGATTGTAAGCTCCACTGGGGCAGGGACTGATGTGAATGTTCAACTATACTGTGTAAAGCGCTGCGGAATATGTGTGCGCTATATAAGAAACTGTTAATAAATAAATAAGAATGCTGCCTGTAATAACATGTGCCCATATGTTTTGCTAAACTTTAAAGAGACATAAATAAAGTTGGAACTTATATTTCTTAAACTTCATTGGCTGTAATATGTTTTTTAATTGTTATTATTATTACAGGTCGAGTATCCCGTATCCGAATATCCGTTATTCCGAAATACGGACATTCCAGAAAGTGAAAAAATTTTTTTTTTTTGCTAAAAACTCACTGGGGACATATGTAACAGCATCACTGGGGACATGATATGTAACTGGCACTATATACTGTATGTGCAAGACAATGATTGCTTGGCATTCAAATTCAGTGCTGAGATAGTACACACATTTTGTTTCACGTTTTGAAACCTTGTTTTTTGAACAATTAAAATATGTTTGTGTGTATTTTATGTGGTAATAAAATATATTTGTGTGTATATTATGTGTTTATACAGCATAAATGCAAGATACTTCAAAATACATCATTGAAATATTAAAATATTCCGAAATACGGAATAATCCGTTATCCAAAATTCTCCTGGTCCCGAGCATTTTGGATACGGGATACTCAACCTGTATTATTATTATTATTATTATTATTATAATTCAGAATGTAATGTAGTGTTTTTCTATTGTCATTTTTAATTGAGGCTTCTTTGCGAATTTTCCACAAAGGTGTAACTATATACTAGAACACACAAATAAGACATATCCTTTCATTGTTTTTTTTTTGAAAGACAGAGACCGTAGAAGCTGATATGGTTTTGAGTAATACAAAAATAACAACATCAATCTATGACTGATTTATTGTAAATCGTTTTTAAACTGTTTGTTGATTCTAATAAAAACTGATGATAGTAAATGTATCTATTTGTATACAAAGTAATTTAAAGGGAATCCATTATGAAAAACACTTGTAATGTAGATACAGAATTATTTATAGACGAATACACTTACACAGCCATTGTAAAAGCACTTTGCTGATCATCAACCCTTTGTGTGAATTGATAGAACTTATAATTCACAACACGAGCTGCATTATTCCATATATAATACTATAGTATAATGCTATATTATAGCAAACGCTATGCCTTTTACAATACAAATGTGTTTTGATAATAATGAAAATGACTTGATACTCAGCAAAATATTTCATAAAGATAGTTTCTATTTCTGCTTTTCCAGCCTAGGCAAATACCATTGTGCTGATCATTAGCGCATAAGCTGTGCGGTAATTTTGCAGAACAATGGATTGTTGATAGGAAGCATTTCCATACTGTACGTAGCATATTCTGTGCCCTAACTGTAACAGAAGTGTCTTTCTTCCATGGCTTTGTATTGAAACAGAATATTGAGTGGTTCTGTGTTATGCCAATGCTGTGAAATGTAAAATGTGCCAGAAATTTCCAGCTGTATTGGAGCATTGTGAGAACGGGTCTGTGTGAAGTGTCACAAAGCCAAGAACAAAAAAATAGAAAGCTGTCTGGTGAGGAGCCAGCTATCACCCTTTGACATTCTTCTAAACTGTTGCTTGAATCAAAATATCAAGCTATCACTAATGGCTATTAATGTGTACATGCTTCATGTAATTTTATAGTATATTTTTTTTAATATCTGTAGCTTTAATGAATTGCAATTTACCAAAGTAACCATTTTAATTTACTTAATATAATATAATTATAGACCAAATTAACCCCACAGTAGTCCTAATTACCTTTAGTTTCATTTGACTGGTCACACAGTTTACCGTGCCATTTTATTTCCAAGCAAAAATTAGGAAGCTAAAGATAAGTCTTCTCAAGCAGAGACAGTTCCTTGCTCGTTGGGTATAACGACTGTACCGTTTTGAATATGTTTATGTTTAACATGTCTTTATTTTCGGCCATAAAACCGAGTCACAAAATACTATTCACTGAAACGTGACTCCTAGATACATTATTTAAGCCTTTCCTTTGCTGAATAATCCAGTAACTTTGCCCTGAAGTAGTTAAAAGGTCATCAATATTTCTACTTTAAAGGCATGGTGACACAATTCTTAAATCGGAGTTGTTGATTTATGAAATGGAATAATACATAAAGACCTTTTATTTTGAACTAATGACAAGACCATCTAGCAGAGTCATTCATGGATAGGTTCCACAATATATAGCAGGTATGGTGTGCCACTTTTATGCCCTGTGCCAGCCATTGTATAATAATTGTGTTTCATGTGTTTTTTTTTTGTCAGAGAAAACATTAATTATAGAGTCACTAGGATACAGAATTAAGTATATTACCATTCTGTGCCACATAGTTTAAAATGTAGGTTTAAATCTGAACAAGTGTACGTGCAATTCGGGTGTAAATCTCAAGATACAAACATGGACAAGATTGTCCTTATTCTGTTACGGGGGAGATACTAAGCCTTGGAGAGTCATATGATGGAGAAGATAAACTACAAACCAACCAGCTTCTTTCATTTTTCATTCTTTGGGCAGGATGTACTGTACTAAGGGAAAAATGCAGTAAAACCCAGTTTTTGCGGGTTTTCACTGCATTTTCAAATGTACTAAGACCCGGCCGATCTGTCTTCGTCGGGCAAAGTATCGACACCTATTGGCTTCTATCGCCGCCCGCCGCAGATGCCAACCCCCCCGGCTTACCTTCCTCTGTGAAACTCCTCCTCCCCCTAGCAACAGGTCACCACTTTGCGATGCTAGGCGCATATGTTAATACATATGCGCTAGCATCGCTGCGGCCCGGCGATGTATTTTAATACAGCCCGCCGTTAATCTGTAAAATGACAGTTACTTACCTCCCAACATGAGACATTCAAGGAGGGACAAAATTATTTGCTCCTGGACCTCCTTTGCCTGTGGCAGTTGCAGAGGTGGAACTGCACCACTGTCCAGAATTCAAATAGGGGAACCTGCCAGTAAGTCCCGGACTGTGGTGTTTATAGTGGCAGTTGGTGGTGGGGCTCCCCTATCTGAATTTTGGACTGTGCTGTAGCCCTGCAACTCTGCAACTGCCACTGGCAAGGAAGTCCCGGAACAGAGCATCTTGTCCCTCCTGGAATGGATCATGTTGGGAAGTATGCAGTTAGGAGCTGATTGGCTGGCACATTATCTCTCGTCCTTATTGTCGCCCCCCCCCCTAGCTCAGTACATCAGTACCATTGTAAGCAGATGCAGAAGTACAGTGAGAATGTTACTGCAGAGCCAGAAGGTCTTGAATGGATGCTTAGTTTCTGTAAGAAAAATAAATTACATTATTTGCACCTCTGGTCGTTAGAGATCTGTTTATATGGCACGTGTTTTATCTGGCTATTATAAACAGACCATTGTGCACGTGATGTCTCAAATGTCCGGTGACCTGATCCCAAATTTATAACTAAATGCTGTGATTAACACCTTATATTTGCATATGCTTCTATGAAATGTTGTGGTTGTTTAGGATAATGCTGTTTGTGAAATGCTTGTCACCAACAGGATCTGTTGAACATGTTTGTTACTCTCTAAGTTCTTCAGGCAAAGAGCAACCCAGGACATCCACAATATATTGATAGGAGTCACAGGGCTCAGGAGCACAGCTTGTAGTCTTTGTCACAGGTGAACTACAAAGTGCATAGCAAAGTATTCTGAGAAAATATACCAAGAACATGTACAATTCTAGAATAGAAAAAAGGATGGCGATGACCGATGCCAGTTTCTACATGAATTTCCTGGTTTATCTATAGTGTTTGCAACAAATATCCATTGCACTTCTTATGACAGCATTGTCTCAGTGCGTGACACTGTAACAAGATGGCTATGTGTATATTTTGCCTCTCTGCATTTTAAAATGAAGAGTTGGAACAAAATAAGCCCCACCCACATCCTCAGAAACTACCACCTGACCTTCAAAACTATGGCCATTTACCACACACTCATATGCCAAATATGCAGAAGACAACCTCCGTATAATAATATGCACCCTTCTAGAGATCTGAGTCCTTTACAATTCAATTTTAATGTAACATATTTTGAGACTTGTGAAAAAGAAAACTGATTGTGTTTTGTAGCTTTTTTAACATTGCAATAATAAATTATTATATATATTAGTATTTATAAGATAAAGCGAGCAGATGCCCTGAAATTACAAATATTACAATTGTGGCTGAATTTAGCAAGTGAGCAACCCTACATACTGTAATGTTGAGGTTGTTGAGATGTGTGCAGATGTGTTTTTTTTTTCTAAATCATTGCTGTGTTTTTGTTTTGTCAACTACCATCAAGTGCTTTGGTTTTGAATCTGGATTCCCCCGCCCTGGTGCCCCAAACCAGCACCAAATCTTCATTGCCCCCCTCCAGTCCAACATGGTGGCCATGTCTACAGGCCCACCCTTCCCAACCCAGCACCCCTCCTCCACAAAACCCCCTCCCCACAACCTGGCGGCTGTGTCCGCAGCCCCAGACCTCCCAACTCGGCAGCTGTGTCCACCGTGCTACCCTCCCCCAGCTCCCATGTCAGCAGCCCCCCAAAAACCGGCAACCAATGTATGAAGCCCCCTCCCCCTGACCCAGCGGCCATGTCCGCAGTTATACTGTGCCCTGGAAGTCATGCATTTCTCGCCCCCTACCCTGTGTCTGCATCCCACTCCTCTCCAAACCAGCTGTCGTGTCCACAGCTCCAATTTCCCTCCCTCTCAGGTGGCTGTGCTACCCCTCTCCTGGTGCCCATGTCTGCTGTCCCCCCAACTGGCATCCTATGTCAGCAACCCCCCAACCTGGTGACCATGTCCACAGCCCCCTGCTCCACCAGCGGCTGTGTCTTCATGCATTGCTCACCTCACCTGCTTTGCTCGCCTGCATTGCCAGTAACCCTGGCACCCCATGTCCTCATACCAAGTCCCCCTCCTGGTGGCCCTCTCCGAAGTCCCCCAATCTGGTGCCCCATATCTGCAGCCCCCCTTCCTTGCAACTGTCTCCACTGCCCTTCCTCTCCTGCTGAATAGAGCTCATGTCTAAAGCACTTACCCCCAGCCCCATTCCCCCTACCCCTCCAGTGGCCGTGTCTGAAGCACCCCCTCCCCTGGCTCCCATCTCCACAGCCCCACTGCACCTCTGGGACTATGGCATGCATTGCTTGCCCCCCCCCAGTGCATGTGTCACCATCCATTGCTTACCCTGCATGTCCACAGTCCCCCTCCTCCCCAACCTGGAAGCCATTTCGGCAGCCCCCTCAACCCAGTTGCTATGTCTGCAGCCCCAGTCATATCCCACCCCTGGTGGCCATGTCTGTATCCCCAGTCTCCCCCCTGGTTGCCATGTCTGCAGCACCTCCAATCCAATGACCCATATCTGGTACCACTATCTCAGAGGTAACAGCAGGTCGTTGATGCCCAAATGCTGGTACTTGTGGTTCTTCCAAGTACCATTATATGGGGGCTTGCTGGTACCTGTTGTAACATTGTCAATATTATTTGTGCTATCAACCTCGCACTTACCGCCAACGGGTGCAGAGGATAGCTCCAGGCTTCAGTCAGGCTGTAGATTCTTGGGGAGGTGGTGACCCCTCTGTTTGGGGGGTCCCCACCTCCCCAAGAATCTCCGGCCTGGGCTGACTAGCAGGGGAATTAATGTTTTGGCCACACGACCCATCAGGTGTGTCCCTTGGCTGCGGCATTACCTCCCTGGCTAGTGAAGCCTTGTGATTGTTCCTCAAATACGGGGGACCCAACGCTCATTATGTCCCCCTTATTATGGAAACCAACAATAAGAGCTACTATAAATATAGGGAAAACTTAAAATTTCTAGGTATTGATTTTTTTTGTATCTACTGTATCTTTTTTCTACCTCATGAAACCAGTATTGCATGTCCTAGTTAGAATATTTACCCTCCTAAAAGTATTGTAACTTATATATGAAGGAGATGATAAAATATTTTATTCTCTTAATTTTTGAGAGTTTTTAAAAATGTGAAAATAGACTTTGAACATTACAATACAGGTCGGGTCTCCCTTATCCGTCTATTCCAAAAAGCAAAATATTCAGAAAACTTTTTATGAATATTTCAGGTTTTTTTCCCTCAGCCCCTTTTTTCATACTTACCTTGTCCACGGCAGCCTCCAGGATCATCTTCAGCAGCATCTCCGGTCCCAGTGGAGCATTGCGTGAATGAGCAGGTGCACCGGTGACATCACTGGCATGCCCGCACACTGGCATTCCCGCCGTGGATGCTCGGGGACACCGTGGTCGTTGGGGGACCATCGGGGCACCACCAAATAAAAAATATTCCAAAATCTGAAAAAAAAACCTTATCCAAAATGTTTGTGGTCCCAAGCATATCGGCTCAGCCTGTATCATGAAGCATTGTCAACCCTAATTGTTAGGTTTCTTTTGACAGAAAATAGTTAATTTTATGCAATTTTTACCTAAATCGTATGATTTTTCCTGTACATAATGGTATAAAAGTGAGAAAAAAATTTAAGAGATTTCAGCAGAACTTGAGTATGCAACTCACAGTGTTCCAGACCACATGGCACCTAATAACATTACATATTCCATAGGACTATTTTTATAAGAGTTTCCACAAAAAGAAACATATTTTAATATGTTTTACCTGAAACTTCAGCCACATGAATGAATAAAATGAGTTTGTAGGGAACAAACACTTCCAAAGAGTTGAATGATATTGTATTACAAGGCCAAATTTGGGATTACTGTACCTGAAACGGAACACCCTCAAGTCTTTATGCTCTGCGGTTCTGTGGTTTGGCTGCCTATCTGAAAAAATAAACCTTAACTTAAAAACATATTTTCTTTTCATAATAATTTAAACATTAAAGTAGAGAAGGTAATATTTTACACCTATGTTACTTAGCCAAAGGCACTCTGTGTGATTTACAAATTCATGAAAATGTTAAATAACAGAATGTGCGATCTTAATACATGATTTGCATGGGGAGCTGACAGTATATATGTTGAAAATTAAGCCAATCATTTCCCCATTATAGATGAGCCATCTGAATATTGAAACTATGAATAATGTATTACAGATTACTGACAGAAAATGAAACATGCATTGCAAACTTTGAATTAGTTGTTGAACAATCAGCTATCAAATTATTACACTCTTTTTAAATTAAAGATGAAATAGAATAATTGCCTAATACTAATGTATAGGAGAAAGATGGAGGATTGAAGTATGGGTGAGCAATTTAATGTTACAAAAGGACGGCATAGAGGAAGACCTGTGGACCATGATGCGAAATATTGAACTAGATCTTGGCCTACGGAACACATGACATGACCATTAAAAAACTCTACAATTCTTTAGTCCACATATCATATACTGTATACTGTGATTAGCCCATTACCATGGGTTTGGCTACTCACCTGGAGTTAATCTGTGTTCAGGATGCTTGTGTTTTTCCAGACATCCTGATTGGTGCTTGCTCCTATATCTTCCTGGTCTGCCTCTGTTCCAGTGCTGGTCATACTGTAGCTCATCATTGCGGTGTGAGCCCTTGACACTCAGCTCTCTGCTAGACTCAGTATTTGTTCCAGTTCTGTGTCCAATCAGCCTCAGTATTTGTTCCACCTCTGTTTCCAATAAGCCTCAGTATTTATTCTAGCTCTGTTTCTTGCCAGTCGTCAGTATTTCTACAGCTCTGTTTTCCGTTCACCTTCTATTGTATTTTAGTCAGTTACCCTGTCTGTTCTCCTGTATTGTATTGAATATTCTCCTATTATTACCAGTAGATAAGTAGGCTTATGTGTTGCCAGTTGGTGCCTAGTGTTTGATAATGTGTGAAATTAAGATTGAAATAATCGAAGTGAGCACATTGCAGGTTTGTTTACAACAAAAAAAGTAACAAAACAAAAAATGGACATAGGGTTTCTTAACCAAAATGGGAAGGTGGGGGGAAAGGTGTATTCCCCTGAATTAGATGTGGAGTCCCTGGATGTCTTTATTCTGTGTGGATTTCAAGTGTCACTGCAAAAAATTCTACTCTAGTTTTGCTGTATGTCATGGTGAACACTAGGTTTCTGTTGTTGCTGTTGAGGTGAGTTAGGTAAGATGAAAGTGATTCTACGGTGCCATTCCAGATGAAAAGGACATCATTGATGTATCTCCGCCATAGGACCAGATTTGCTCCAAAATAATGCCCTCGCCAAACAGCTTCCATCTCCCACACAATACACAATAGATCAGAGAGAGTTGGTCAGGGGGCTTTCATGAAAACACCAAACGGGTCCACTCTTCTCTTAATCTTCCTCTGCAAAGTCAGGCTAGGCCAAGTATGTATACAGAAGAAAGGCATCAAGAGTAGCTCACATATAAATGTACTGTAGATTTAACAGGCATGCAACCATGCAGCTGTTCAGGCTGGTGCCGGATAGCCTTCCGACAGTCAGGATTTCGAAGGTCATTACACCAACGTTGGAATCACGACTGTTAAAACCTCAACAGTCAGAATTCTGACTAACAGGGGCTATTCTCCCTCGTGGGGGTCCACAACCCCCATAGAGGGAGAAAAGGTGGACTAATGACTGTCGGAATCCCTACTGTCGGCGCGCAATACCACACCCATTCAGGCTACTGTACCAGGACACATATCACAGTGCACTAAGCAAACATGCATAGCTAAGTAAATAAAAGTCAATGCAAGATATTAGAACTCATACTTTAACAAATGCCCGTGGACCTACTTTTTGCACAGGCTAATAATAGATACTATTCTCTTGGTTAATTGTAAATGTACATTATAATGATGGCTAAAAAGTTTTGAAATGAATTGTAGCCATTACATTAAAAGTCATTATGCAAAATTTTAATTTTCAATGCTTGACTATCAATGTGTAGTACACTGAACATTTAAGGACAAAGATTCATTGAATATCATTATGTAATTGTAAAACAATTTAGTTTTCAAAGGAAAATCTTATAGTGCAATTTGCTTAATGTTGTGAAAACTGGTTAATTTAATTACTCTGGTTCAACAAAGTGTTGCAAATCTTTGGTTCTCAACTTTTTTTTTTTCCTTTATACTTTACCAGAGGCACAAAAAAATAACTTCTTCAAAAGAGAGTACATAGAAACACAAATAATAATAAAAAACAACACACACACACACATGGATTCATGAAGCTTCATTTGCCATCACACATATTACTGAGATGTCATAAGCTTCACCTTATTAGAAATGTCAGAAGCTTCTTTCTCAAGGGCCTCCGCTACCATCATGCTAGTCGACATTCAGGATGTTAACATTATGAATGTTTATAGGTTCTGGATGTCGACAGTCAGGATTTCATCACCAATGACAAGTTGCCTACCAATATGTTGACATACACATAGGTCGACATAGTGACATGTTCAGAATGTCTATAATTAACATGTTTATTCAGCAATGTCAATGAGTGTGTCTGTTTATTTTTATGGTTAGGTTAAAATAAGCAAAAACAGTATGGCATCATGTCCAATGTCGACCTAAGTGTATGCCAACATATTGATTATCCACCTAATGTCCGTATCAACCTTCTGGTTGCTAACATTCAGAATCTGTTGACAATCTGGCATGAATATTCCGAATGTCGGCCTTCTGAAAGTTGACCCAAAGAAAATAAGTAACCCATTTTATTATAAAAGTACAGTATTGATTATACATAATATAGAAGTGCATGTAAGTATCTGCCATATAACACAGTTCGAATTATTCACTTTTTCCTTCTATTTGATTTGCAACCCTTTAAATGAAGCTTTTAATTCACTAGAGGGTGCTGTAAAGATAGAATAGGAAATATAAAACACATGCCATTGCAAAGCATAGACATAGCTTGTAAATGAGGATTTGAGACAAAAAGTACGAATGCTTCTGAAATTTGTGTGAATTTCAGATTGCTGGCAAAACAGTGAGTCACTTTTCAGTTGTCAGAATCTCAGGCCCATAATAATACATAGATTATATAGAAGCCAATCACTGTGTGACTTTGTAGTAAAGACTATTTTCAACTTGTTTGCTGTCTGCATTTGCAAATTAACTGTGAAAATACAGTAATTCTACTACAGCATTGAACTTGGGTTGCACCTGCGCTCTTGGTGTTAGTGGTCGGAGCCATTGCAGGCGACAGGGGGGTCAAAGGGGACACCTGTACCGGGCCTCAAGCTTGTGAGGGGACCCAAGGTTCTGAGGCGCTCATGGGCTGTTAGCATAGCTGCAGCAGTGCAGTGCCTAGCAATGGTTTATAAAGGCACCCCCCTGGTTCCTGTAAGGAGACCCTCCTCTGGAATTAGTGAAATATTGTAACATTTAAAAAAAACACATTCACTACGCAGTATACTAAAAAAATTTGCTCAAGGGGGCGGGATTAGGGGGGCCTGCCAGAGATATCAGTGTACCGGGCTCCAAGATTCTGTTGCCGGCCCTGGTCGGAGCTACAGTAGCTGCTGCACTTACCGACCCGTGTGTGATGCTTAACTACAGAATCTATTGATCTGTGCTCTGCTCCTAAGTAGTGGTAAAGTAGTGAAGAGGAAATGATGTATAGTGTATAGGTGTGTTAAATAACAAGCTCCACTAATCACAACAAATAAAACACAATATCATGCAGTAGCAAATAAGTCAATAATATGGTGGTTCTAACAATATAAGGAACTGTCTGAGTATAGATTAGAAGAAAAAAGATTTCATTCAGCTAGTAGAAAGAATTTCTTTACGGTCAGAACAGTCAAACTCTGGAACTCTCTTCCCAGAGAGGTGGTAACGGCTGGCTCATTAAATGCGTTCAAGGCAAAGTTGGACAAACATTTACTGGAGAAAAACATCCATGGGTACAAATAAGAAATATAATCTGTCTGTAAAATATCAGAACCTACCAAATCAGCAATGGATATCTATACCAGGTTGAACTAGATGGACGCAAGTCTTTTTTCAGCCTTACCTACTATGTAACTATGTAACATTGGCAGGGTGCCCCCTCGGCAAAACAGTGGATAGATACAATGGATAAGCATGCTTGCACAATTATTCAATAGGACCAGGCGTGCAGGGAGCAGTGGTGTAGCTTGGTGTCATGGTGCCCGGAGCAAGGGCATGTCCCCCCCCCCCAATTTGTAGTAGACAGGGCTCTAGCATGGCGAAAAGGGAGCACAGCCTAACATTATACCACACACCATAATGCGTATTGCACATTTTAGCAAACGTCGTAATATCCATTACACATAAAGCCACATGCGGTAATGCCACTTACATATAAGGCCGCACATGAATGCCCATTACATACTATATTACATACAGTACAAACCGTAACTTGCCCTTTAATAGGAAGCCACATGTCCTATTAAAGGGCAAGTCATTTCCACATCCCCATTCCGGGAAATTATTTGACATTAGGTTTCATATCACGTGTAAAATGAGATTCCTTGTGTATCAGATTGTTTGCCCCTGTAAGCTGTCATACATAGGCAAAACGGATCGGCCGTTCCGAGAGCGTATTAAATTGGCTCTGGAGGTTGGTGGCAGTGACCAGCCTGTCGCCAGGCACTTCGTTAAATGTAGACACTCGTTAACATCCATCCGGTATAGGATGATCGACTACATTCCACCCCCTAAAAGAGGTGGTAATAGGGGTAACGTTATTAAAAAGAGAGAGCCAATGGATTATGCGGCTAAATACATTGACCCCGTTTGGCTTGAATGGCCAATTAGGGTTAAATTGCTTTTGATTGTAAATATAATAATGAAATTACCTATTTGATATTGTCGTGTCATTATTACTAATTACGCATTTTGCTATGTCTAATTATATGTACATATATGTATTTTGACAGTTCAGCGGGTTATAATCTTTGCATGGTTTGTTTTAAAGGTGCTGTTATATGTGGCATTACGGCCTGACGGCGTCTTGGTCTCCTGGGTAACAGGAGTCACAGGATGATGTCATCTGCAGGCGCTTTGGCCGGATGCGTGGTCCCAGACCCGGAAGCGCTGTTCAAAAGGAGGGTGAGGCTTGTTTTATAAGGTATGTTTGTAAGTGTTGTCTGTGAGCTTGATAAAAATGTATTAAAACATTGAAACGTTGCTGCTATAATGGCGTGGAAACAAGCATTTTATTTTTTGATAACCCTTGTGTGCAGTCGAATAGGACATTGTATATCCTGGACATGCTGGGATGACATGCACCGGGTGCAAGCTGTGGATGCAAGCATCAAGTGCCGGTTAACTGTCTACTATATATATATAACTATATATATATTGCTACCCAGAATCCATAACTTTTAGGTAGTGATATACACTATCCTTGAGGTCTTCTAGTATCTATACTGTTGCCCCATAGTGCCTGTATGAGACTGTGCATCTACTGCATAGGCCTTTATGAGGTTTATTTAATATATGTATGTAATATATTTAATATACTCAATTACACAGCTGGTCAGTATAGACTACTAGCTACTATACACCCACAGCATTGTATGAATCAATACTGTGTTATATTATTGGTAAACAGCTAAAGAATGTTGCTTTTATTTTAATGTTATACAATTATATGCAATTGTTTTCTATTTGCATTTATTTATATCAATTTAAATAAATTTATATAACAATTTGACATACGTAAACATTTTGGTATAATAATATCTTCATGTGTGGATATTTGTCACAGGTGTACTGTATGTACATGCAGATATATTGAAAATATATATACCATACACAGTGCCCTCATTTCTTCAATTACACTGTATTCATATAAATACCATATATTGGGGGTAGGCGGAACCCCTCTACCACTAAAGTAGGCAGCAATTTCTCCTAAAAGGAATAGCGCAACTTTCGTAAACTTTCTTATAGCATCTTCAACTGATAAATTAACATTTGCTTGTCCTTATTTTTACTTCTGAGACTATCTTTTTTCTTTAATTAATTTCTGGTATATCTGTAATTGTAATTTAAAATTGGTCACCTATTATCTTTTCTATAGCTTCTTTCCTCCACTTGAAATACAGTGTTGAGTTACTCATATACAGTTTTCAGATTTCACAGTAAGTTTGCTTGTATTCTTCTGTTGCGTTGCACATGGTCCATAAACCTATTATAGAGAGAGAGAGAGAGAGAGAGAGAGGGGGAGAGAGAGAGGATTTGGTTATCTCTGTACTTTAACAACAATTTTAGGTACTTATGTATTTTCTGGACTCCCATGTTAAATGCACCCCATTTTTTCATACCCCTACTATCCAACTACGCATGGAGTTGATTTTATATAGTGTGGCGAGCGCAGCGAGCCACCGTGCCCGAAGCGTGGTGAGCGCAGCGAGCCCCGCGAGGGGACGCGGTCTCATAAGAAAAACCGGAGTCCAGATATTACATAAGTACCCAATTTTATCATTAAAAAAAGAAATAGAGAAACATATGTGACTGGGTATGTGCCAATGATGGGCTCTATTGTTTGTGCATGTAGTGTTTGCAGATTTAATACTTAAACTGAATTAATATTTAGAAAATTATGATTACATAAGGCTGATTATAAAGTCTGTGTGCAGCTTTAAACCTTAATGACTTTGGATATGCTGGAAGCATACTGTTAATGGTATGTAAAAACCGTTTGAAAGCAATACCACATTTTAAAGCAATACACTTTGATTTTGTTTAACCTTCAACACATCATTTTTGACATATTTTTCATATTACTCATTTGACCTTTTCTTTTACTGTCGGCATTTTCAATTTCAGTTGAATGACCTCAATGAAATTAAAATTAATTAAGCCAAAATTAACAAACTAATACATAATGAACTTTAAGCATTCACCTTTTATATGCCATTTATAATTTGCATCTATCATGTGATATACAAAGTTATGAAAGTTTAAAGTTACACAAAGACTTTATAAGCACCATGTACAGTAGTGTTCTTTCTTTCAATTGGGCTTTAGATCTAAAGAGGCACAAAGTACAGTAGTAGATATACAAATATTCAATGAGCAATGAGTAAAAAAGTTTCTGACTTTTCAGACGTGAGATTGATTGTTTAACATTCCCGACAATTTATGAGTACACCAGATTGAGGTCTACTAAATGTTATTGTTTATATTTTACCAAGGTGAGGAATTTCTAGCCAATCAATCCTCATTGCACTGCAAAGGTGCATACAGTATACATGCAAGACACATACTGTATTCTCCTGCATAGTAGATATCTCAACTGTACTGGACAGTTCTGCTCAAGTATTTTTAGAGTTGGGCTAAGCTATACCCAACTTTACAACTCTAAATGAGGTTGTACTTTTTAAATTTCCTCCTCCAGCACTAATGGGTTAATTTATTAACATTATTTTTACTAAAATAACGTGAACAAGTGTTAACCTTTCACATTATTTTAGTTTCACTACAGTGTATTTTGGATCAGTTTTTCAGGAAAAGCTACTTCAGGCCCTTTAATACACATCAGATGACAGATCACAGGGCAAGAAGCCAACAACCACAAGAAGAAAGAGGAGCGCACTAATCACTGGGTAAGTGTAGAGAGAGAGAGAGTGTGTGTGTGTGTGTGTGTATACCCAACGGCGACGGTGTAGGTATTTTTTTTGCAGACCTGATTTGCAGGGACAAAGCTTTTTTTGCAAGATTCATATTTTGCCTCCAGTATCTGGACTATATGTGCTCCCTGGAGAAATATGTGTGTGTGTGTGCATATATATATATATATATATATATATATATATATAAATATATATATATACATACAGTTTCTATATATATATATATATATATATATATATATATATTTATATATATATATATATATATACTTTATAGATATTAGAGAGAGAGTATATGTACATTTTATATATATATATATATATATATATATATATATATATATATATA
Organism: Crinia signifera; assembly: GCF_055691185.1. NCBI lineage: Eukaryota > Metazoa > Chordata > Amphibia > Anura > Myobatrachidae > Crinia > Crinia signifera. The sequence continues at coordinate 148,405,239 of NC_139223.1, read as the reverse complement.
TATACACACACACACTCTAGGTGTTTACTATTATATAAGGTTCTCAAGATTGTCAATGTTTCTACTATTCTTACTGCTCATTCCTCAGGGATTCCTGTATAACCATTACAGTCTCAAAGTCTACAGCATTGGTTTTGAACTATTTCATGCATCTGAAGCCTTGGAATCCAAACTTTCCCCTTAGAGATACATAACAAGCCAGACTCAGAGATATCCATAGATCTACGTCAATAGCTCATTTTCAGTTGGTCCTGTATGTGCATGTAATGATGTCATTTGTATCTGCTATGCCGACAACTGCAAGCCACTGATGAAAACTTTATAGATACGAATATTTAGTGTTCTCATTTTATTCTACTATGTTTTTATACTGTATTTCAATGCTTGCTAGTATGTTTTTGTCATCTATTTTACACAACCATTAGTACTTATATTTTGGTTTAGGATTCCTTGTGGAATACATTTTGAGAAGAAAGGATGAGGTTTACGTTCAGTCTCCACATGATTACATAAAAGAAGACCTGACATTGATGTTATGACTATACCTTAACACCTAAGCATTGGCTAAATTACTGAGGACACCAGTTATCTACTATTTATAAACCTCCACATCAGGGGCGTAACTACCATAGGTGCAGGGGGTGCAGCTGCTATGGGGCCCAGAGCTGAAGGGGGCCCATCTTTGCTGTCAAACTAATATGTTTTGTATACATTTATCACCATCAGTTGTTAAACAGGGGGCCCTTACAAACTTTTGCTATGGGGCCTACGAATATCTAGTTACGCCTCTGCTCCACATCATACATTCTTCTATGCATTTGTTGTTGGTTATTTCCTCTATATATTGAAAGTAGAAATAGCATACAGTTTTATAAAAATTTTAATGTGAATAATGTGTCTTTGTACTGTAAAATACAGGGATATTATAAGTCACTGATAAATTCTGAGACCATACAAAAGCACAAGCACACAGGCAGAGTATTTTTTATCCTGTTTACAAAATTATAAAGTGACTCCAATCGGGCACAAAAAACATGCCGGGCTCGTGCCCAATATTGGATTACTGCAGTTGTGAACACTACAGATGCCAATGGTACTGTGGCCCTTATTCAGATCTGATTGCAGTACAAATTTGTTCTCGAAATGGACAAAACCATGTGCACTGCAGGTGGGGCAGATGTAACATGTGCAAAGAAAGTTAAGTGTGGTGTGTTGAAACTGAAATCTAAATTGCAGTGTAAAAATAATGCAGCCAGTATTTACTCTGCACAGAAACAAAATAACTCACACAAATCTAACTCTCTCTATACATGTTACATCTGCCCCACCCGCAGTGCACATGGTTTTGCCCATATTGAGAACAAATTTGTACTGCAATCAGATCTGAATAAGGGCCTCTATCCAATGTTTTTAAAATTCTCAAGGGGCCTTTTGCTGAGAAAACTCTGTGTTGCAAGAAGATATTTACCAGTCCGGTGGTCTCTGTGACTCCTGGTTATCTCCTCTCCTTCCTTCAACTGGGGAAGTGGCTGCTGAGTTGTAAGGGGGCTTCGGAAAAGCAAGGGACTGTAGGCAGGGGAGGTGGCTGCTAGGAGGTGAGGGGGCTTCTGAAAAGCAAGGGGCTGCTGGGAGTGGAGGTGGCTGCTAGGAAATTACTAAGATCGGAGTCCTACTGAAGATAGGATGGTGCCCATAGCAAACAATCAGATGGTATCTATTATCTACTAGAAGATACTAAATAAATAAGAATTAGAATCTGATTATTTGCTATGGGCAACATCCCATCTTCAATAGAACATCTTAGCAAATGTACCCTATAATTCTCCATGCTCCTGCCTCCAAACCAGTGGTGGCTCCAGAGGTGGACAGCACAGTTCAAAATTTAAATAGGGGAGCCACACCCACTGCCAGTGAGTAATTTTGAAACGGCAGTTGGTGTGGTTCCCTTATTTGAATTTTGAACTTTGCTGCAGCAACTCCTCTGGAGCCTCCTCTGCTCCAAACCCACATTTAGGCATTTCACCTATGTTGGCAGTGAAGGGGGTGTCAAACACACACACACACACACACACACACACTCACTCACTCACTCACTTACACACACCAGGAAGCCATAGAAAAAAGACACAGCTTTTGAAGGTGAGTAATTAAGGTAGTCTGACATTTTTAGTTCCTTAATTAGTCATCAGGAAGAGGGGTCCCAACAGTGCAAGAGAAAGTCCTGGTGATTTTTCCAAAAAATTAATGTTCTAAATACTTGCTCTGTGAATGTAAGAAAAAAGATGTGGTGATATCTATAGAAATCATCATATCTCATGTTATCTACTTGAATTGAATTTTTACTCCTTAATTTGAAAAAACCCTGCAGCTGACAGCAAACATCTGAAAAAGTTGAATATACAACTAAAATGCTTTTTCTGAAGTTTTTCTCTAGTTGATACATTAATCCTTAATATATATAACAGTTTCAATTTGATAATATGATACAAAGCACATTATCTGTATTAGCTAATATCTGAATGTGTGTTTTATTTTTTCAGAAAATTGTTTATTGTTTCCTAATTCATATGTATGAGCAAAATGAATGAAGATTCTTTACATCCTTATTATGAGAAATGAACAATTATATTTTGTTACATATTGTGAAGTATAATTCCATACAAAGTACAATAATAAGGGTCAGATTCAAATTGTATGCTGCTACAACTAAGTTAGCATCTTGTAAATGAGTAAAGATTCGTAGTACCGAGATGAGCGCTTCCTTTTTGGATATCTCGACACAACAGTGGGAGAATGCAGAGAGAAGAGGAGTGAGTGAGTAGATATAAGAAATAAATACTTCCTCATTGACCAGATGGAGGATATAATCCTCTCAAATGGAGTTTATCTCGGATGTTTTAAGCGGTGTTATTGCTGTATTTGTTAATGGGGATCTGCAATCAACCAGCACCAGAAGACTGCAACTTCATTCATTCTCGCATAGAAATTTAATGTGTACAGAAAACATAAAGAGAAGCACAATGTGTATATCTGTATAAAAAGCCAAATTCGTAGTGGGGTACGTTTACGCGTCCCCTCGCGGGGCTTGCTACGCTCACCACGCTTTGGGCTCGGTGGCTCGCTGCGCTAGCCACACTATATAAAATCAACTCCATGCCGTAGTGGATAGTGGGGTTATGAACAGGTAATAAATCGCATCGCGCATATCTCTCATGCTTACATATACTGTTTACTATATTTACCCGTTTCTCCACTTTTGGGCCTGAAGTGGCCAACCAGTGCCTTGCTATTATTACTTTGGCTATAGCGGAGAGGTTCCTCACCAGATGTTTCCATTCTGGTAGGGTATCTCCCTCCTCCCAAACCCCCATTATAAGATTTGTTTCAGTGAGGAACCCGCGGGGAACCCCCAATCTCACCAAGATACTAATAATCTCCTAACAACTTTACAGTCCCACAAGAGATGCCAGAAAGATCCTACCTCGTCTTTATATTTCGGGCATCTATCTGAGTTTGTACCCAAGATTTTTTTCTAGTCTAACCGGAGTAACATAGATCCTATGCAGGATATTAAATTGCACTTGCTGTATACGGATCGAGGTGGTGGCATCTCTCGGAGCTGATAATGCCTCACTCCAATCTATCTTGTCCACATGAGGGATGTCCACCGCCCATTTTCCCATTAAATTCTGCAACTCCTCTCCCTGTATTAAGGAGTTCAAATAGCTATATATTTTGGACACTCTTTTCACGGAACTTAATTGCAAAATAAATTTCTTACAAGGAGACTCTTCAATATTATTAATTGACCCTCCATCATACTGTGCCAATGGGCTTCTTACCTGTAAGAATCTATAAAACATATGCCTAGGTAGATCAAAATCGACTTGAAGTTCAAAAAAGGATCTAATATTCCCACCCTGATGGAATTGGCCTATCGATGTTAACCCATATTTATTCCAAACCCTCCTACCCTGTTGAGCTTTTATTTCCTTCAGGGTGTCCAAAGAAAAAATGGAGGTGTCCGGGTCCACTCCCTCATATTTGGTCTCCTTACCCACCCAACTAAAATTTTTTATTGCTTGTATTATAATTGGGGGAGGATCGCCCCGCAGTTCCCTCATCAACAATCTCTGAAGAGGAGTTAAGTCTATATCAACACATTCAATAAGTTTAACCAATTCCTCTGAGGCTTCTCCTTCTCAAACCCATGCACATAGGTGAACCTTCTCAGCCGCAATGTAATACAACTTAAAATTTTGTACTGCTAGGCCTCCTATATCCCTATCCCTACATAAAGTGTCCAACTTAATTCTTGGGCGCTTATTCCGTCAGATAAATGAGGAGATAATACTATTAATCTTCCTAAAATAATTGTCTTTTATATAAAACGGGGACTGTTGAAATACATAAATAAGCCTCAGCAGTATAGACATCTTTATAAGGTTTACCCTCCCAATTTGCGAAATGGGGAGTTTTGTACAGCAACAACACTTAACCTTATTATCCTTTATAATTGGGATGAGATTGTCATGGATATAGTCTGTTGTTATTCTCATGACACATATCCCTAAGTACTTAAAGTTGCCTATTGGCTGTAAGGGGATACCGGCTGTACCCATTGAGCTATTATTCCCCACATACATCAGGTGCGACTTTTCCCAGTTCATTTTAAGGCCAGAATATTCCCCAAATTCCTGCATCCGCTGAACAATTCTAGGAATATCCTCCTCTGGATTCAACATTTCTACTAACAAATCATCAGCATACAATGAGACCAGATTAAGCCCTAACCCTGTTCCCTGCTCCCCTCTACTTAAAACTTGTCGCAATACACATGCGAGCGGTTCCACAGCCACAGCCACTGCAAACAAAAGAGGGGATAGGGGACACCCCTGTCTAGTACCTCTGAAAAGGGGAAACAAAGGGGACATAAACCCATTTATGGTCATCCTTGCCTTAGGATTTTTATATATAAAAATGATACCCAATTTATGAATCCGTCCCCAAACCCAAATGTCTTGAGAACACCCCACAAATATTCCCATTCTATGGAGTCAAATGCTTTATTGGCATCAAAGGATGCAATCGCAACATTGGCCTTACTAAATTCTGCAATTTGAATGTATGAAAAGACCCTTCTCAGGTTGATCATATTTGATTTATTGGCCATGAAGCCCATTTGATCGGGATGCACAATGTTGTGTATAACTTTACCTAGGCGATTTGCAAGGACTTTTGCAAAGATTTTTGCACCAGAAACTATTAAAGAAATCGGCCTATATGACTCTACCCGAGTTGGGTCTTTTCCACTTTTGGGTATTATTATTATTGATGCCTCTGACATTGAGGGGGGAATATTCTCCTCCACTACCATCGCCTGAAAAAGCGTCAACAACTGTGGTCCCAGTATTTTGACATATTGCTGATATATCTCACCTGGAAACCCATCCAGGCCGGGCGCTTTATTGTTCGGCAGGGATTTAATTGCCGCAACCACCTCCTCTAACACTATAGGTATAGGTGCATCAAGAAATTTTTTCAGTTCTAGAGATAAACGAGGCATAGCTATTGCTCCCAAATATTCCCCAATCTCTTCTTTACCCTTAATTAAGTGGGATTGATAAGCTTTCCTAAAATGGGTAACAAAAGCATGTACTATCTTAGGAGTCTCACTCACCACTTCCCCTGACTCCAAGATAATTCTTGGTATTGTATTGGAGGGTCTATCTTGTTTTGCGAGGAGTGCCAACCATTTCCCTGCTCTATCAGCACTGGAGTACCAGTCATGGGCACCTGCTATTAATCTTTGACATGTTATATCCTGCAGATATTCTAACCACTCTTTTTGGGCCAGCTGCCATTCTTCCCTGTCTATTTCAAGATTACTCTGCAAGAATACATTCTCAAGGTTACCCATGCTTGTCTCCAGTTCAATAGCCCCTGCCCAATGCATTTTCTTTAATATTGCAATTTTTTAAATCAGAACCCCTCTTATAAATGCCTTAAAAGCGTCCCAGATGATGATATTCTGAGATGAACCGTTATTTTCCTCAAAAAATGTTGCCATTATATGCTCGAATTTCTCCTGCTCACCCAGTTTAGCCAACCAATATGGCTGCAGTTTCCAATATTTAAAACCAAAATCACCCTCTAATTCCAACTGTATAACAACTTTGGAATGGTCGGAATTTCCTCAGGCTTTATATTCTATTTGTGTAATCTTACTAAGAAGACCCTCTGATACAAAAATCATAGCTACTCTTGAAATCACTTTAAATAAAGATGAATAGCAAGAAAATTGTTGAAGATCAGGGAATTTTAGTCTACACGGGTCCCTCTACCCTATCTCTTTCATGAATTCAGCAAATCTTTTACCTTCCTTAGCCTCTTCTTCAACAGATCTCATCCGTCTATCTATAAGAGGATCCCAAAACTTATTGAAGTCCCCCAAACAAATTACCTGGCTATCTGGGAAGGAAGCTGAAAACTCAGCTGCTGCTTTGATAACCTCATAAGAGAATGGGGGTGGGATATATACAGTAAGAACACATATCCTCCTATGATTAATACTACAGTCTAAGAAGATAAATCTTCCCCCTGGATCAATCACCACAGACCCCTGTTCAAACACAAGGGATTTCCTAATCAACACCGATACTCCTCTTGACATAGAGGTAAATGGGGAATGATAGGCATGCCCTATCCAGGGGCGCCTTAGAGAGAGCAGCCTATCACCACATAGATGGGTTTCCTGGAGACAGATGATATCTGCCTCCAGGTTTTTACATTGTTTCAGAACCAAAGCTCTTTTTATTTTACCATTAATCCCTTGAACATTCCACGTCATGATCTGAACCATTAAATTCAACTAAATTCATATAACCTCCGGTAATAGGATGACACCAAGAGACACCTAGTATACTCCTTCCAAGGTAAAGCAGGTTGAAGCCAAAATTGTAACATACGAACAGACAAACATTGACAAACAACATTCCCCTCCCCCCACCCCCACCCTGTATGTCCTAACCCCTTAGGCATACCTGATTCCCAGTAATTAATCCACTATTAACACTTACCTAAACTATCTTCCCACTGAGGCAATTTACTAATGGCCACTAAAGGGACCTTCCTCCCCTCCCTATATCCTAGCTGCATTTGTAACTCTACTTTACCATATTATTAAATATGTGACACGCCACCCCCACATGCAGAAGTCACCCAGTAATTGAGTCCTTTTTTTATCAGACCATATAGCAATACATTACAACATTTTCATAGACTCATTTCACCAACACTTGTTTCCCTTTAGGGTAAGTCGCATCCACCCAACTGTCCGCTTCATCTGGAGAGGAAAAAAACTTTGTGCTACCATCTGCCACAATCCTCAATTTAGATGGATACAACATGGAATAGTGCAGGCCCAGATCTCTCAATCTCATTTTTATGACCTTAAATTTTGCACAATCTTTCTGGACCTCAACAGGATAGTCCGGGAAGGTAGCTATTTTCTTACTATTATGCATAAGGTCAGTCTTAGCCCGAGCCATCCGCAGAATACAGTCATGGTCCTTAAAGTGAAGTATTTTGGCGATAAAGGAGCGGGGAGGGCCCCCTGGCACAGGTGGACGGCCTGGGATATGATGAGCACGTTCTACCGCGAACTGGGCAGAAAATGACTCTCTTACAAACATTTGGATTAAGCAATCTTCCAGAAATTTCTCTGGTTTATTTCCCTCCACCCGCTCTTAGAATCCTATAAACCACACATTATTCCGTCGGAGTCGCCCCTCCATATCTGATCATTTCTGTCTCATATCTATAAGTTGACCTGACATTGATTTAACCGGGGAATGCAGGGGAGTAACAGTGTCCTCTAATACTGATATGCGACTCCAAATCTGTTACCCGCTCACGTATCTTTTGCGCATCATTTCTTAGTAACATTATGTCAGATTGCACTTTATTAAGCTGCTCCATAAGACGTGACTTGCAATTATTGACTGCTTCTAGAACTTGTTGCAGTGTGACTTCTGGGGGCTGCTGAGAACAACCCCCTTTGACCGGGGTTGTCATGGGGGTGCTAGACTGTGAGCTGCTCCCAGCCTGGGATTGTGAACAGGCATATTTCTCCAGTCTCACCGCAGCTGTATTTTGACCGGTTTTACCCATGTCTCTGATTCAATACCCAATAAAAATACCAGGAGCTCGGTATAGTCTCTACCCCTAACTGGGGCCACTTCTGCAAAACGATTTTAATAGCAAAACAATATTACTCACTGCTGAGATGCAACTTTCCAGCTTTTCCCACTCCTTTGATGCAGTTATCTGTGTCTGCAAAGCAGTTTATAACCGGCCAATTTCAGTCACTCTTCTACCTGGGCCAGCCTCTCACACTGACACCAGGGCACTTGGGCAATTACAGCAAAGATAACTCTTTTCCCCGGCCTAAGACTCTCACCCAGAGGCCAGGACCCCAAAGCAGGGCCTCACACAGCCAGGTTGCTTCACACAGACTAGTGCCTTATGCCACAGCACCCAGTCAACAGATGGCGGGTAGTGCAACAGACAGCCCGGCGCCTGCCTCTCACCCAGATGTCTGGACAGCGGGATTATCAGTGGCAGGAGAGACTTTTCCTACCCAGCTTCAGTCCCTCACTCTTGGGTCCGGCACTTGGAGCAGCAAACTGGGGAGCTCCCTCCTCTCTGGCAGCCATCTCACCCTCCGGTGTCGGGTGCCTGACAGCGGGCATCCCTGGCAATGACATCAGGTGCTCTCCCTCTGATGTTGGGAGCTGGAAGGGCTCACAATCTCACCCGCACCTGCCGCTCTCACTGACGGTCAAGCAGCAACAGTCTCCTCCGACTCCGTACGGTCAGCAGACACATCCACGCTGCTGCAGACTGGCTCCACGCCGCCCCAGACTGGCTCACCAATCGCTGGAACAGGCAAGTTTCAAACATACACCCTGCCTGCCTCTCTCACTGGTGTCCAGGCTTGCTAGGCTGCATGTGGGGGGGAGAGCACATATTTCAAGCAGCCAGGACAGGGAGGCTCGGACACGCTCCCTTACTCATGCACCGCCGTGGCCATGCCACTGGAATGTCCACTTTGAGTGTCTTTAGACTTAACCTTCAGATATAATTTTGAAACTTGATTGAGCCCTAAGCTATCATATTTGCAGAATCTCCATCAGAGTTTGGCTTCCAATGTAACCAATTAAGATCCTGATTTAGAGGTGGTTGCTAATCACATCACTACTGTAGCTGTGTGCGCATTGTATCTCAGAAGAAATTCTAGTGCTGCAGTCCCTGTCTTGTATATAGAGTAGCCAAGCACCAGCATCTACAATCTGCCCCTTGCATATGAAGATGCAGCATTGGATGCACATCAATTGCACCATCAGACTTTTGAGCAACCCTATAGTTGCTCTGAATGTCCACCATAACTTAGCTACTGGGGGCCAATGAAACTGTGTACGATGATGTAGTTGCTGACTGTCACACCTACAAAGAGGTTTACATTTGTTGTAACCAGCCCACTCTGCATTCTAACCCCCACCACACATGAATGACCATTGCAGCATATGTGCATTGAGACTCTGACATGTGCACAACTGCAATGCCAACTGAGAAAATATTGGAATTCCATCCACCTCTAAATCAGGCCCTACAGTAAGTGTCTAAGTTTGCAACCAGTTAAGTGACATGGAAAAAAAAGAGGGATGCAAGTGGCTCCAATCACACTGGTAGGTATAAAAAGCTTTAAGATATACAGTATAGGGGACTATGTAATAGGCCTAGGACAGAGATAAAGTGGAAGGAGAGAAAGTACCAGCCAATCAGCCCCTAATTGTAATATTACAATCTGTGTTTGAAAAAAATGACTGTTGGGGGCTGGTTGGTTGGTACTTTGGGGCAGAAGCATTTATTCTGGTGAAGTTATAAAGTAGAAGGTAATAACACACCAGCCATTCAGCTTCTAACTGCCATGCTACAGACTGGGTTTGAAAAAGGACAATTGGGAGCTAACTGCTTGGTGCATTATCACCTTCCATGTTATCACTTCACTGGGCTTAATCTGCTTAATCTGTTTCTCAATCTCCATCCACTGTATCTCCACCCAAGGCTTAGTACATTAGGGTCTATAATTAAAGCACAGAAAAGCCATTTTTTACAGAAAAACGTGGGTTAACATGGAAAAATTCCTAAATTCTACAGTCCCACCCCCTAGTCTATATCTGAATTTAGTATGGTTAGTGGGATGCATGAAAGGATGGATAGCTGAGCTTTCTGCATCTCCAGAAAGTTCAGATGTGCAATCTCAGGATCTCAGAATCTGATCTTTAGTGCAAAAATGGCGAAGAATCTTAATGTTCCCTGCTCTCTGGCACCCAGTGCTTGTTCCACTCCATCATCACTCAGCAGCCACTGCAGCTTCCCCTTACCTAAGCTACCCGCTCATGCACAGAAAGGAACCGCTGACTGACTTTGCAGAGGGGACCACAGCTGAACAAGGGCTCATTGGAGCCCTGGATACTGGATCACTGGAAGGGTAAGCATACATGAATTGCTACTTATCAAATCTATATATCACATTGATAAAGCAGACATTAATAGCCTATGGGGAAAAAAAGTAGAAATGTATGGGTTAAAAAAAAAAAAAAAGCACCATCCCCCAAATCGAAGAAGCTGTTCAAAACCACTGCGAATATGAACCCACTGGAATGCGCTACTCTCCCTCGAACTCCAATCCATTAATCAAGTGACTTGGGTGGTCTGAGTACTGGACCACTAGAACATAATTCACACTCAAATGTTACAGAAATGGCCTCTGATTTCATTCCATAGCTTAGCCTCTCTATGCTACTTAGAGCTTTATGAGCGCCTTCTGATTGGCCTCTATAGTAATGTTGAACAATAAATATATATATATATATATATATATATATATATATATATATATTTTTTTACCCAATAGTGGTATGGCGCCTAAAACAAAGTCCAAATGCAAATTTGCAAAATCCGTATCCAATGAAGTAATAAAGGAGATCTTTTCCAATAGTTTGTTTATTTATTTTCTTCACAGGATAATCGGGTAAAAACGCTTGTAGACAATCCCAACGCGTTTCGTCTCACAGAGACTTCATCAGGGGAAATACAATAATCTTGTGGTCGTGATATTTGTGAAATCTATTGGATACTTTCTCCGTTCACACAAATATTTTCCGGGGTATGTCAATAATATAAGACATGATATTCTTTAAACCTATAATGGGAGTATAATTTTATATCCGCTGGTGGGTTTGAATTAAGCCAATTAGTGTGGCCTAAAATGGAACAGGTCTTGAAATTCCTGTTTGCCTCCTTTAAATTGGAGTAGGTGAATTTGCCTGTGAAGTAGCAGGTATTTGGATTCCTGTCAGCCTCCTTTAAATCGTAATTAAAAATAATTTGCCTAAAAACGTGGATGATGATCCTTCATCCCAAATAAAATAAACATATATATATCTCCTATGAGACTCCTGTGTGCTTCTGCTAGCCTCTCTGAAGCACACAGGAGTCTCATAGGAGATATATATGTTTATTTTATTTGGGATGAAGGATCATCATCCACGTTTTTAGGCAAATTATTTTTAATTACGATTTAAAGGAGGCTGACAGGAATCCAAATACCTGCTACTTCACAGGCAAATTCACCTACTCCAATTTAAAGGAGGCAAACAGGAATTTCAAGACCTGTTCCATTTTAGGCCACACTAATTGGCTTAATTCAAACCCACCAGCGGATATAAAATTATACTCCCATTATAGGTTTAAAGAATATCATGTCTTATATTATTGACATACCCCGGAAAATATTTGTGTGAACGGAGAAAGTATCCAATAGATTTCACAAATATCACGACCACAAGATTATTGTATTTCCCCTGATGAAGTCTCTGTGAGACGAAACGCGTTGGGATTGTCTACAAGCGTTTTTACCCGATTATCCTGTGAAGAAAATAAATAAACAAACTATTGGAAAAGATCTCCTTTATTACTTCATTGGATACGGATTTTGCAAATTTGCATTTGGACTTTGTTTTAGGCGCCATACCACTATTGGGTAAAAACATTGGGCTTTGTTCGTTCTCTATCCCTCAGGGAACTTAGTGGTGAGGCTGCCTTACTTATACAAATTATATAAAATTCATATTATTCTGTAAAACATTTATTGTGAAATAGGCTCTAGCGCGAGTTGGAATATTGGGGATACATATATATATATATATATATATATATATATATATATATACATGTACGTGACTGTATCAATGTGTGTTCTTCATTTATTTGTCCGGTACTTGTGTACTTTCACAGCGCCAGCATGGGTGCGTTTGTGTCCTCTTGCGGGTCTCTGATGAAGGACCCAAAGGTCCGAAATGCATTAAGCAGGTGTTCCCGTGGCTGGTAGAATCACCTGTTTTTCTTGATTTCCATACGACCAAAGAGGTTCCGGAGCCTGTAGGATCGTTGAAGAAACCTTGGGTGTAACCTCCCCACCAGTGATCACCAGCTCGTGACTATAGTCTGGAAATATCATCCTTCCTTTCTCACATTGGAGGATTATGACCTCGTATTTTGATGTCCAGTTGTGAAATATTCAAGGACTTTACACCTCTATACGATACATTGAGGACACTTACCTGCTATTATAGTGTAAGTTATCTGAAAGCGCTAGGGGTAATTTGAATTTCTTGTTGTATTCGATTTGTTAGAAGGTGGGTGAACCTTCTTATATCAAATTACCAGCTGCATTCAGACATCAGGGCAAAAGTGGTATAAAAAAACACGCAGTTGGGTCTTGCTGCGCTCACCCATGCTACGGGCTCGGTGGCTCGCTGTGCTCGTCACTCTATCTACAATCAACTCCATGCCAAGGTGGATAGTGGGGGTATGAACTATCCACGTTGACATGGAGTTTACAGCCCCACAGCTGGACACAGGCGCATGGCGCCATGCTGATGCCGTGAAACTACACAAGTACCATTTGTCCCTCCCCTATTTTCTTTTTCTTTCTGTACCCTATTATTTGTTCAGTAACGTAAAAAACTAATAAAAACTAATGTTTAAAAAAAAAAAAAAAAAGCAACCATCTTACTTTTCTTCTGGTCCCCCTGTAGAATGTGGCAGAACCTGGAAATGATGGTCATGGTATTCTGAACCATGATGGCCTGACCATCAATGTTTCTACAGATGTTTCTGGGAGAGAATTGTTTGATTTGCCTTGTTATTATTATTATTATTTAATTGTATTGGATACATTTTAAATAAATGTTCTTAACCTAATTCAATCATTTGAAAACCAACAATTTCTGAGTGGTTTTTGGAAAAAATGATTCTCCAGTTAAATTGTTAAAAATGTCCTTTTCGTTTACATTTGTATCAGTTATTTTCTTCTTTAAACTTAGTGTTTTTATAAATTACATTTACCAAATAAAACTGCCTCTTCCATCTAACCTAAAATACCCCTTGGGTACTGTAACGATCAGATCAGGTGATCGATCAAATTAACGTATGCCTCCTGTTATGATTATCTGTCCGGTCAATGTATGTCTGATATTGGTGTAATAGTTATGTCTCCTGTAAGTATTGGAATCAGGACATGTCTTGTATGTAAACTGTAGGTGACCCTGGTTTTAGTTTGAGGCCTGTATTTCCTCAGTGTGACATCTGTGGACTCCTCCGGAGTTAGGTTGTAAGATAAGATCTGAGCCCTCATAAACCATGGTCCAGAAGAAGAGGTTAGAGTTTGTCCTCTTCCTTCACATCTCTTATCAGTGGGTCTGCTATGCAAGGAAAGAGGATCAATCACTTTGAAAACAGCAGACTGTACATTGCCAGGGACCTTCCACATTCCTTCAGCATGGAAAGAGTGGAATCCCAAGGGTGGGAGGGATGAGGGAGCCTGCAAGGTATAACAAGACCCTTCTCCCTATAGTTCAGAGTCACTACCTGGGGGTCGAGCAAGCAGGCTGTAGGCGACGAGAGATTTCTTGTGGAGGACCCCCCCACTTCAGGATTGTAGGATACGGTTCTGTCTTTTTTTCCTTTTATTTTATTACTGAAATTTGGATTTAAAACTTGTGTGTACTTTTAAAATCATTGTAAAATCTTGTAACTATTTTCTAAAGCTCTGTAGTATTTCTAGGAATAAATAATACATATTCCCAGTTCTGGTTCTGTGTTCCTAAGACTCATTAGCCTCGGAAGAGAAAGGCTGGCAAGCGTTACCATTGTTATCTTGTATTGTGTGGTCAGGGGCGAGCCAAGCCGCCCCTTGCGCAGTTTCAGGCGCTAAAATCAGGTTTTGGCTGGTGGCAGTGTACCTCAAGGAAAGGACCCGAGTGTCCTGAGTGAACCCCAGTCACGGCCGGCGCTGCTCAGATTGACGTATCGGAGCAGGCGACCGGTGGGTCCGTGACATTTGGCGGCAAGCGGTGGGGTGGAGAATTCATTTTTCTCTTTAAGAACTTAAGTGAGTGTGGGTAGAATTTTGTGAGAAATACCCACATCACCAGAATCAGAACTCAGAGCTTTACTATAGTTTTAAAAGTCACACAGTGAGTGCAATTTCTGTTCCCCTCCCTTCTCTTGTTTTCTTTACTATCATTTTATTTGACAAGTGTGAGACTCAGGATGTCTGATTACCGGATGATGAGACGTGATGATCTGGCGACTATATGTGTACGGAGGGACATCCCTTGGTCTGGCCTGAGTAAAGAACTGATGATAAAGGCACTCATGGAAGCCGATCGGGTTCTAGCTGCTGGAGGAAGCCAGTCCAGGGACACTCCTACTCCAAGGGCTCAGTTGGCACAAGACAACACAAGTGATGCCCTGCCAGGGTCAGATGCATCTGCTGGCAACAGTGAGTCTACACTGCAGAGTTACCTTCAAACTGCTGTCAGGCAAATGAAGGACCTGGACCCCACAATGGCCGTGCAGCTAATGCAGCTAGAGGCTGAGCAGCGCAGAGCCGAGCTAGAGGCTGAGCAGCGCAGAGCCGAGCTAGAGGCTGAGCAGCGCAGAGCCGAGCGAGAGGCTGCAGAGCGTCATGCCGAGCGTGAGTACCAGTTGGAACTGGTGAGGCTCAGGGGGCTGATCGCTGTTGGTGAACCAGTGGAGGATGATACAGGGCATCATGATGGCGAACCTTTACGTGAGACTTTATCTGCCGTGGCTACTGAGTTAGCAGGAGATGGGCTTCGTACTGAACTTTTACTGTCTGCGGAAGTAAATAATGTGTTGGATCATGGTGTGGACTCTGTTATCAATCATGGGAAGCCTAACAAGGGACAGAGGTCCCAAATGACCGCTGACGCGAATTTCACCGGACCGCGTCATGCACAGTTCCCTGTCTTGGAAGCAGACAGAGGAAGCCAAGTGAGTGTCAGCTTGGTTGTGAGTAATGAGCTGGCCCTGGACACTACAGCCGATGCTCAGAGAGCTGACATCTCTGCTAGCACCAGGGAGACTGTAGGATGTGTGGCAGTCAGGGAGACTGCAGAGTACCAATCCCCTACAGCACCAAAAGAGCCCAGTGGGTATATTGACCCAGTGGAGGATGATGATGTGTTTACCCTACTGAGCACAGAGGAACTAACGGAAGAATGCCAGCTGCAAGGTATCTTCTGCCACAACCATACTCGTGGGGAGATGATCATGCAGCTCATCCAGGCCAGTTATGATGAGTGCAATGCCTTCAGCCAGTATCGTGCAGCATTTCGTTTCTGGGGTCCATCCGCGTCTCCTTGGGTGCTGCTGAGAGAACTGGGACAATGTTACAAATTTGCGCAGCAGGAGGTCGATGCTTGGAGAAAGCTGGATACCCCATTTTGGGGGGATCAGTGCCGCCGGATAGGTGTGGAGTGGCGTCGCCTAGAACAGCTGTTGCTACCAGCTCTGGAAGCAGAGTTCCAGTTTAAACGGTTGGGAGAAGCAGAATCTGAGGATGTCAGCAGCTTGCTCTCACCAGGGGTGCCCCACCAGGGCAAGGTGCCTCTGCCTACTACAGCAGTCATGGAACCTGTTCCAGAGACCTCACATCACAAGGCCCAGTTTAAACTGCTGGAAGATGTGAGCAGCATGTTCCCTCCCGTTGCTCCAGATTTGTTGCCGGAAGCGGCTGGCTGCATAGTGAAAGTATGCAGGGGAGAGACTATGTCGGAAATAGGAATGGGACTTTCTGACTGTATGCACACAAGTATGTGTGGGACTACTGATGTGGGACTTTTATTAACTCCACACATATCTGTCGCTAACCCTTCTGAACCATATGATGCATCTCAGGTAGTATGTAACCATGCTGAACATTGCAATGTTGTTATTTTGTGTGAAGCCCCTGGGATGATCTGTGATAGTGCCGTACCTTCGGTAGAGGTGGAGGGTGAGTTAGAGACAGGTATAGTGGGTAATCCTTGCCAGTTTGTGGGGTTAAATGAATGCCCTAATCTAGTTGGGAATGAGACACCCTCACTCACCAGTGGTAGGAGTGCTGCTGGTGATGTCATTAAGGTTGCTGTGCTAGACGTTAACCCTGTTCCTCCAGTGATGTCTGGTTGCGACATCGGGCCATGGGACTCTAACTGCACAAATGGGACAGATCTGAGTTGGTTGCAGGCAGCGCATGTACCTGCCAATAAGTTACTGGTGACAACATGCTCAGATAACGTCATTCCTGCTCAGAGACAATGGGATCCAGATATAGCGGGTTTGCCACGGTGCAATTGTAAGCCAGCAGGATGGGCCCCATGTGTTGTGGAAGATGCACAGGCTAATTTGCAGGTATTGCAGGATGTCTCCCCAGGTTATGATATTGATGTTACTGTTGATAATGTGATGTCTTGCGCTACTGTGGGAAATGTGGTACCAGGTATAATAAGTGACCCGGTGGGTCCTGTGTGCACTGTAGACCTGTCAGATAGGGAGAGAGTGTCCCTTACTGCAGCTTTCCCCCCAAACCCCCCTCCTTACTGTAGCCACACAAGAACAGATACAGGAACACAGCAGGGGTTACCTCCAGACACTGAGAACCCTCCAGAGAGTGCATTTTTCCAGCATCACTGGATAACGGATGCCTCTCCTGAGAACCTCAGTGGCACCACCCCAGCCACAGAACCTGCGGGTCTGGGAGGGAAGGTCAGGCTCAGGAAGGTGTCCTGGACTGCCATGGAAAGCTTGGCTTTCCACGCAGAACTGAGAATCGACCCTGCACAGGCTGCCCCATACCTGGGAAGTGGGAAAGATACCCCTGGGTACAGTGAGAGGGTTGTGTCAGGAATAGAGCCAGTGGCTAGTAGGGAAGCTGCTGTGTGCAACCAGAAGGGTGGGAGGGCCCGCGAAGCACAGGTAGACTCAGCTCCATTAACCTCAGAAAAGCTGAGCTGGGATGTTCCCAAGACAGGGGACAAGGACCTGCGGGTATTCCCCCTTGCAGAAACGTGCCCCCCTTCACAATTCACACACACAGACACAGAGGGCGAATCTCCTCACAAAAGGATGAGGTGTGAGGTGTTGAGTGAGTGGACCTTCCCTCCAGTGAAGGGGAGGGGGGGTCAGTCAGCTCAGGAGAGGTGCTGGGAAGACATGTTTAAGTCTGTATATAGTGCTGGGAGAATGCCCCACACCTGTGGTATAGTTAAACGTGCCGAGTTACGAGTCCCAGGGGGATGGCCGTTTGGGGTGTGGCGGAATGGTCTGGTACTGATCTCAGTGAGTAAGGCCAAACTGCCAGCTGCAGGGGAGAATCCGTGCCCAGGAGTCCGACGCACAGCTGTGGTGGGCTGTGTCAATATCAGCCGGGATGGACACAGCTCCCACTATATCAGTGTGCTCACAGACTATGGGTTCGAGGACACCTGTGTGCTTTTAGTTTGCCATCTCCTGCGAGAGGGACAGGGACTATGCCCATTGCCCACCCTAGCCACGGCTATGGCGTCAGGTGGTGCCATGACAGACGTCAAGTATAGTGAAGTGTTAGTACAGATCCCGCAGAATCAGTGGCAGTCTGTCTCAGCACAGAGACCACTGCTACCTGTCCAGGTGATGTAGTGAATAGCGCACTGAGGAGATGGTGACGTGGGTCACCACCTCTGTGCGCCATTTTAAAAGGGGGAGGTGTAACGATCAGATCAGGTGATCGATCAAATTAACGTATGCCTCCTGTTATGATTATCTGTCCGGTCAATGTATGTCTGATATTGGTGTAATAGTTATGTCTCCTGTAAGTATTGGAATCAGGACATGTCTTGTATGTAAACTGTAGGTGACCCTGGTTTTAGTTTGAGGCCTGTATTTCCTCAGTGTGACATCTGTGGACTCCTCCGGAGTTAGGTTGTAAGATAAGATCTGAGCCCTCATAAACCATGGTCCAGAAGAAGAGGTTAGAGTTTGTCCTCTTCCTTCACATCTCTTATCAGTGGGTCTGCTATGCAAGGAAAGAGGATCAATCACTTTGAAAACAGCAGACTGTACATTGCCAGGGACCTTCCACATTCCTTCAGCATGGAAAGAGTGGAATCCCAAGGGTGGGAGGGATGAGGGAGCCTGCAAGGTATAACAAGACCCTTCTCCCTATAGTTCAGAGTCACTACCTGGGGGTCGAGCAAGCTGGCTGTAGGCGACGAGAGATTTCTTGTGGAGGACCCCCCCACTTCAGGATTGTAGGATACGGTTCTGTCTTTTTTTCCTTTTATTTTATTTCTGAAATTTGCATTTAAAACTCGTGTGTACTTTTAAAATCATTGTAAAATCTTGTAACTATTTTCTAAAGCTCTGTAGTATTTCTAGGAATAAATAATACATATTCCCAGTTCTGGTTCTGTGTTCCTAAGACTCATTAGCCTCGGAAGAGAAAGGCTGGCAAGCGTTACCATTGTTATCTTGTATTGTGTGGTCAGGGGCGAGCCAAGCCGCCCCTTGCGCAGTTTCAGGCGCTAAAATCAGGTTTTGGCTGGTGGCAGTGTACCTCAAGGAAAGGACCCGAGTGTCCTGAGTGAACCCCAGTCACGGCCGGCGCTGCTCAGATTGACGTATCGGAGCAGGCGACCGGTGGTACCGTGACAGGTACGTATAACTATAGACTAAGAATCTACGAGCTAGATGATTGATCGCAGAACCAGATATTTTCCCGTCTCCTCCCAGCCTCTTCTATTACCTTTCCATAGTAAATATTTATTAAATACAGGTATAATTGTCGGCTTTATCTGACAGACTTACATTGATATGTATTTTGGCCAGAACTCACAGCGGTAACTCTATTGTTTAAACAACATCTGCATTTTGTAATGACAGATTTTGTTACATAAATCTATTTTGCATCTATCCTGAAGCAAAAACAAGCAAATTAACTTTTTTTATTTTATTATGCAAGTACATTAATGCAATTTTCTAGTGACATTGATAAATCACATTTTGGTAGGAGCTACATTTGAACCAGATAAATATTTGGCTTTAGAAGTACTGATTTAAATATGTATATTATGACTATTATTATAACTATTTATATGTCTAGTGTTCACAAACAGTTAACATATCATATTTAACAACACATAAGCGTTTTTTTGTTTTTTTAAATAAATCTCTTAGGCAAGACTATCCAAAGCCATACTCATTATGAAATCCAAATAATATTTATATTATCTACATTTAAAATTAATTGTGCATAATGTTGTGCAAGACTTGCAGACTCTGTTGTCTTAACAAACATTAGAGGAATTTTTTAAGCTTGGCTGAATGTTTTGTTTTATCAGCAGTATTTTTAAATGTGAAAACTAAGTAAAAAAAATAGCTTTGTACGGCTGGATTTAATCATTAAGCACCTAATAGCTGACATTAAATAACACTGAAATTAAAACTGAAAATAAGATTCTTTTTGTTGATTTTGTTCTTCCAACATTTAAAGTAACAGGCAAATAACGCAGAAAGTACCCTCAAAACAGTAGGACAAGAACTTTTTGATAGTCAAGATAACATTTTTAGATGGACACCCTCCCCTTGAATATGCTTATTGTGATGCCACATAATGGGCCTTATTCTGATCTGAGCTTAGTACAAATTTGTTCTTAAACTGGGCAAAGCCATGTGCACTACAGGTGGGGCAGATGTAACATGTATAGAGAGAGTTAGGTTTGTGTGAGTTATTTTGTTTCTGTGCAGGGTAAATACTGGCTGCATTATTTTTACACTGCATTTAGATTTCAGTTTCAGCACACCCCGCCCAAATTTAATTCTCTTTGCACAGGTTACATCTGCTCCACCTGCAGTGCACATGGTTTTACCCATTTTAAGAACACATTTGTACTGAGCTCAGATCAGAATAAGGCCCAATATCATGGTATACAAGAAACCACAGCAATACATTACCACAGAATAGCACTGTCCTTAATATTGTACGATGCATGTTATAAACTAATATAGAAAACTACAATGATATATCACAGATATTATGGCATACTAGTCATGTCAATGATGTACTGTATGTCAATTCTTAGGTCAGGTATCTCTGCATGATATGTAGTTTCTGGCCAAATTGGAAAGACATATCAGCTGGATTGCACAGTGTGTATGTCCAATTGCACTCTTCCATGGCCACACACAATGGGCTGAATGTATTGCAGTCCCAGTCTGGCTGTGGTGTGGGATGCAGCCCAAAATTGGTGTTTTTTAAAAGGGCAATCAGTTACAAGGCATGGTTTGCCCTGTAAATGACTGCCACTTTAAAAAAAACAAAAAAAAACGAGTATGGCCGCATCCTGCATTTCCATCGGACTTGCACCGCAATACATCCAGCCCAGTTTTTTCTGGTTGACTATGCTGCATGGCCAATCAGAAGGTATCTTGTGCATTTCTGAATTGAATTCAGAATGGGATGTTGCAGATCTTGCTGTGGTACCACTGCATCAGGCAATGTATCAGCACAATATGTTGGCCCATTGGCTGGGATATTGGCATTTGTCGCTGATGTGTACCCAGCTTTAGTTAATTAGAGTTTCTGAGATGTTGTACAGCAATGCTTGTCTGGTGAGAGAAAGAGAACACACTATGGCACGAATTCTTTAAGCGTAATGCTGCCCACCTCCTGGCCAAACGTCCGTCCCCCCCCGTCCCCCCCCCCATCGCCTAATCTCTTCAGTAACATGCAAGGGGATATGCACTAACACATCTGCCAAAGCCGCCGAAGGGTAGAGAAATCATTCAATGGTCGCTGACCAGCTAATGATTTCTCTCCCTTTCATAAATAAAAGACAGTCCGCCGAACATGTGACTTCAATAACCCCACCCCCACCAGGCATTGGCCTGTCCACGTTCCGAGGGGAATGTCTAGCATTTTAATGGAGATGCATATAAAATTCTAGGCATTCCCCTGGTGCCACCTCCTGTCCGTCCCTCCCTCCCCTACCCGTGCGAACACCTTAGCGAGTGGTATCGCCAAAGGTGCTCACACAGGGGGGCTGCAAATGTGCATTATCACGCATGCGCAGCCCCCTAAACTTCAGATCCTTATAGAATCACCCCCTATGTTCTACTGTATTTGTTATTTTAGTAAATCTGTTAATAAAGAACTGTAAATACATTTGAATTAACTGTAAAACAGTACAGAAACATATAAACCAGCCCCCCCAAAAATAGGTATTCACTTCCCCCCTTGGTGTTTTGGTGTCTTCCTTGGCACATTTCAGGGGCAGTTCTACTGGATCCCATTGCAAGGCTGTAACTCTTAGTTGCTCTATGATTTCCAGTAAATATAATATGTAGAGGTGATGGGGCCCTTACATCATTGGAGAACTGGGGCAAGTTCCTGTTCTCTCATATTGGACATCCTCAATTTGAGCTTGAACCCCCCAAAATTGAGACTTTAATTTAATATTATAATCAATAAAAACAAACTGAATCTCATTAGTTTCTACGGAACAGGCAGTTTGCAGTATTTAATCATTACACAAATGAACCAGAGCACAACACATTGCTGTGCAATATATGTAAGAGTTCTAGCAGTTATTTTCTAGGCTCACTCTATGCAGGCCTGAAAAAAGTTCAATACTGCTTATACTGTATACCTTGCAAAATATATTTTACATAAATTACCTATGCAGTAGAGTATATCAGCTATGTGTATATAATAATAATTCACACAAATCTTTGTTGGACAAAGCAATTGTTGCCATGTTGCTATCTTCTAACTTTATTTTGCAATTCAGCACAATATAGCTTTTTTTGATTCAAAGCACCACGTCAGGCCTTACTAGTTGATTTTGAGAAGTCAAAGTGCACTTAGAGCCAATTTCAAATGGAACATAAAAGTACGTGAGAGACATGTTAGAAAGGTATGTATTCCCAAGCACTATAATAGCTTTGTGTAGTTTATTCTTGAGTCAGCCTACTTACACACTATGCATCATGGTATTCCAGTTTATTCTCATTGCTGAAAAAATTGACTTTTGTGTAAAATGTTCATGAGAATGATATTTCATTTTTTACTTTCAACAACATGTAACCTCAAATTATAATTGACTGAAATATAACTCGCACAACAGATTTGCTTTTTCTTATACTATGTTGTGCTTGTGTGTGCTGTATATATTTTATATTCTGAATGGGGTCATATGTACCAAAGCTTGGAGGGAGATGAAGTGGAAACATTCATGGTTAGATGCACTAAGCCTTGCAGAGTGATAAAGTTGAGAGAGTTATACCCCTTTCACATAGCAGCTAATTACCGGGTACAAGCCGGTTTCAACCGGTAATTAGTGCGATGTGAAAGGGGTTATCGGTTAATGCTTGCATGCTCCCATTTAGTGTAAATCGAACAGTAAAATAGACTTGTACTATATAGTCCACATTGAATGGGTTTTGCTTGCCATTCGATTCAATCCTGGTTTGATCCCTGGTTTAATCGGGATTGAATCGCAAGCAACATCACAATGTGGCCTTTATTCAGATCTGATCGCAGTACAAATTGTTTGGAAAATGGGCAAAACCATGTGCAATGCAGGTGGGGCAGATGTAACATGTGCAGAGAGAGTTAGATTTGTGTGAGTTATGATGAGTTGTGTGAGATGATGCTGTCGCTCCACAAAGGGGGTGGTGGGTTGGGTTGCCGCCGGGTGCGATGCAGGGTTGGGGTGGCGGGCGGGGGTGATGCCGATGCCGCCGGCGCCGTCATTCCATGTTGCAGGGGGTGATGAGGTGGCAGCTGTCGAGGTTGCTGGGGAAGCCTCTCACCTGCATCCAGGGGGGGTTCCTGGATCGAGGTTGCTGGGGGGGGGGAGTGACAGGCAGCCACTCACCTCCATCAAGGGGGGTTCCTGGATCGAGTTTGCTGGGGGAGGGGGGGAGTGACAGGCAACCACTCACCTCCATCCAAGGGGGTTCCCTGCTCCCGACTACCGCCCTCCAGTGGCCAGTGCCCTAGGCAAATGCCTAAAGCTGCCTAGTGGTGGCGCCGGCCCTGACTGTGTGTGCACACCTTAAGTTCACAGATTCCATTATTTGCAATTTTTTTTCTTGCACATTACAACATAGGTGCCGATTTATGTTTTGCTGGTGGGTGCTCAAGCCAAAAATATAGAGGAGTGGCTTCATGGGGAAGGGGTGTGGCCACAAAATAATACCAATTTATATTATGGAGCACAGTTTCTCCAATATTCAAATTACGGCAACAGAGTTCCACATACATAAATGCGACCACAGTGCAGGTACATAAATGCCCCCACAGTGCAGATACTCCACGGACAGAATACACTCTTCCCGGTATACTGTTTCCCAGATGGCAGGTCCAGCGATGTGGGTGCTGCAGCCGCAAATTAGCAAATTAATATAGCTGCCCAATTTCCGTGGGTGCTCGGGCCCTTGAGCACCCACAGAATCGGCACCTATGCATTACAGTAAGTAGATGGTAAAATATATTTAGTATGTCTACACAATTATTTTAACTGAAATCAAACATTTGTTTTAGCCCCACAATGTACTTGAATCTCATTAACCCTTTGAGAGCCAAGTGAATTTGTCAAAAAAGGTGTGAAAATTGTCTAGCAAACATTTTTATTCATCGTAATAAAAGCTAATGTTTACCTTATATAGGAAATATAATAATTTTTGCACTGCAATTTTTGGTACTTGTGAGTTATCCGGGCTGCCGATTTCTAAATCGGGTCGGATCGGGCACATCGCATCGCATCGCATGCGACCATCGGATGCGATGCGATGCGATGCGATGACCCGATTTTTCCATAGGAATCAATGTTAAAATGGACTGAGTCCATTTTAACATGGAATTCAATGGTAAAAAGGGGTCCTTTTCATACCCCTACTATCCAAGTGGGCATGGAGTTGGATATAAACCTGTGGCGAGCGTAGCGAGCCACCGAGCCCGAAGCGTGGCGAGCGTAGCGAGCCCCGCGAGGGGACACAGAATACCGTCCCCTCGCGGGGCTCGCTTCGCTCGCCACGCTTCGGGCTCGGTGGCTCGCTACGCTCGCCACAGGTTTATATCCAACTTCATGCCCACTTGGATAGTAGGGGTATGAAAAGGACCCCTTTTTCCTATTGAATTCCATGTTAAAATGGACTCAGTCCATTTTAACATTGATTCCTATGGAAAAATCGGGTCATCGCATCCGATGGTCGCATGCGATGCGATGCGATGCGATATCGCATCGCATCGCATCTGATTGTATGCCTTAACTTAAGGCATACAATAAAAAAATCGGCAGCCCAGATAACTCACAAGTACCCAATTTTTATTTGAATTTAAATAACAAATGTGAGCAAAGCTGGCATTTGTAGCAGATATTTTGCACATCTCTCGCAAAAGTTTGTAAGGGCCCCCCATTTAGCAACTGATGGTGATGAATGTACTGTATGTAAAACATATTACTTAGACAGCAAAGATGGCCCCCCTCAGCTCTGGGCCCCATAGCTGCTGCACCCCTTGCACCTATGGTAGTTAAGCCCTTGACTGAAAGGGTTAAGTACAAATATATTAAATCCAAATCCAAAGTTTCAGCAGCCTATAATAGAATGTATTGCATGGAATAGCAACCACATACAAAGATAAAAAAATCCTTTTATTTTGTTAATTCATTTTACTATGCTGCTGTGCAGCTTAATTTGCTATGCATTTTGTTTATATATTCTAGTAATAAATGACAGTTAAATACACCACTAACAGAAGATTGGATTAAGTCGGGAGTGTGGCATTCACCTTTATATTTCTATAATTTAGTTTGAATGTACTCATTTGAAACAATGATACACACTTCAGCAGTTCATTGGAAAGCAGTGTATTCCATTGGAGAGATTCATAGATCTGTGCACAGTACAATCTAACAAGAGCTTGCCTTTATAAAAGAACCACAAGAAGCCTATCAGTTTTCATTTATTTATATAATAACAAGGTTGCTGTATTATCTCCCCCTCCACAGGAAGAAGCATTCACACTATTCCATATTTTACACTATTAAACTGGAAATGAGAGAGGAATTAACTGCCAACTGTGCCCTTACTAGCCAAAATTGATGTAACACTTTAGTTTGAAAATTACTAAGATGATGTGTTTTACTGTCTCCTGACAACAACAAGAAATAACCCTATTGTTTTTGGTTGTGCATGTGTGTTAAGGAATACAGATTGACAGCTATGAATGTTCAAAAATGATAGGTCGACCGTCATTAGGTTAACAGTCACAAGGTCGACCACTATTGGTCGACAGTGAAAAGGTCTACACATGCAAAAGTTAGACATGCCTTAGGTCGACATGGTCAAACGGTCGACATAAGCAGTAGGTCATCATGGAAAAAGGTCGACGTGCCTTTTTCATGATTATTTTCCCAAAAAAGGTGTATTTTTCATTCTTAACTTTCCACATGGACATAGAGGAAGGACATAGTAGTGTGCAGAGCATAGTGGGTTATTTTGGTTCACTCTTTCTGACAAAATCCTTCTTAGGTGGACACAACCATGTGCACTGCAGGTGGGGCAGATGTTACTTGTGCAGAGAGAATTAGATTTGGGTGGGGTTTTACTTCAAAGTTAAGGTGCATACACACTGTACAATTTTTTTGACCAATTTGGTTGAAAGACATTTCCATTGAACCCAGTGTCCTGGACGAAAGATGTTGACAAAAGATATTGTCAACAAACAAACGATGAATGATGATGCGCATACCCGCCAGTTGTTCATCAAGATTGTTCGTCAACTGTGCATGCAGCTCAATTTGAATATCTTTCAAAAAGAGCCTATAAACTGTAGCTAGATCTTTCTTCTTTCGTCTGTCGTCAATATCTTTCCTCAACATCTTTAGTCCAGGACACTGGGTTCAATGGAAATGTCTTTCAACCAAATTTGTTAAAAAAATTGTACAGTGTATGCACCCTTAGATCTATATTGCAGTGTAAAAATAAAGCAGTTCATATTTTCCCTGCACATAAACAAAATAACTCACCCAAATCTAATTCTCTCTGCAAATTTTACATCTGCCCCTCCCTGCAGTGCACATGGTTTTGTCCATCTAAGAAGGATTTTGTCAGAAATAATGACCCAAAATAACCCCCATAGTGAGGCACTGTACCTGAAGCATGGCTAGCTATGCGAGCCATTTAAGAGGAGGGCATACCCTTTATACGGTGTCCATGACGAATTATGTCTACATAGACACAAAAACATGAGAAACTCATGTTGATGTTTTTCATGTCAACCTATTGCTTGTACCAACCATTTGACCATGTCGACCTAATGCATGTCGACCTCTTTCATGTGTCAATCTTTTGACTGTAGACCAATAGTGGTTGTCCTATTGACTGTTAACCTAATTACTGTTAACCCTATGACCCATACACTCTAGGACACATACTTCCCGGTTGTGCAAGGCACCTGCTTTCTCAGCTGACCACCTGGGGGAACCATTATGGCCATTGGTCACAATGTTGATCCCAGGGAGGTATCTGACACATCTTTCTGCATTTGCATTTTCAGTGGATGGATTTGCAAATATGTATACTGCAAACTCTACCATTTCTGAAGCAGATGTCTATAGTGGATTCGATCCTCAAAACAAAAGAATATGAAATTAGAATTTTCTGACAAATCTGAAAAATACACTGGATTTTTGTTGCTTTTTCTGCATTAGTAAAGCAGTTCATGGGTAAACAGATGTTTTTTTGATGTAACAGATTCAGAGAAAACTTATAAAGACATAATTGTTAAATGTGTTAATTACAATTACTGTGACATAATCATTATACCTTATTTTAAACCCCTTTGTACTGATAACTTTGAAGCGACATTCCCGTATTTAGTGCACTAATGAAAAACATATGTCTTCTCATAAGAGAATAACTCACTTGTAATTTAACTGAAACAATTACGGCAAACTCTAACGGATTGGTTGTAAATTTTTTCAGCAGAAGTGCCCTGGAGTAACGTTAGTGAGGAAAAAAAAGAACACAGCATTTCATAAATCTGCTTTCAGCAAATTTAATGGAATGTACAATTACATTATTTGCCAGGAGCAAGGAAAATTTACATCTAATTGACCATCACTAGAAGTGTACCTTTAAAAAAGAAACCAAAAAATGTTCCCAGTGGTGCTGTAAATTTATCACTCTGATGCTTACACAAAACATAAGTAAATTAATATCTAAGATTTTATTTTGGTTATTTTAAGTAATTTACTAAATTCAACAAATCACCAAAACAGCTAAACTGATGTTGATGCGTTAAAGAAATAAAAAATAAATATTTAATTGCAGTTTTATAATTTAGAATTGTATTAACAGCATACTTACCTACTATTCCAAAGGTGCAGAGGCTCCTGATCACTTAAGTAGTCCCCTGTAACCATGGAAGAGTGGCCAAATCTCCTGCCTGCAAGTGAAGTGAGCAGGATGAGGAGATATTACAGGGAATTGTGGTGCCCCATTGGAATTTATCTCTTGATAAGGCTTAATACATCTGTCCCTTAGGTTTTAAATCCAGAGCTCAATTTACCTGCTAGTATGTTTTTGAATTGTGGGTGGAAACTAGAATACCCAGAGTAAACATGAATTGTACATTTAAACTCCACTCAGACAGGTCACTGGTCTTAAGCAACCCAATACACTCAATGCTGTGAGGCATTGCTAATCACTGCACAAACCTGTGCTTTTTAAAATTAGAATGCACTGATCTGGGATAAGAAATGTTGGGTCCTGGTTCAAATGGGTGTAACTGTACATTTTTGGCTACACATTCTATTAATTTTATGCCATAGATAGAAAAGAATGACCACTTCATTTTGAGGGCAATGCTGCCCAGTCTTTTCGGAGAAAGTGTAGGGTTGCCATGCCAGACCCATATAGGGACTGTCTCTGAGAGGGATGCAGTCATGTCTGACTAGGTTTTCTTACAGATACTTTCATTTGCATCCATGCTTTAGCAATTATCATTCGTATTTGAAATAGGAATCTAAACTGCATCTGAATACCTAATTTTTTCACAGAAGTAGGGCTTTATGCCATGACACTTTTGTAAGACACAGTCAACCCATGCATCTTACTACTGCTGTACCTCTCAGTTGTCACCAAGAAATGCCTACTAATTGTTGAGTTTTGTCTGCTTGGGATGCAAAATAGATGGAGGTACTATATGTGTAACTTCAGGTCTATGATGCATGCTAAGACCACATTTTCAGGTAAAAACCCAGAGCCAGCTCTAAGTATAGGAGCAATGGGACTGTGGGGCCTGATTAAGAGGATACAGCATCTTCAAATCAGAGCTTTGTTTGATTGATGTG
Organism: Crinia signifera; assembly: GCF_055691185.1. Taxonomy (NCBI): domain Eukaryota; kingdom Metazoa; phylum Chordata; class Amphibia; order Anura; family Myobatrachidae; genus Crinia; species Crinia signifera. Next base: position 148,376,422 of record NC_139223.1, on the reverse strand, counting down.
GTCACATGATCCTGCCTCCGTGGAAGACTAGCCACTCATCTGCAGCAGACCTTGAAAACCTTGAAAAGGCTGTTCTTGGAGTAGCAGCAAAACGCGTTGCTGCTACTTCAAGCTGTTCTTGGAGTAGCAGCAAAACGGGTTGGACACATTGCCTTTATCTGCCTATTGATCTGACTTTGCCAATTATTCCCAACACCTGGAGCACTATATTTCTTCCTCAGCACTAGCGCACTTTAGAGAGGATCTCCCACGTTTACTGCAAGTCCTCTACAGGACTGGGACACCTCCAGCGTGAAACTGGTATTACAATTGGAATATCCTTTTCCCTAATGCACAAACGCACTTTAGAGAGGATCCCCATAAGCCAGCAAGTCCTTCCGGTACTGGGACACCTCCAGCGATACTTTTGGGATTACAAATCTGGACTCTTGTGACCCCATGGTTAAATTCCTATAATCATGTTGGGATTTGCATCAACCAGAGCAGGTTCCACCATTTTCATTGACAGGTCCCTATTGCTTTACTGCTTTTAATTATTATGTAGTTTTGTAATTTATTTATTTTACTAATTAAAATTGTTTTAAATATTTCATTTGGTTGAATCATTAAAACGAGTGCTACAATATTATCTTTTTTCTGTGTTACCAATAAGGGACCTGACTAGTCCCTCTAGCAGCAGGTCCTTTTGAGCAACCAGCCCTGAGAAGCGCTCTAAACAGTTTTCTGTATTTTTTGTCCACAACATTTGTACTGTGTTTGTGTCTGTCCTAATAACACTGCCCATGTGTGAAGGTGCCCTGCTTAAAATGTCTGCCACTAGATAGTCAAAATCATACAGTAAGTTGGCTAAAATTGCACCTGCATGCAATACTGATGCTTAGCCCTGCAAGGCCGGTATCGCAAGTAGAGATAGAGTGTGCAGGCAAGACAATTTTGACTATGTAAATGTGTACAGTGTATTTGGCCGTAGGTCAAATCATACATAGCCAAAATTGTAAGTGAAGATCGTCAAAATCGCATAGTCAAAATTCTATTCAAAATCGGTCATGAGCCAGAAACACAACTTTAGTCCTCAAAACACCCTAACAGTTCTGTTTTTAATGTTATCCAAGATTGAGCACTGGGCACTTAATTAGTGCCTTTTAATTTAACCATCTGTGCTCAACAATTGATAAAACTGGGACTGTTGTATTGAGGGCCGAGTTTGGGAACCTCTGTTTTAAGTGCATAGACAATTGATGGGGGTAAAGCAAAGTTGACTTTTGAAACACATTATGTCATGTGGAACAATAATTATATTAGATTTATTTTAAAGGGCACTTTTTGTATAATGATTGATAAACCTGTCCGTTAGCCAAGGAGTAAACCAATTTTTGGTCATTGGTCATAAAGGTCATTGCCCCCAACCAAAATATATGAAACTTGTGTACAAGTATGTGATGGTGAACAATAAATAGCTCAGACCTCTTTTTTATGATAAATTTGCTCCCCGATATCATATGAAAAAGATATTTCAGATTGCATATCATTTTTTTATACAGTACTTCATGAAAAAAAACTTTAAAAGTTGAAATTTTATAGTCATCGAACAAGTATAAAAAGACTGGAGAACAAAGGATTTTGTAAAAAAAAAAAAAAAGATTCCTGAGTGTATTTTAAAATTTAAAACCCTCCATCCAGGAAGCCTAAACCCGGATTTTAATATTAGTGCCTTATTAAAAAAACTGTGTGTGTTTTTAAACATCTATTCAAAAATGTTGAATGCATCACACAAATGTATATATTTTTTATTGCACATGTAGTGTACACTTTTATATTTCTACATTCAAGCACGACCTTTGGCATTTTTTATTATTTCATTTAGTTGCATTTCTATATTTAAAAAAAATATTTTTAAATAAAATCAAAGTATAACAATGTTTTATTTTTATTTTATTGAACCTATTGAAAGTGCTTTGGACATGCTTCCGCCCTGGGAACAATTAGGAGAAACCCTAGGTGATAAAAAAGGACTTCAGACAGAAGTGAGGCTTCCTTGACAAAGTCTATTGAGAGAGTATATGTGTTGCAGTCTGTTACATAGTGACTGGCAAGTCTGAAGTTCCAGAGTGCATACAATATTTTTAAATCTACTTGTTTACATGTGGTTTTATTTTATCCATGACATTGCTGCTCTTTTGAATATTCATTTTTCATCACCACATACTTATATATAATTTAGAACATTCTTTATATATTTTTAGATGATAAAATGTATTGTTTAATATAGAAAGCTGCTTTCATATACTATATGTGCTTGGTAATGATATTTTTGTAGATTATAACAATAACTTTTATTGACCACTACACGTACCTCTTGATTGCCCCTCAGATACCCCCACATGCAAACAAACCACCACACATGCCATTTCAATGCCATTTATTGGCCCCAATTTACAGTATGCCAAACAGTTCATAGGGTGTCATAATGCAGGGCCCCAATACATAGTATACAGTACCACATACTAGTGCTTCCATTTCATAATCTGACACAGTAGGGCTCTCACTACAGTGCTGTCACACAGTAGTGCCTCTAATAGCAATTATTTTGAAGGGAGAAAATGGTGAAATTATGTCAAACAGAAGATTTTTTTGGCAAATGGACTGGATTGAAACGTCAAGCAATTTATACATATTACTAGCTAAATTAAAAATCTTGGAATAACACTAACATGACCAGGTTTCCAACCCTGTGGTCTTTCAGCTGTGGCTTTTGATTGTCCTGCTTGTACAATTCTCATATTGTCCCTTCTACCAAGCATTCACTGTGAGGCATTATGTCAACTTAATGCTCTTGGCGAGTTCATGGATTGCTGACTGGCTCTACACCTAACAGGTAGTTTTTGCTTTTTGCTTTTTCGCTGGGAACACTGCTATTCAACAGCATCTTTGTACTATCCCAGGATCTGTCTATTGATCTCAGACACAGAATGCAATCTAATGACACCTGAGATTGAGCAACATAATCAAGCCAGGACTCACGGCTCTACACTCCCCAACACTTATCCCATGTATTGTGTATATTCTAATGGTTCACAATCTACAGGCTGTCATTGCCTTTCATGATTGATCAGACCAGGCAACAAGATCACCTACTCTAGCAGTAACTATCTCATTGGGAATGGGTTTCCCTGAGCTCAAACCCAGCCAATTGGGACCAAACTAAACAAAAGACCACAGAAAAACATAATGATCTTAGTGGCCATAGTGATCTAACAATTGGTATTTTTGGTAATTTTTGAGTGCCGCCTGAAGCTTTGCCAATAAATTGCTCATTTACCTTGCTTCCTGCACAGACTTGACTGCAAGCTATTTTTTTAGCTCTAGTTGTTGCTCCTCCTCATGCAGAAATGTATCAATTATTTTTTACATTTGCAGGACTCGTTCTGCATGTGTGTGAAGGTGTCCTGCAACAAATAAGCAGGAAGGTACCAGACTACCAGTGACTGAAAGTCTTCCGCCATAGTTGGGGTGTGGATCGAGTGATGATGGCCTCTGTTTCCCAATATGGACGTGTGTATTGCCATCATTTAGGGGAAGAGAAGAGCCCACTGATCTCCATTGTTGGATGGAGATTTCCTGGCATATAAACAGATAAAAATCACCAGCAGGATTTGTGGGCAACTCAACTTCTCAAACGTAAGATTCATAGAAAAGTTATCAACAAATTTGTCCACGTCTGTATGTTATTATAGATCATATCACCAGCACCAATAAACCTTCAGGGACACCTCTAAGTTACAGAGCCTGCTCAATGCAAACCACCTAAATAATAATCACAACTACAATAATAAAAAGAACTTCATCTAATTGTGATGCTATTATATATAAAGAAAAAATAGCTTGGGATGTGACATAAAAAAAAAAAGTGACATAAAAAAAAAAAATTAAAAAGGAAAAAAGGAAATAGCCAAAACATATTTACTTAAAATGTTTTTGAAGTAAAAGCAAAATATGTCTTATAAAATACGGTACTTTAGAAATGCATTCTCAAAAAAAGTAGAAAATAAATCTATTAAGATCCTTATGATCAACCTAATCTAGAGCAGTATATTTTATTTCAGTCAAAGTTTTCCATTTGTTATACACCTGACTATAAAAGCCGAGGCAACCTAATTTCACTGTATGTTATATTACAGCGATTTCACCTGTTTTTCTTTTATGTTACCTTATAATGAGCAGAATCTCTCAAATATTGTACACCAATAACATATATTAACTAATAATTCACTTTTAGATGTAACAGAAAAAAGCAGGTGTATGCCTGGAGCAAATTTCTGAGTAGATTGTTGAAAAATGTGATTAAACTTCTTACATTTCCTCTGGTGTTATATCTGTTGCAAATGTGTGCAATCTAGGTTATTTATTAATATGCAGCACATAAGCGCTAATGCAATTCTGTTTTTCAATTCGTACACGGAAATGAAAATGAGAAAACAATTCACCCAAAGCAATACTCTGTGTATAAAATTTAGGCTGATACAGGGATTAGATGACTTAATAGCCCAACATAGATTTGTTTATGGTTTTGTGTTGTTTTAGGAAATTTTATTATCCTAAAATCAAAAAAGTGTATATCTCAATTACAGTGAGCAAGAAGCAAAATAATTTTCAATAACATATATATAAGACGGCTCTACAATATTCAATATTTCTCTGCATTATAAAACCTAATATCCTCATAATATGTTTGTAATGCAGGTATTATACTGCAGGCTTTATGTACTAAATAATATTAGAAGAACAAGTTTATAGAAAATGTTTATTTGTTGGTGGATTCTGTTGTTCTTTAGTAGCCAATCCATATGCAGAAAACGGGAGTATTTTACTTGTATAGTGGGAGAAGACACTGGGGGAAATTTACTAAGATGGCCCTTCTATTTCACATGGGGTGTTGCTATGGGTAACCAATCAGAATCTACTTCTTATTTATTTTATTATTTATTCTAGAAGATAATAGACAGGATCCGTGTGAAATAGAACGCCCATCATGGTAAATTTCCCCCACTGTATTATTTGGAATATGATGTCATTTGTAATGTAAACATGGGTAAAATAACAGGAAACAAGATAAAATAAGATACATCTAAAGGCAGTCAATGTACTTAGTCTGCAATTTGCAAGGAATGCACTTATTTATTTATTTAGCGCATACATATTCCGCAGCGCTGTACAGAGAATATTTGAACATTCACATCAGTCCCTGCCCCAGTGGAGCTTACAATCTATATTCCCTACCACATATACACGCACACACAGACATTCTGGGTTAATTTTGTTTGAAGCCAATTAGCCTGCCATTATATTTTTGGATTGTGGGAGGAAACCAGAATACCCGGAGGAAACCCACGCAAGTATGGGGAGAATATACAAACTCTGCACTGTTAGACACATGGTGGGAATTGAACCCATGACCTCAGCGCTGTGAGGCAGTAATGCTAACCATTACACCATCCGTACTGCCCATCCGTATATCACTAAAGTACTCCAACTTCTTGTACAGACACCCATCTTACTCTGCAAATTCTGCTTTATAACCTTCATAAATAGCTCAGATACTTAATTCTGCCTTAAACATGTGAAGCAGCCACGTGTATTAAGAATAGAATTACTTTGATCAATAGGCCATTTCATTAATTTTATGATGTTCTATTTCATTTACCATTCCAATTCACATTAACAACAACCATCCTACAGTTGTCTCAACAATAAGGAGTTTAAAAATCTCTTTTCATGTTCATTTTATTTTCTTTACCCTGTTTAAGTATTATGAGTGGAATTAGTTATTACCTAAGATGAAAGGTCAGAACACTTTTTTATTACTTTTATTTCCTATTCTGTTGTGCATTGTAGCTAATTTAGATGATGTTTTTTACTCATTGTAGAACAAAATATATAGATTTTTTGGTCAACAAAAAAGAAACCAACAGTTACAGAAATAGCAGAACTAGAAAATATTACTTTATAGTGTATTGTAATATGTATAGCTCAGAACTACACGAAATACCAACATTTTTCTTAATGCTCAGGTGGAACCATATATCATACTGGTCTTCTTTGACATATTCCTCTCCGGGAATTGCCCAATAGAAAAACAGGTTAGTGGTGACAGGAGTGGGGCCAGGCTAATTGTGTCATTAGCCCCCAACTCTAGTAGTGAACCTACCATGATTGGCTAACATTTACTACAATGTCACAATTTGCATACAGTATAATTGCATCATTAAACCTTGTCCTCTCCATGGGGCATAAAGAGACACTGTAATTACCTTTGCATTCTGTTCAATTCATTAGGAAGTGGGCAGAATGTGGAAGGGGTGCCCACTCTTCTGGGGAGAGAGCAACTTCCCCAAAAAATGGGTTTCTCCCCAGAAACCAGGAGAGTAGGCAACTATGCCATTCATCCAACAGGGGACACTGCAGGTCTTTTACAATAGGAATAGAGTGGTGGACAACTAGGATTCGGCACTTTAAACATTTTGAATGTGTCAGGCTCTTCCCCCTCTATCCCTACTAAGACTCGAGTCTTATAAAAGTGCGTTAAGTTGGTTCCCTGGGCTTGGTCTCATAAGGGGAACTAGGTCTATTTAATATTAGTTATATTTATTATAACATTAAGGACAGGCAGACATGGGAGCCACGTTCTGCCTACAAAGTGCAGTGCACCTTCTTGAACCCCAGTCACCCATGCACTCTAAACAGGGACTGGTTTATACTACAGATGTGCAACAGTCACTTTTCTGTTTTGGTTTTGGATCTGGATCTCCCTTCGTTTTTTGGATCTGGATTGTTTTTTCCAAAACAACCTTTTCCGGTTTTGTTTTGGATCTGAAGTTAAAAAAAACAAAACATAAAAACAACGAAAATCCTCCATTTTTGATGACTTTTCACATTCTGAGAAGTGACAAGAGGAAGATGATTTTTTGAAAAACAAAATTCTTAAAGATGATTTTTGAGAAAAAAAGATGATTCTCCTCTACAGCAACTGCACACAGGACAGCAACCTTGTATATTTCTATGGTTCACACAGGACAGCACCCATCTACAGCAACAGCCCATAAGACAGCAACCCTGTATATTTCTATTGCGCACACAGGACAGCACCCCTCTACAGCAACAGCACACAGGACAGCAACCCTATATATTTCTATGGCGCTCACAGGACAGCACCCCTCTACAGCAACAGCACACAGGACAGCAACCCTATATATTTCTATGGCGCACACAGGACAGCACCCCTCTACAGCAACAGCACATAGGACAGTGACCCTGTATATTTGTATGGCACACAAAGGACAGTGTCCCTGCATGACAACAGCACACAGGACAGCAATCCTATATATTTCTATGGCGCACACAGGACAGCACCCCTCTACAGCAACAGCACACAGCACAGCGACCCTGTATATTTCTATGGCGCACACAGGACAGCACTCTTCTACAACAACAGCACACAGGACAGCAACCCTATATATTTCTATGGTGCACACAGGACAGCACCCCTCTACAGCAACAGCACACAGGACAGCAACCCTATATATTTCTATGGCGCACACAGGACAGCACCCCTCTACAGCAACAGCACATAGGACAGTGACCCTGTATATTTGTATGGCACACAAAGGACAGTGCCCCTGTATGACAACAGCACACAGGACAGCAATCCTATATATTTCTATGGCGCACACAGGACAGCACCCCACAGCACAGCGACCCTGTATATTTCTATGGCGCACACAGTACAGCACTCTTCTACAACAACAGCACATATTTCACCAACCCTGTATTATATTTTCTACAGTTGTCCCTTTAGACTTGCTCCAGGACTACTGACTACATCTTCAGTTGACAAGGTTTTCTCACACTAGTCCGAATTGTACTCAAGTCTGTCTTCAACCACCCTTCTAGTTAATACACAGCACAGCAGACAGGCAGCAGCACACCTGGACTGATGGAGGCAGTGACAAGAGGTGCAAGATGGAATTTTCCTACCCACCCTTTTGTTGTTTAAGCAAGACAAGCACACTGTAACAAACCAATAATTTCAGTGACAGGATCTGCCACACCACTGTGGTTGAAATAATTGGTTTAATTTAATTTAAAACTCTCAGCGCTCTCCCATCTGTAGGGGTAGCTTTGGGACATCATTGCAAGAAGACCTGCAGTGTCCCCTAGTGGATGAAGGAGAAAAGAGGAATTTGGTAGTCACCGTTAATTCCATTACTCCGGATCACTTCCTGTGATTCCACAGGAGACACTGCATGCCCCGCCAGTGCTTTTCCTCCTGCCTGTTGTGTATGGTTCATTAATGCTGTATAAATCTACTGTCTTCTTCTGCTCCTTCTACCTCAGAGATTTCCTGGTCTTTTCTCCTATCGGGCACAGTTTTCTAAGACTGGGGTGTGGATGGGGATAGAAGTAGAGGACCTCCACTTGATGTGTCGTCTACTATCTGACCACCACTCTACCCCCATTGTAAGAAGGAGCTGATTGCCTGGACATTTATCACTCTTCCGTTTATCTCTTTTTAAAGCTTAATACATCTGCCCCAGTGTAACATTCAAGTAATAATCCATTTCAGTCACCTGAACTACATTACATTTTCTTTAAACTAGTACATTTGATTATCCTCTTAGTATATAAACCCCAAATGGTAAAGGTAAATGTTCCATACCAAACTTTTATGTGGAGTTTCTATTCATTTTTTAAAGTAAGTTTCATTGCCTGCTTCAGTTTGCTTGACACAAGATAAAACAACACAACAGCATCAATTTATTTTCCTGGTATTTTCGATCAATATTTGTTGCAGGAATGTTGCCATTATGACAACAGCTTTACATTAACATTTCATTGTGGTGGGTATCATGAGTATAGCTAGGATTTTTATATGTATCCAAATTGCTTCTCTCTCTGATATATGGGTTGTTAACAGCATTCGGTCTGTCATTTCGATATATGATGCTGTTACTGACCAGAAACCAAAAAAAAAAATGGGTGAAAAAAATGTATAGTCAGAAGAATACAGAAGTGAAAAACAATATGATTAGGAGGGTTTTGTACCAGATATTCTGAAAGAAAAAGTAAATCCATCTACAGCATAAATGAAAAATACAATAGTTTTGGTTGGCAATGATTCATTGCATATTACACCAGTCAAAAGAAATAGCACGGTCAGTCAGTAGTTGAGTTTCATTTAACAAAAAGAAGTGTGCTTTGCACTATATTTACCTGCTGATTATAGAAAAGTGAATCTACTTTCAGTTTTTGAAAGCAAACCGCTTAGAATTATATAAGCAAAGTAGGTAATGTGTGTGGATTAAAATGATAAAAAAAATATTTTTTTATATACCAAACTAAAAGTAAGGCGTATTAATATTTAGAATGCAACTGTGGAGTTTTATGTATTACATTTAGTCAGGAGGAACAATTTAATATAGTTAAATATATTTAGTTTAATACAATTAAAATAATGGATATAAGAACACGGGTATATAGCTAATGTAACATGTGACCTTTTTATAACTGTTACTGTTTTACATTAAAATTAAGTTCTGTTTTTCTAAATTTCTAAAATCTAAATTTCCTTTATTTAAAAAAAAAAAATATTAATGCTGCTCACATACATGTACTTAGGTTTCACATACATCTTCCAATACTGTACATGTTTTCATGTTTTTATTACCTACTTTCTCAGCTTATTACAAAAAAATTATATCATTCACATCTCTGCACCAAGTCTGGTATACTGGGGGCAAGGATGGTCAACAATACAAACATGATGTTCAGGTACAACATTAATATTGGGAAAACATAATATTTTATTAAAACAAGCAAATATAGAAAATAATGCTTACAGAATTCTTGTTGACATCCAATCCAGCAACATTAAGCTTTCTTAGGGTGCCCATACACTACGCCCCTTTGTCAAGGTGCAGTGTTCCTTTCACACTGCACCTTGACAAAGGGGCGTACCTGCCCTAAAACATTGGTACTGAATGTATTGACCTTTTGAATACACGTTTGAGAAGTTACCTCTAAGTGCTGCGGCTTGATTTATCTGCCAATATCCATTGTTTACCGAAAGGCACCGTGGAGATTGCCAGGTTGGGAGAGTGCTTGGCCGCATACACCCACTATATATATATATATATATATATATATATATATATATATATATACAGAGAACTCCCCAATGGGGAAAACAGCACTCACCAGACTTCTTAAGAAGTAGTCACCCGGGATCAGTGTCCCAATCGATTTATTCAGTCAAAAAGGAAAAAAGGCCTGCCGACGTTTCGGTCCCTGAGGACCATTATCAAGGCAGTACAGCAATGCAGCAATTAACAGCGTCGTTCAAAACAGTGTGTCAACACTGTTTTGAACGACGCTGTTGATTGCTGCATTGCTGTACTGCCTTGATAATGGCCCTCAGGGACCGAAACGTCGGCAGGCCTTTTTTCCTTTTTGACTGAAAAAAAACAATTGGGACACTGATCCCGGGTGACTACTTCTTAAGAAGTCTGGTGAGTGCTGTTTTCCCCATTGGGGAGTTCTCTGTATGTACATAGCTGTGCTAGTTTTGGCTGCACTGCTATATATACGGCACCCCAGCGGCTACCTGATATATGAGGGTGAGAGTGCAGGTCCTGTGTATGTATATATATATATATATATATATATATACACAAATATCTTACAGACGACATTGGCTACTTCTATTTCAAGATAGTGTTACCTAACCATGCCAAGCTCTGGAATGCTTTATATCCTGCATCTTGGTAAATATCACAATATACTGTAGCAGCCCCTTTTGAGGGCCGATATTGCTAATTTGTCCTTCAACAAGTTCCTGAAACCTGTAATTTGTCTGATGCCCAACAAAAGAACATAGGGTACCCATACTGTTTGAAAGGCATTTTAAATTTAAAACTGCAGAAGTAATTATAAATATGGGTGGCCAATATCTGTTTTTAGAAGACATGTTAAACTAACTTCTTTACCATCCCTTACAAGGACCAACATCAAACTTTTTTATGTAATTTGTTTAAATTTCGTATAATTTAAATGTGACACTGAATGCTTGTATCTATTAATTAGTGCTAAGCTTATGTAAGGTCACAGTAGATAAGAGATACCATTTGAGTGGCAATTGAATTTGTCACAGTAGGTGTGAAAATTGCCAAGCAAACCTTTTTATTCATCATATTGATCTGTAATGTTTACTTTATATAAGAAATATAATCTTTTTTTTTTTTACACAAAATTTTTATTTGAATTTTATAGCGACGCTGGAATGTTTAGTGGATATTTTGAACATCTCTCACAGAGATTTGGGCACTCAAAGGGTTAAGAAATGTTTGTCCCTTGTGTGAATTCAGTTCATTATTAAAATATGTATGTGATCAGTACATGTAGTCAGGCCTGAAAAACAAACCGTGGTTTTCAATAAATCACTAACTCCCCATGATATTATATATGAATGGCAGCACAGATATTTGTAATTTTACAAATAGTGATTTTTTCATTTATGGAAGTCAAGGTGAATTTCAATGAACTCCACAACATGCGTAAAAATGCAATTAACAAATGCTTATACAATGCAATTGCGAGGTTTCATGAGGGGTTATTAAATTCCTTTTTTATAAAACAAAGCAAACACCAGTCACTATAAGGCCATTAAAGAGCAAACAGAAAAGTCAAAAAGCAACACTACAACATTGTCCAGAAAAGTAAAAAAAAAAAAAAAAAAAAATTCAAATTGAAGCTTTAAAACGATTTGAATGGTTTCATAGTGCCTGACCAATCAATATTTACTGCATGTCATAAATGCACACATAAAAAATAATAACGCTATTTAATTATTTCAAATCCTCTTGTTACAACCTTGACTACATTTAATGGGTTCACAAAATTGTACTTAACAAACTTTCTGTTTACTAAGTGTGTGCTGATTCCTGCTCTTACAAGTCACCTTTCACTCTGTTTACTGCAGTATATTAATAGAGTAGCCAACAGTTACTGTATTTTGTAAATATACTTTAAAATATACTTCCATTCAAATAACAAGTACTTGTTATTTATCTGTAAATTATAGGAGATTTGTGGTAGAAACACTCAAAATATAAAAGAACACTACATCAATATATTTTAGACCTGCGATTGAATAAATTTAAAAAATATGAAAATGTTTGAATCTTTGTGGTTTTGCTGTTATAAGCAGCCATTTAAATGCTTTATTCCATCGGTCTTTTACATTTTGTTTCCATATTATATGTCTTTATACTGTATATTAGTTTTATATATATATAATATATAATTATAATGTATAGAAATATATATTTAGAATGATTCTGTCTGTTTTTTGGATCCCTGGAGAGCACATCCGGTTCCAGTTATTCTATATTGGCCTGAACCCTGTTGCTGATTACTACTATATTGGGGCTAATATTTTCAAAATCAGTACTGGATTTCTTATATGGATCTATTCTGGTATTTTCCAAACTGGTTGTGATTGCTTGATATGGATCTGATTTGCTACATTCAGCTCTATTTTTAATTAATTGTTCTTGGCGATTGCTCCCATTTATAATTGATTCCACTATTTGGGACCGTTATTGCAAAATCACAATTTTTATGAGGTCGTTTCTTTATGATGATCTGTGCACAAATTGGTTCTGTTATAAATTGCTTCCTTCGCCCCTGATGAAGTCATTTCGGTGACGAAACGCGTTGGGCCAACGACATTCTCTGGAAGTTCAAATTACGGATTATGAAATACCATTAAATATATTGAATGTTTTTTATTAAAATGTCATAATTTTTTACTATTATTGTGTAATTGTTGTCAGCACACTCTGAAACTCCTTTTTTCTCATTTCTAAAAAACGTTGGATCTTGTCTAACAGGGGATCCCTCAGAGTTGCTGCTTTTAACCTATTTTCCTTGGTAGGTAGGGGCTTTTTCTTGTTTCTGTATTTATATATATATATATATATATATATATATAAAAAGGGGGGGTACCCCAGTCTGCGCCTTGATATCCTGGAGCAGCAACCCTGTTGGATTCCCTGTTAGACGGGACCCAAAATTTAGAGATGAACAAAGAGAGGGTACAGAGTGCGCTTATGATATACTAATATGCATATCATATAAAATAGATCTATTTATAACAGGTTTTACCTTTATAATATTTTGTATACAAAAGATAAAAACAAATAAATACAATTCAGTTTATATCCTGTATGTGGTTCATTCACAGCATGTGATCAAAACATATGAATCTGGCCCAATGCGTTTCATCAACTAGGTGACTTCATCAGGGGCAAATAGTAGTTTCAAAATGAATGATACTATTAAGATGTCAATATGGATATAACCATAAGGGTAGGTGGTAGCATCTCCTTCTTAGGAGTTAGTTGAACTAGAATCCGATATGAAATTCAAAACCAATCGATGATCATCAAAACAGTGAATTCCTTCATACAATCAGGAACAGATTAAACAGCCCAGCAGTAGGTTCATAAAGGTTCAGACAACCACAAGGGAATAATGGTCCCAGGTAGGTGTGTTAGCTCTGAAGTCCAAAACTGGAATCTAACTCACCTTAACATTTAAATAATCAATTAAATAAATTATGGGGTTTTAGTTCATGAATTGATCAATGCAAGCTTAAATGCATTGATCAATTCATGAACTAAAACCCCATTATTTATTTAATTGATTATTTGAATGTTAAGGTGAGTTAGTTTGTTGTAGTGAGTGCTGGGCCCCCTGTGTTTGTATTTACTAGAGTGTGTGGTCACAGGCCACTCCACCCCATCCTGGGAAGTGGGTGCTGTTTTCACCCCATTCTTAGGAATGGCGAGTATGTTGGTACTTCTGTATCTATATATTTGGGTTGATTTTTAATTAACCTTTGTTACTGTGATCATAGCTTTCTCATGTACCCTAGATAAGCTCATTTACCTGAAATCTGCGACAGCTGCCCCTTTAATACTAATTCAGGTGCTGTGTTTGGGATGGTCTCACCTTTAAAAGCCATAAGGTACTTGGCAGTTGAGCTTTAACCCAGGAAAAAAACACATGTTCATTTTAGCTATGATGTGCAAACAGTTGCCAGGTTCCCATGAAAACCAGTTGTTAGTGTAGGACTTGCAGTGAAATGGGGTCCCTTGGCGATGGGCTGCAAGCTTAAATGCATTGATCAATTCATGAACTAAAACCCCATTATTTATTTAATTGATTATTTAAATATTAAGGTGAGTTAGTTTGTTGTAGTGAGTGCTGGGCCCCCTGTGTTTGTATATATATATATATATATATATATATATATATATATATATATATATATATATATATATATATGGATAGCAGAAAACAAAGTGCGCCCTAGAATGACTTCCACCACCAACATCCAATGTCAGGAACCGAATTTCCAATTTTTCAAATCACTGATCAACAGTTTATTACAATTTGACATAAAATACAATATAAAAATGCATTTTCATCTGTGAGTATTCGATAAATTCAGTTCTACATATGCAAGGAAACGGATCCAACGCGTTTCGTCGTAAAACACCTCAGGAATACGTCTTAGCAGGTTAAGGTTCCAGACCAAACTTGGTCTGGAACCTTAACCTGCTAAGACGTATTCCTGAGGTGTATATCCGATTTCCCTCAGAATTTGGTGATTTTACCCATATTTTTTACAAAGACTTCTATGGAAATTGATGCAGGCTTGCATCCCTTTACCAGGATCTTCAAAGGATCCATTTTATGAGGCATTTAACTTCATCTATACCTGTATTCTGTATGCATTTGGAGTATTACCCCTGAAGAAGTTGGGTCCATTTCCTTGCATATGTAGAACTGAATTTATCGAATACTCACAGATGAAAATGCATTTTTATATTGTATTTTATGTAAAATTGTAATAAACTGTTGATCAGTGATTTAAAAAATTGGAAATTCGGTTCCTGACATTGGATGTTGGTGGTGGAAGTCATTCTAGGGGCGCACTTTGTTTTCTGCTATCCATTTTTCACACCTTTGCCTCCCTTGCTAACAGGGAGGAATAACTTAGTTGCTGCCCACTAAATTACCAGTACAGCGCATCGAAGGGGTATTCTTTTTCTTGTAATATATATATATATATATATATATATATATATATATAGGAACAGGATGGATGGTCGGCACTCCATGCAATCAACAACAACAGCTGGTACGGTGCCCTCCACGGCCAAATGGCAAATGTAGTACAGTGTAGATAGGCGGCACTCGAATCTTCAATAAACAGACTGACTCAGAGAGCTCAGAAGTTCAAGATGACGTTTCGGTTTATTAACCTTCCTCAGATCTGAGGAAGGTTAATAAACCAAAACGTCATCTTGAACTTCTGAGCTCTCTAAATCAGTCTGTTTATTGAAGATTCGAGTTCCGCCTATCTACACTGTACTATATATATATATATATATATATATATATATATATATATATGCACAAAAAAGGGGGGTGTCCAGAGTGCGCTCAAATGGTACCACCTAGCCAGGAAGTGTATGTAGTCCCAAATTGGTGTGATCCTGCGGTCACTTATATTCAGACGGAGTATTCGTATACTTCAAAATAGTACCGAAGACCTCGAATATAAAAAGCAGTTCTTTATTGGAAGCCCAACGCGTTTCGTCTACACGACTTCATCAGGGGCAAAGGCTAAAAAATGGTACAAGAAAGGGAATGTTGGCAAAAACTATGTACAAAATGAAATTTAAATACAAAAGTTTCATCTTACATGATTTGTACATACCAAGGCCAAATACGGCCAGAAATCCAGACAAAGGCAATAATGGACAATGTTCCTTTACACGTACAGTTAAAATCTGCAATAATGCATTTAGACATCAGATTGATGGACAATTTATAAAAAATTAATTAAATAATTGGTTAAAAAAGGATAAAGAAGGGGGGGGGATGGAGGAGCAAGCAATAGATGATGGAACTAAAAATACACATACCAGTGTGGGTGGATACAGAGATTTAGAGCCAAGGATAAAAATCCAGATATAGCTCCTTCAGAGGGCAAGAAGGTGTATATAGCCTACAGATAATAAATATTCATGAATAAGTCCCAAATGTTATAACAGATAAGCTCTTAGAAACAATAGAAAGTAACCGTACATACCAAGGGAGTGAGATCCAAAAGTGTGGATTTAGCTCACAGGCTTGAGGGAAAGGGCTTCCTTTCTCACACTCAGTAAATAAAATATGATATAGTAAAATCCTACGGAGGTATAATCCAAAGATAATTTATTAGTAACCTTCTGAGGCATACTAAAGACTTATAAAGCTGGAAAAGAGATAAAAAATGCCAGGGGGCGGAGTCACCATTAAAGGGGTGCAGCATGTAGATTCGTGGATGTGAGATACCATCCTGATGAGAACAATATAAGGAAAGGCTTACACAATGAGGCTTCACAAAATAAATGTATATACATATATCTTTTAAAATGCATATTGAGTGAAAAAGAAACAATTCATACGATTCAGAGTCACAGCTCAGTCTATAATGTTATCGCTCGGGGGTACAATGCAGGCGATATAATAAAACATACTTCTAGTTAAATACAGAAATTAATTACAGAATTACATGTGGCTGTGGGCTAGCCTATGTAGGAAAAACTAAAAGAATCTTGAAAATCCGAATACAGGAACACCTACGTAATATTAAAAATAAGTTCCTCCTACATAGTCTGTCGAGACACTTCTCTGCTAAACATGACAGCAAAGTGGAGAAAAACAACTTTTCATTCACAGTACTGGAGCATGTGAAGGCCAACCCCAGAGGAGGGGATAGGGAACTCCTGTTGGCCAAGAGAGAAAGCTACTGGATTTACACCCTTAACACCCTGATCCCCGAGGGGTTAAATGAAAATATTGATATTGTCTCCTTTCTGTAGTTCTGCTAAAATGAAATGAAATTTTTTGTACATACATATATCATTGGCCTCTATATTTTGGATTTTGACACATCTTTATTATGTCATACCTAATATATGATTCTACTTTTGTCTATGACGTGTATATATACATTCTAAATAAGACTCATGTAAATGTACACCCAAGATGTTTTTCACTCACTCAGGTTTTTTTCAAGTTCAATCATTCTACTAAGGGTACCTTCTGGTCTAATACCCCATAGATTCTATCCTTAGAGTTGTAGGTCTCTAATATCATTACTATTATAGTTCCCCCATTGTAGGTCTCTAATATCATTACTATTATAGTTCCCCCTACTTATTGGTCGGATCATTGCGCTTATAGGCCTCTAGTATTAGTAGTATATTCCCATATTGATCATCTATTAGTTAGATCACTATAAGTCCCATTTTGGCACTTTTACCCTTCACCCCATCCACTATAGCTTTATTTTTTTTTTTCAAATTTAACTTTTTATTGAAGTCACATATCGAAATAAACAATATAACATTGCAAATGTTTCTTATGACTTTGATTTTCCTGTTTTATGGGGAAATGGTACAGAACAGAGAGAGGGGTGGGGAGGGAGGGGGGGTACGGTTACAGTTCCATATCGTATAAACATAGCGCGGAAGTACAATAATACAATATATTGTTCGGAATTAGAAAATACATACATTGTTTAACTTCTACATTGCTAGTTCTGATCATATTCCATCCAAGTCTGCCATAGTCTAGTTGCGGAAGATGTTGTCGATGGGTTAAAAGATGTGCCCGCTAATTCGAATTCGAAGTGAGATTGTACTGCTTCTTCTATCTCTTTAAGGCTAGGTATGTTAGTTGTCCTCCAGTTGCGGGCTAGAAGACGTTTAGTTGAGGCCAATATATGACTAACTACATACTTATCGGAGTATGAGGCTATGTCTGGGAGGAGGTGAAACAGTGCAACCTTCGGCCGTGGGTCGATAGGGTACTGTAGTATATTGGAAACTAATCGGAATACTCTCCTCCATAGGTCAGTTACCAGAGGGCAAGACCAAAATATGTGGTATATTGATCCCACTCCGCCACAATTACGCCAGCATGAACGTGGGTTCAAGGCACTTATTTTATGGAGAAGGGCGGGGGTCATATACATCCTATGTAGTAGTTTAAAGAATTGTTCTATATGGGATACACATTTAGACATTTTAAAGCACATCTGAAAGACGGACTGCCACTCCTCTTCTGTCATAGTCACACCCATATCTGTTTCCCATTTAATTTGAGATGAGAGTTTTGAATGATGTTGAGGTGTGACTAGAGAGGTGTACCATCTTGATATTGCACCTTTACTGTTTGTCTTATGGAGTAGAACCCCTGTTGTATTGGGTATTGGCTTCAGGGCCTGAGAGGGTGGGGAGACAGCCTGTAGCCAGTGTCGCACCTGTAAATATTTATAAAACTCTTTCCAGGGGATGGAATATTTTTCTTGAATTTGGGTAAAGGAAAGTATTGTTCCTGAATCTGTTATATCATTCAGTGTGAGTATACTATTAGCTGTCCACAGGTCAAGGGACAAGTCTGGGATCAGGCGTGCCAGTCCTTTCAGTGACAATTCTAGCGTGGGTTGTGGCCTTCCTAGTATGCGGGACCTCAGTGTATTCCATGTTTTACATACCGCCTGAACTACTATAGAAGGTTGGATAAATTGTTTTACCTCTGATGGAGGTAGCCATAGTAAATCCATGAGGGGGAAGTGAGATACTAGACCTCTTTCCACTATAACCCAAGGTTTAGGTTTATCAGTTACCATCCATGCCCCTATAGAGGATAGCAACGAGGCCCTTTGGTATGCTTGGAGGTCTGGGTACGCCAGACCTCCATAGGATTTAGGTTGAGCCATTATCCTCCTTGCTAGCCTTGGTTTTTTGCCTTTCCAAATGTATGATGCAAATAGTTTGTTGAATTTAGCTAGCAGGGAGTCTGGCAGTAATATGGGAATTGTTCTAAATAGATATAGCAGTTTTGGGAGCAGCATCATTTTTAGCGCCGCTATGCGGCCCATCCATGATACGTGTTGCATCATCCATTCCTGTGTTAATTTTTTAAGATTAGCTAGCAGGGGAAGATAATTACATGAAAGAATGTTTTGTGCTTTTGCCGGGACTTGTATGCCCAGGTATTTGATGCTATTTTCCTGCCATGCGTATGAATATTTGGATTTAAGTTGGTCTAGCAAAGTAGGGGTGAAGTGGATCGGGAGAGCTTCCGTTTTGGCGCAGTTTAGTTTATAAAAGGAAACTGAAGCATATACTTGTAGGACTTTGTGTAGGTCTCGTAAGGAGGTACTAGGATTTGTAATAGCCAACAACACATCATCCGCAAATAGGCATATTTTCTGCGAGTGACCAAACAATGAGGGGCCTGTTATTGTAGTTGTGGTCCTAATAGTTTCGGCCAGTGGTTCAATTGCCAAGGTAAACATCAAGGGGGAAAGGGGGCAGCCCTGGCGCGTGCCATTGGATATAGCAAATGCCGCAGAGAGCATTCCGTTTATGAAGACTTTAGCCGATGGGTTCGAGTATAAGGCTAATATTGATGATAGGGCTCTATTCTTAATACCAAATTTAATCAGCACCGCCCGCAAGTAGCCCCAGTGCAAGCGGTCAAACGCCTTCTCCGCATCCAGCGAGAGCAGGAGCAGCGGCTCAGGGGACACGGAGAAGGCGTCTAGGACATCAATCAGTCTTCTAGTGTTATCCGATGCTTGGCGGCCACCCACAAACCCCACCTGGTCATGACAGATGAGGGATGGGAGCAGCGGCGCAAGTCTGTTAGCAATGAGCTTTGCGTATATTTTCACATCGGTGTTTAGAAGTGCAATGGGTCGGAAGTTGGCAAGGTGAGAGGGATTCTTCCCCGGTTTGGGGAATGCAACTATTCGCGCTTCTAACATTTCTGTTGGAAAGGACCCTGTTGCGGAAGCCTCCTCATATACTTTTTGCATTGGACGGGAAAGTAAATTTTTGAAGATTTTGTAAAATTTATTAGTGTAGCCGTCGGGGCCTGGTGCCTTTTCTAGTGGGAGGTCCGATATGGCTTTCTCAATTTCATTTATCGACCAGGGGCTCTCCAAGGAAACGAGAGTGGCCTGGTCCAGGGAGGGCAGAGAGATCTTTTCTAAAAATGAGGCTATACCTTCCGTCGTGGGTTGGGGGGTTTCAGGGTCTTTTTTTAAATTGTACAGTGATGAATAATACTCCGCGAAGGCATTCGCAATTTCGGATGGATCCGTGACTTTCGTGCCTTTCAAATTTAACACTCCCTTTACTCTCTCCTGTGCTACTTTGCCCCTAAGTTTTCGTGCTAATAGCTTACCGGCTTTATCGCCTTGGACATAGAATTTTTGTTTCAATCTGAAGAGGTTTTTGTGCACCTCTTGCAGGGTAAGCACGTTCCATTCCTCCCTAGTTTTAAGTAAATCTTTATATATTGATTTGTCAGTGGGGGAGAGTTTAAGTTTGGATTCTAATTCAGCTAAGCGGGTTTCTACATCTTTCATCAATTTATTTTGTTTGGTGCGGTGTCTAGCTGCTGCTTGTATAATTGACCCTCTGATCACGGCTTTCAGGGTACACCAGAAGTTAAAGGTGTTTGTGTCTGTTGGATCATTTGTATCTAGGAATAGCTGCAGGTTTTTTTGTATAGCTTCTTTGACGTTTGGGATGTCTAGAAGGTAGTTGCCCAGGCGCCACTGTCTCGAGCCAGGATGGTAATGGTTCATGTCCCACCTAAGTGTCAAGGCAGAGTGATCAGACCAGGGTATGGGGATTATACTAGCTTTTTTGATCTGTTGGAGTGTCCATTTATCTGAGAGGGCTAGGTCAATTCTGGAATAAGAATTGTGTACCGGGGAGTAGAAGGTGTAATCTCTGCATGAGGGGTTCTTTGCCCTCCAGATGTCATATAGAGCATATTCACTTAGTATCTTTCTAAATTGTTTAGATTTGTCTTTAGGGGTGGGTTTAGTTAGGGTTCGAAGTGGGGATGACTTATCCATGTGGGCGTCCAACACCTGGTTAAAATCACCTAGGAGCAATAGACTTCCCGAGCTATTAGCCTGTAGTACTGTGCAGAACTTTCGTATGAAGGGAATCTGTTTGGAATTGGGAACATATACATTCGCTATCGTGACTTGTTTATTTTCCAATTTACCATTCAGAATCAGGTAGCGACCCTCTGAGTCTGTTGTTTGTTTCTCTAACACGAATTTGCAGGCTGAGGATAATAAGATCGCTACTCCTGCTTTTTTCTTAGGGCCATTGGAGGTGTAGATAGTGGGGAATTTAAAGTTAGTGAACTGAGGCGCGGATGAAGCCATAAAATGAGTTTCCTGGACCGCCACCACGTGTGCTTTCACCTTAGCAAAGTGATGCAGTGCTAGTTTCCTTTTGTTCGGTGAGTTAAGACCCTTAACATTTAAAGATAAGACATTAACCATTTTTTAGTTGGATTTGGTGTATGCTATCAGCTAGCTTGTGGTCTATTTGTCTATGTAGAGTCGAGGAGGTGGGCCAATCGATGGAATATAGTAAGGACCGTACCTTTTGGTTAGGTGGGGGGAAAAAACAGGGGTAATACGGGGGGGTTTGAGAGTACCAAGTAGGTACTACTAGACAAGGCCACCTTAGGAGGTGGCACATTTAGGAGGCGTGGAGAGAGTATGTGCCTCTGTCATTCTCTGGTTGTTTAGATTGTGTTGGATAAGATTGGTGCAATTTGGTTCTCAGAAACTTAGACAACTTTAGTATAACGTACTAACTATAAAACATTAGTATAACATTCTTATAACAATAATATTCCTGTGTAACTTTCCTGGGTAGCTTTCCAGGTATCGCCCTTAACTAGGAGCTCATCAAAATGAAACATGAAGAAGAAAGAGATATCTGCACTGTCAGCCCACCCCTTTTCATTACTAATCAATCGTGGGATGTGGCAGTCGGGATATATCCCCGCATGCTCGTCGGGTGCAGGCCAACTGCGCAGACATCTTACATATCTCTTAAGTGTAAACTACCAAACTTTCAGTGTTTAAACGTGACTAAGTTCAAAGGATATACTGTGCATTGAAGTGCTCTCGGTTCATTTCGCCGTAAGCCAGTCATTATTTAGTCTGGGGGATTTTGAGGTTGCTGCTGCGATGCCATCTAGGTTCCATTTGACGAGAAGTTTTATGCCATCTTCTGGTGACGTCACTACATCTGTAGAACCGTTGCGCCGTATTATCAGCTTGGTGGGGAATCCCCACCTGTATTGAATCTCGGCCTTTTGCAGGGCTCTGGTCACTGGCAGAAAGGTGCGTCGGTGGGCTATGGTAGCAGCCGATAGGTCGCCAAAGATTTGGAGGGGGCCCAGTATCGGTGATGCTAGGTCCTTGGTTCTCGTAGCCCGCAGTATTTTTTCTTTGATATGGTAAAAGTGGAAGCGCATGATAGTGTCCCTTGTCGCATCCTGCGGGGCCGATCTGGGTTTAGGGAGTCTATGTATGCGGTCCAATAGTAAATCTTGGCTACTTGCTTCTGGCAGTAATTGTTTGAATATTTTCGTTACATAATCTTCTAGCTCTAGATTGGACACCGATTCCGGTATTCCTCTTATTTTGACGTTATTTCGTCTTGATCGGTCTTCAAGTTCCCCTACTTTATTCCGCAAGGATGCCACTTCAGCTTGTAGCTCGTCGTGTGAGGTGAGTAGGTCATTATGAGAGCCGACTATTTCCTCACATTTGGTCTCCAGATGATCCGTTCTTTGCCCAATATCATCGATTGACTGCTGGCAAGTCTGTAGAGCTGTTTTAAATTCTGCCGACATGTCTGTCTTAAAGGAGGCAAGGAGTTGCTTCATTAGGCCCACCGTCAGGGGGGCATTATCTCCCATGTCCGAGACGTCTGTCTGTGAGTGTTGTTTAGGATCAAATGGGGTTGAAAGAGCAGAGAGTTGCTTTTGATTTGCCGCCGCAGGTGGGGCTGACAGTCTTGCGGTCGTCGGGGAGGCTTGAGCCTTGAAGAAACTCACTTGTGAGGTGCTAGGAGTTTCTTTTTGGCGTTTAGCTGGCATACTAAGCTTTGGGGATCACCCGAAATAAGTCCTAATGTGGTAGTCGTTCTGTGCACAATCTTTGTTTTACATAATGACAGAGGCCAACTTGTATAATTACTTCATGTTGATATCTTGATCAGCGTGTCTCATAAAAAGTCTTGTGTGTATATTAACTGGAGCAGCAGAGTCCAACGGCACCGATGTGGTTGTCGTTTTTCCGTACCCTGATGGTGTTATTGTGCGACGGGCAGATTGCTTTGAGCCTTGGAGATGTGACACCGGAGGCTAGAGCTCCTCACTGGGGATGTTCGATCTCAGGTATTTGTTATTCACCCTCTTTGTCTCTAAAGGTAATTCTGTAGATGTAATTAATTATTTGGGTCACTAGAGGGGGCTCCAGGATAATTATCAACAGAGTTGCAGCCAAAAATTAACACTGAGGGAAGGTGGCTGATTTGCTGCTATGTAGCTTTTGTCCAAGGCTATATATACAAGCAGTTTGATGTGGTGTGTCACTGTGTATTAGCTCAGCAGAGTGAGCCCCAGCCTCAGAAATCAATTAGTCTCAATGAGGGGAGAGATTGCATAGGTGAATGAGTGGATAGTCTCTAGGGTCCAAACGGACCGTGGGGTCCAACTGGGATATCTCAGGGGCTGTGTTATGTTCACTCACTTGTAGATGCGTTTCCCATGCTGCAGGTTTGCTCTCAGTCCTCCAGATTCTTTACAGTTCAATGCCCCACTCAAGATGGCCGCCGGCTTTTAGCTGGAGGAATCTGGTCCGGAATGGGAGATCAGAGCTGCTGGTACCAACAGCACTTACTCCCTGGTAGCCCCCTTCGTTGTGGTAACAGCTGGGGGAAGCCTCCCTGCTTGCACTGGGGTCCCCCGTCGCGGGGTCCAGCTCCGGGGACTTCCAAGATGGCCGCCGCGTGTATCGTGCAGGGGGATCCAGATGTCTTTTCTGCCTCCCTGGAGCCCAGTGTTAGTGCCCAGGCTTAGTTGAGAGGGGGGCCAGCAGTGCGCTTTCCGATGGGCTCTCTCAGTAGAAACGCCGCGTTTTACTGGCGTCGCGCGGCGCCCGTCCTCCGGGGGCGTTGAAAATCGAGGCCGCGGCTTGGCCGGGGTGAAGGCCGCAACCCGCAAGGAGGGATCTCTCCCCCCCTCGGCTCCGCAGCAACACTCACCGCCGACCGGACAGGTCTCCGGGGGTAGGTGCGTCCGCACTTTCGTTTCTGGAGGGTCTGGGGAGGTGGTGGGTAGTTATATTTAGCTGTATGCCGCAGGAGCTCTTTTCCACACGTCCGTCTCTCTGCCCGTCCAGGCCACGCCCCCCCACTATAGCTTTATTGAATTCCCACGTCCTATTCCTATATATTTCATCCAAATTTATATGGGTCTCTTTAACCCCTTTATTTGCACTTTAAATATTCTAGTAACACCCGGCTATATATATATTATTCTAAGTTTACTATGGGTGAAACGCAGACATCGTAATCTGCGCTCCACCTGTTCATCTAAGCGGCACTTCCGGGTTGCCCTAGCTGGGTTGGAACGCAGACAGCGGAAGTCTGCCTCCCACGATCACCGGACATCACTACGCCGGCACTTCCGGGTAGTCTCCTATAGGATGGAACGCAGACTGCGGAAGTCTGCGTTCCACGTCCCGTTTGGCACATAGGTACTATTATGCTATTTCACCAATTCCGGACACCGCATTTAAGTTGGAACGCAGACAGCTGAAGTCTGCGTTCCACTTTGTACTATAAGCACTATTTAACTTTCTCGCTTCACTTAAGAGGTCACTTCCGAATCCGATATCACCAGGTGGAACTCATACATTGCGAATATGCGTTCCATCGCCGTAATACATTTAGCTACACCACTAGCCTCACTAATGGGTCCTTTTTATCCCCTCTACATATATTTATATTATCACCTAAATTCCCCTCTTTGTCTGTAGGCTTATAGCGCCTTATATAGTGTTATTTAGACCTATTAAGATCATTCACAAACCGGAAATAGGGCTATAACCCTTCCCCTATATAAGAAGGCTGCATATGTCCATTCATTCTATCCTGGTTTGCAGTGGAGTAGAATAACGTAATGTCTGCAATAGGCATGGAGTGGATTAAACATCCAAGACTGTTGTGTGACCTAGGGAAGCATGTGACTCGGTGGTCCAATAAGGACTTAGGGAAAGGCAGTGTTAGCTGGGATATCAGGGCAGGAAAGGGAGGAGTATTTCTCTTTCCTGAAAGTTTTCTGGTGAGTGGATCTGTGCCCCTGAGCTCCCCAGTTAGTGTATAACTGTATTCAGTTGAGTGCTGATACATTGCTTTGCTGCCTCAGTAGTGCTTTCCCTGACTATTACCATGCCATGCATACCTCCCAATTTCTGAAGATTGCAAATAGGGACTCTCACAGCACCCGCAAGGGGCATGGCCTATGCTAATTAGGTCGCGGTGTATGCTAATTAGGTCGCGGTATATGCTAATTAGGCCGCGGCATATGCTAATTAGGTCGCGGCATATGCTAATTAGGTCGCGGCATATGCTAATTAGGTCGCGGTATATGCTAATTAGGTCGCGGCATATGCTAATTAGCCGCGATTAGGCCCCCCCCCACCCCTCTGCGATGCTGAGTAGATGCTGTGCGAAGTCAGGGAGGCCTGAACAGACGCTGTGGCATCATCCCTGTCTCTGGCCCCCGTTCGCGGATGGGCTTGTGGTAGACGCCCGGCTGCAGGTGAAGCCTTGGAGGCTCCTGCGCTGCGGCCTGCTTCCGGCCTCAGGCCCCGGGGCGGCTAGAGCCAAGGGGCGGGACGTCGTGGGGCAGCAAGGCCCGGTGTTGTAGGTGAGTGCTACAGTAGCTGCGAACATTAGGGGTCGGGCAGTGTGGGCCAGGTTAGTGCGGGCAGCATTTACATGCCCTCATCGGCCCGCTGTGAGGCGCTGCCACCTAGCGGACATACTATTGCACGGGCTTCTGGGGGGTGGAGTCAGGGGGGATGGCAGGCTTCCACCGGTGGGGTGCGCTCTGGATCCAAGGCAGGGTCTGGGGGTGCAACCACGGCTAGAGTCTCCACTACCTCCTGTGACCCCTCTCGGCTGTCCGCAGCAGTGTCCTCAGTTGCTGTGGCTCTGGTGCCCATTGTTAATACTCTGCCCCGGGAGACGGTGGGGTCCCAGACAGTTAGAGGATTGGTCTCAGGGGGCACAAAGGAGGCCCATTCCAGGGTGCTCAGAATTCTGCAGGCTTTCAGGGATATGGCGTCAGCTGTTGCCATGATGGAGAGGGAGACACTCTGAGGTGATGGTTCTGCACAGAGCCGCATACGTGACCGAGGCCTACAGTCCTCGGGGTCCCCCCCCCCTTTTGCATGTTCCCACAGATGTTGAGGCACAGCTGGACTACAGCGAAGAGGATTCGTTTGCTGCTGGCGAAGTCGGGGAGGACGATGCAGATGATGACACATGGGCTGCTCAGCCTGAATCTTCAGACGTCAAGTCCCCACGGATTTTCGGGCAGTGGAGTCGGCTATGGAAGCGGGCATGGATAGTGATGCTGATGTTGGTACATGGGCGGCGCGGCCTGGATTTTCAGGTGAGGGGGCTGAGCCTGTGTCGGGCGGCTTATCTGGCATTTCTCACTCGTCCCCCCCATGGGGTTGACATTGGTTGGGCTCTGCGAATGCACAGCAGTCCTTCAGGTATCGAGGCATTAAGTGAGAGCCGTAGGGGGTAAATTTAGAAGGATGACTTTATGTACTTGTTCAGCCTAACCGACGAGTCCATGTAAGCCTCCCAGGCTCGGTGTTCCTATGTCTCAATTAGATCAGCCTCAACCCCTAGATCAGTGGTTCCCAAATTATGGGCCTAGGCTCCCTGGGGTGCCTCGGGACACTTGCAGGGGTGCCTCGGGTTGGTGGTCCGGGACCAATTCAAACTATTTACGTTCAATTATTTCTGGACAAAACCAGTGCTGGTGGCTGCCAATCATAAAATGTGTACAATCGGAAGCAAATCCTGCCCTTTACCACATAACTGACCCTAAGAAAAATATATCAACAGAATCTACTTGATTTGATATATTTTTGGGGCCTGGGGGTGCCTTGGAAAAATTCTGATACTCTAGGGTGTCGCAATTAGAAAAAGATTGGGAACCCCTGCCCCAGATACAGCGTTCCTTATAAAGTAGTTCAGCTCAGGGACCATCCTTCTCCAGGGTATTTCTCCAGAAGGGTGTGATTATTACTGCAGAATAAATAGATTACATAACATGGCGGTGGAAGCGCAGAACCAGCTAATGAGTTATTTAGGAGCATCAGCCTCTAAAGCTTGGATTAGCTGTATTCTAAGGTACAAGACCTGTCATTTGCTTTGCAATGCTAAAATTACAATGAGTGAGGGAAAGGTGACATGATTGGCGGTAGAACACATCAGGTAAGCGTATGGGCAACTCTGTGTTCTCGCACAGTAATATTCCCTTCTAAAAATTTCCAGCGCTCCAGGCTATGCTACGGACGCATATCTGGATTAGGGGTCGTTCAAATCAAAATATTTGCTTCTCGAATGTGTCACAAGCAGCAAAATAAAGAAAGGCAAAATTTCTAGCATTGCAGTAATAATCATTATTTTCGATAATAATATTCCACAATAATACTTCTAAAATTTATTGGATGCCAAGAACGAAATGAGTTTTGGTGGGCATACGTGTCCAGGTGAATTAAAATATAGACTTTAAGTTCAAGGCAGCAATCTATGGGTGTATATGTCCCCTGTAACGCACTACGTAGTATGGGAACAATGCACATCACCACTTCCAATTAAATAGCAGCAATGCCATGAATAAATAAATCAGGATTATAACACCTTTAGCCTGTTATTCACTAGCCTTAGCGAACGGATCTGCTGTGGAGAGGCGAGGAGTACTTCATCGTCAAGTGTTGCCGATGGGGTGTTCCATTTCTCGCGCATAATTTAAGGGGTTACACACCTTTACACTGGGGCGTTGAAGTGTCCCCGTGTCAGGGCTGTATCTCTCACTACCTTTAGGAATTGCTTTTTGTTGGCCCTGCTTATTCTTTACGCTGCGCTAGGCTCCTGGGGGGTTTCCGTTCGCTATTCGGACATTTTGGTGTGCTAATTGCTGAGGTTGGAATGGAGGAGTGGTTACTTACCTGTCCTTTCTGGGAATCCAGATTGCCGCTGTGTATGACCTCTATTACCTGAAGTCATTTGTACCCATGGGTCACTTGTCTGCCGCTCACTAATAAGGGCCGCTGCGGGCGTGGCCAGATCCCATCATCTGGTTCGCTTGTCTACCATAATTGGGCAGAATGGGATCCAGCTGGCTCTAGTAGTTGTCAATGCAGGGCTGCAGCCATCTACCCAGTAGGCCGGGTCTTCTTAGTTGCGTGGGCTAGGGGCAGCTCGCCCTGCAATGTTTGCACTTCGCAATTCTATTTAGGGAACGTATGTTCCGGGTGTTGGGTTGGCTGATCTGCGCAGTCAGGTTGGCAGGGGTTGGGGTTAATGTTGTCTATTCTAGGAGATGTTTAGTGCCGGGAACTTCAGGGTGGTACTGGCGCATTACCTTATGGGTATTTTCTTTTAGATTTTTCCAAAAAATGCCCTCCCCTCCCCACCACCCCATCACCTTTTACTTGCTGCTGGTTTAGGTTTAGGGTTGCGCAGACTATGCTTACGATACACTATTGTCCGCGAGGAGTCTATCCTTGCTGTTTTGCTACAGCTGCATGGTGCCCCTCCGGTGTCTTATCTGGTAGTGCTTTCTAGGACCCGCGCTGCGTTTTTTGCTGGCATCAGATATCAGACTAGTCCCCGGGGTTCGGGGGTTTAAGATTAGGCGGCCGAGATGTATCTGACGGCTGGGGGTGGAAGTGTGTCCTTGGTTCCTGTGGTGCCCTAGGTCATCCTCCCAGTGGCCTTGGCAAACATTTATACACTGGTCAGGCTTTCCTTTGCAGGCTCTGGCTCCTGCAGTTTGGTGGCTCTCTGATGGCCTGATGTCAGTTTGCTGGGTCGAGGTGGCGTTGTCCAGCGAGTTTCCATTGGGAATTTGGAATCCATTACCACTGCCTTGGGGCTGCCACATCGGCTATAGCCGCTCAATTGGCCTTGTTAAGCTTTAAATCGCTAGGAAGATGGCGCTCCGCAATTTAAATAGTACATTAGGCCTCACCTACTGCGCTGTAGGTCCTTGCGCTTTGTATGTATGTGTTTGATTGAGGTCATTTGTTTATTCCCCCATCCTTGTCCATCCTACTCGGGGATTAGCTACGCTCTGCTGTTGGGCCAGCGTCCGGAGTTTTCTCGCTTTTTGCCTGAACTGACGGACTGAATTTGATCACTCTGATTCGGCTATAGTCTCAATTAAGAGTCCCTCAGCAGGTCCAGTCGTTTTTTCTCCGGCCGAGTACACCCGTTTTTTCCTTATACCCTTCCATTACCTTGCCCTCCCCCTGTTTGTCTCTTTCCATCTTTGTTTCCTGGTATGGCTTCAATTGGTATTGGAGCATGTCTTAAGCACCTAAAATTGTGCTTCAACAGAACAAATTTATTTTCTTTTTGGCAGATCCTCCTATTATACTTAGGTCAACCCTTTAATATAAATACTACTAGTCTCCTCTTATAGCTTCTCCTTTAGAGGTATGGGGAAGGATAGGCTCAGAGTGTGCATAGTTGAACATTCATTTGTGTATTAGGCAGTCGGCTGGGCCTCATCTGGGGGTAGGCCGGTTGCGAATTCTCTGTTAGTCTGGTGGCTTGGAGTTCGAGGGCCGTACTGGCTTGAGTTTAGAGGCGTTCCTTGAGGTGAACGTCCGCCAGTGTCTGAGGTCTTTGGTACTTCAGCTGGAGGCAACAATTTGGGAAAATGTCCCGATTGAAGCTGTCGGCCTTGATCTTGAGTGATCTTGCAGCCATTAATACAGCTTGGTTTTTCTGCACCTTGGTTGATCTCCAATTGTTTCCCCGACTCCGTTTTGAGAGATGCTAGAAATGGTAAGGCTTCAAATGAGGCTCGGAAGCAGCTATATCGGCGGTGGCACAGTGGGTTCTAACTGTCAGAGGTGCTGTTGACCCACAGGAGAGGATTAGGTTTTGGTGCCATCAGGTCTTCCTGCCTAACGGGGTGCATTTGGTTAGGGATGGTTCATTAATTTTGGAGGATCTATCTCTGGTTGTAGCTCAGTGCGTTAGGTTGGTGGCCGGGCGGGGATTCTGGGCTCAGAGTCCCCGCTTTGGCGGGAAAGAACGGCAGGTGAATAGAATTAGTTCTTATTCAAATGATGATGCTACGTATATGTTTGCTTTTCGGTGCGCTCGCCTCTCATTGGCTTAGGCCTTCGCTCGATCTCCCGCTCGGGGGGCAGCGAACCCATCAGATGGGTGGGTAGTCAATGCAGTAGGTCGAGCGGATACCGCTTGTTAGGGTAGGCTTGATTACGTATGCAGATTGTGTGGGTGGAGCTTAGTTAATTAGCCGTTCTTTCTGGGCCACCATTAATTAATTATTAATAAATTAATCTAGCTTAAAAGTGCTAAAATAAATCAGCTAACAATTTCTGCCAAACCTAAGTCTCCGAGTCTTTATTTCAGGTTTAGTTTGTAAGTTTTGAAATGTGATGTATATACATGCTAGAGGTCACACACATCAGGTGCTAGGATGTTTAGAATAACGTAATGTCTGCAATAGGCATGGAGTGGGTTAAACATCCAAGACTGTTGTGTGACCTAGGGAAGCATGTGACTCGGTGGTCCAATAAGGACTTAGGGAAGGGCAGTGTTAGCTGGGATATCAGGGCAGGAAAGGGAGGAGTATTTCTCTTTCCTGAAAGTTTTCCCGCCCTCCCTCCCTTGTGTTATTATGGTTGGGTGGGTGTTAATCGCGTTGGCTGATAGGCGGGAAAGAACGGCAGGTGAATAGAATTAGTTCTTATTCAAATGATGATGCTACGTATATGTTTGCTTTTCGGTGCGCTCGCCTCTCATTGGCTTAGGCCTTCGCTCGATCTCCCGCTCGGGGGGCAGCGAACCCATCAGATGGGTGGGTAGTCAATGCAGTAGGTCGAGTGGATACCGCTTGTTAGGGTAGGCTTGATTACGTATGCAGATTGTGTGGGTGGAGCTTAGTTAATTAGCCGTTCTTTCTGGGCCACCATTAATTAATTATTAATAAATTAATCTAGCTTAAAAGTGCTAAAATAAATCAGCTAACAATTTCTGCCAAACCTAAGTCTCTGAGTCTTTATTTCAGGTTTAGTTTGTAAGTTTTGAAATGTGATGTATATACATGCTAGAGGTCACACACATCAGGTGCTAGGATGTTTAAGCATCCATATTCCCCTACTGCGGTAAGTGCTAACATTTTGGGTGCATATGTAAACCTTTTTCTGTATTCCTAAGACTTATACCTATTCATTTGGTCAAAATCCCTTGAAGGGAATAGGTATTTAACTAGAAGTATGTTTTATTATATCGCCTGCATTGTACCCCCGAGCGATAACATTATAGACTGAGCTGTGACTCTGAATCGTATGAATTGTTTCTTTTTCACTCAATATGCATTTTAAAAGATATATGTATATACATTTATTTTGTGAAGCCTCATTGCGTAAGCCTTTCCTTATATTGTTCTCATCAGGATGGTATCTCACATCCACGAATCTACATGCTGCACCCCTTTAATGGTGACTCCGCCCCCTGGCATTTTTTATCTCTTTTCCAGCTTTATAAGTCTTTAGTATGCCTCAGAAGGTTACTAATAAATTATCTTTGGATTATACCTCCGTAGGATTTTACTATATCATATTTTATTTACTGTGTGTGAGAAAGGAAGCCCTTTCCCTCAAGCCTGTGAGCTAAATCCACACTTTTGGATCTCACTCCCTTGGTATGTACGGTTACTTTCTATTGTTTCTAAGAGCTTATCTGTTATAACATTTGGGACTTATTCATGAATATTTATTATCTGTAGGCTATATACACCTTCTTGCCCTCTGAAGGAGCTATATCTGGATTTTTATCCTTGGCTCTAAATCTCTGTATCCACCCACACTGGTATGTGTATTTTTAGTTCCATCATCTATTGCTTGCTCCTCCATCCCCCCCTTCTTTATCCTTTTTTAACCAATTATTTAATTATTTTTTTATAAATTGTCCATCAATCTGATGTCTAAATGCATTATTGCAGATTTTAACTGTACGTGTAAAGGAACATTGTCCATTATTGCCTTTGTCTGGATTTCTAGCCGTATTTGGCCTTGGTATGTACAAATCATGTAAGATGAAACTTTTGTATTTAAATTTCATTTTGTACATAGTTTTTGCCAACATTCCCTTTCTTGTACCATTTTTTAGCCTTTGCCCCTGATGAAGTCGTGTAGACGAAATGCGTTGGGCTTCCAATAAAGAACTGCTTTTTATATTCAAGGTCTTCGGTATTATTTTGAAGTATACGAATACTCCGTCTGAATATAAGTGACCGCAGGATCACACCAATTTGGGACTACATACACTTCCTGGCTAGGTTGGTAGCATTTGAGCGCACTCTGGACACCCCCCTTTTTTGTGCATTCTATCTTCTGTCTCTCACTAACAGGAGAGTCGCTCCAGAGGTGCAGCTGGTCGAAAGACCCACTTTAGCGCAATTCCTGACCACATTGTTTGTTATATATATATATATATATATATATATATATATATATATATATATATATATATATAAAAACACAAAATATGGTTTAGGTATTGCGCTCATCCAATAGCGAGCCGCAACTCCAGTACGTCTCTCCTGTTAGTGAGAGACACAAAAGTAGATATGAGAAGAAAAGAGTTGTCTGGAGGAGTGCGCTCTAATAGTACCAACTAGCACAAGTATATAATAGGCATGATATCACAATCATATATCCTCTGAAGTGGGATTCGGATGTTCAACAATGAAACGTAGACTTCGTTCAAGATGAAATTCTTTATTTACAAAGCCCCTGTAAATAAAGGCTTTGTAAATAAAGAATTTCATCTTGAACGAAGTCTACGTTTCATTGTTGAACATCCGAATCCCACTTCAGAGGATATATGATTGTGATATCATGCCTATTATATACTTGTGCTAGGTGGTACTATTAGAGAGCACTCCAGACAACCCTTTTCTTCTCATATATATATATATATATATATATATATATATATATATGACAACAGTGAGAGAGAGCACTCCATAGTGCATAAATGAGTTTTAAAAGTTTATTGACACACAGAAGCAAAGTACTGCAGGCAGGAATCATGTACCCCATACAGTGGTACTATACACCGCAGATGATTCACAAGAGGAATGTGCTACACGCACACAAAGCTGAGGGAGTGGTTACTTGTCAACTATCTTAGAATCCAATACCAAGCTTTCAAGTTACTCGTCAACTATCTTAGAACCCAATCTCAAGCTTTCAAGTTTATTTAACAGTCTGCGATGTGGGACAGTGTCAAAAGCCTTACTAAAGTCTAGATAAGCTACATCTACAGCCCCACCTTGATCTATTACTTTATTCACCCAGTCAAAAAAGTCAATAAGATTTGTTTGACATGATCTTCCCCCAGTAAACCCATGCTGTTTCGGATCCTGTAATATTCTGGTTTTGAGATATTCTACAACTCTTTGTTTTAAGAGTGTTTCCATCAATTTTCCTACTACTGATGTAAGGCTCACTGGTCGATAGTTGCTCACCTCTTCCTTGCTTCCACTTTTGTGCAGTGGGACTACATTCGCTGTTTTCCAGTCCTCTGGGATTACTCCAGTAGCTATTGACTGGGTGAATAATTCTGTTATTGGTTTTAGCAGCTCCCCTTTAAGCTCTATTAGAATCATAGGATGTATCCCATCTGGCCCCATTGATTTATCCACTTTCAGTTTTGAGAGTTCTTTGAGGACTTTCTCCTCTGTATATGTACTTGTTTCTCCATCAGTTTTCTGACTATACTTGCAACTTAACTGTGGCCCCTTCCCCTCTCTTTCAGCAGTGAATACTGAGCAGAAATAATTATTAATATTATCTGCCATTACATTGTCCCTCTCAAGAAGACTTCCACTCTCTGTCTTTAGTCTTATTATTCCACTTTTTTGTTTTTCTCCTTTCACTTATATATCTAAAAAAGTGTTTCCCCTTTACCCTCTGACTGGGTCATTTTCTCCTCAACCTGTGCTTTTGCACATCTGATTACCTTCTTAGCCTCCTTCTGTCTAATAAGATACACCATTTTCTCCTCATTATTCTGCGTCTGCTTAAATTTCTTAAAGGCCAACTTTTTTGCTTTCACAATACTTGCTACTTCTTTTGCAAACCACAATGGCTTCCTTTTCCTTGTGTTTTTCCTAACTCTTTTGACACAAAGTTCTGTTGCTTTTAGAATTGCACTTTTTAATTTTTCCCACTTCTTCGGCACTCCTTCCAAGTTCCTCCACTCTGCCA
Source organism: Crinia signifera (assembly GCF_055691185.1). Classification (NCBI taxonomy): domain Eukaryota; kingdom Metazoa; phylum Chordata; class Amphibia; order Anura; family Myobatrachidae; genus Crinia; species Crinia signifera. The sequence goes on along the minus strand of NC_139223.1, from coordinate 148,341,837 downwards.
AAGAATGCTTACAGAGTTTCCCATCTCTACAAAATGAGCTTTCCTAAAATCTAACACTTTTGTTTTTGTGTGCGATGAGTCGGTCTCTGTTTTCATTTTAAACCATACTGCTTGATGGTCACTGGATCCCAGATTTTCACCCACATTTATGTCAGATATTCTGTCACCATTTGTAAGTATTAAGTCTAATATTGCGTCTTTACGAGTGGGCTCCTTCACCAATTGCTGGAGGGATGCAAGGAATTAAGAATGTCCCTACTTCTGGTGGAACTTGCAACAGGCAGCTCCCAGTATACATCAGGTAGATTAAAGTCTCCCATGATGATCACCTCTCCTTTTAATGCCATTTTATTGATGTCCTGCATTAGGCTCTTGTCAAGTTCCTCTTCCTGACTTGGTGGTCTGTAGATCACCCATATACAATGAATCGCCTTCTCCCCTGTTTCTATGGTCACCCAAAATGCCTCAGTTTTTTCTTCAACACTTTGTATTAAGCTAGTCTTTATGATTTTTTTCACATATATTGCAACCCCTCCTCCGATTCTTTCCATTCTGTCCTTCCTAAATAAAGTATAGCTATGTCCCAGTCATGATTTTCATTGCACCATGTCTCTGTAATAGTCACAATATCCAGTCCAATCCAATCCCTTATCATTGTTGCAATTAGTACTGGGATTGTATTTCCTAAACTCCCAGTATTTGCACATTTGTTTGTGCTTCTCCTGGTGCTATCTATGTTCATCTTTCTGCCTATATCTATTTGGTTTTGATTGGCATTGTCTTCTGTTGCAGTGGATAGGCTTCCTGTTCCATTTTCCTGCAGAGACAATACCTCTAGGTTGGGGGAGCAGATTTCTTCCTTCTTATTTGGTTCACGGCTAGTGTAAATAGTTGCTGATGAAGCTTCCAAACTCCTCACTTAGTATTCTCATTCCCCTAGAAGATGGGTGCAGGCCATCACTTTTATATAAGGCTCTGTCATGCCAGGTAGCTTGACTTTTACCTAAATATCTAAATCTCTCCTCATTGCACCAGTTCCTTAGCCAAACATTGAAGTTACTGGCAATACTTCTGAAAAAGTTACAGTGGTTGTGACCTGTTTAGAGCGGTTCCTAACTACCTAAATTCATCTTTTACGGCCATGACTTCAGCATTAACCAGGTCATTTGTGCCTAGGTGGATGATGACATCCACCTCCCCATCTTTTCTTGCTGCCTTTACAATTCCTAGTATACATTCTTTATCTCTTGGAGCTGTGGCTCCAGGTAAGCACCTTACTTGTTTCTCTACTTTAGGTTAATTTTCCAGATTTCGGGGCCCATTTATTAAAAATCACAAATAAATTGTGATAACTAGGTGATAATAACGACTAAATTCGCATTGCAATTTTCCTTTAAGTCGCATGAATTTATCACTATTCACATGTCTGGACAGGGCTTGCGAAAAAGCCCTGTCCTTGCGAATTTATCTCCCTGCACTCACCCCTGTGGTTATCGCAATGTAATGGCCCAAACTCTCACTGAGCATGTGCAGCTATTAGGAAGTTTCACTTTCAGCCCCGTAAATGCCCTGCATGATGATCCAGTCAGCAGCAGCTGAAAATTGGAGACAAGTACATCAGGAAGGGTGACTGACAGCTTGCCAGGTGCTTCCCTATACATATTATTACTTATAAATCAAACAGCTCTGTCTCTCCCGTCCCCACTTCCTCCCCTGCGCTGCTGTCATGAATGGGAATGTACAGGCAGCAGGACTCGGAGCTCAGGCGTCCCCTCATAGTGCAGTAAGTTCTTCTACCTGTGCTCCGTGCCCCACTGTACATTCCAGTCCCCGGCAGCAGAGAGGGGGAGGGAGTGGGAACGGAGGAGAGAGTCCTGACCCCTGTGCTGTGCACTGAGGTTGTTTAGGATATGCAGTAGTGTAGCCAGGGCCGGATTTAGGGGTCAGGCCGCCCCTAGGCACAATATTTTTGGCCACCCCATATGGAGTACAGACTGACAGATGGACAGGGGGAGTCAAAGACAGACAGATGGGGTTAGAACACCATAGTTAGAAAGAGGGAGGATATATGGATGGGTGTAGGCAGAACACCATATATAGAATAACAGATGGGCGGTGGGCATAGACAGGGGTGGGTGGGCATACACAGATAGGGCAAAACAGCATAGATAGAAAGATACATGGGTGGCTGGCATAGACGGATGGGCGGGGAGCATAGACAGATGGGGTAGAGCACTGTAGATAGAAAGATGGATGAGTGGCGGGCATAGACAGATGGACAGGGGGCATAGACAGATGGGGCACAGCATCATAGGTGGGCATAGATGGGTGGGTGGGGGTTATAGATAGATGGGGGCAGAGCACCGTAGATAGAAAGATGGATGGGTGGTGGGAATAGACCACAGGTTCTCAAACTCGGTCCTCAGGACCCCACACAGTGCATGCTTGCAGGTCTCCTCACAGAATCATAAGTGAAATAATTAGCTACACCTGTGGATCTTTTAAAATGTGTCAGTGAGCACCTGGGCACCTGCTCGGTGACCTGAAAAACGTGAACTGTGTGGGGCCCTGAGGACCGAGTTTGAGAACCCCTGGCATAGACAGATGAGTACCATAGACAGAAAAATAGATGGGTGTGTGTGTGTGTGTGTGGTGGTGGTGGTGGGTCAGACATATGGATGGGAGGCATAGACAGATGGGGCAGAGCACCATAGATTAAAAAAAATGGTTTGTGGGCACAGATAAATGAACAGGGGGCATAGATGTAGGGCATAGACATAGGGTAGGATGGGTGCAAAGCTAGACAGAGAGGACAGTCTGACAGACTGAAGGATGCTCACCATCAAACGGACTGCTTCAGCTGGCTACATCTTTCCCCATGCTGTGGCTCCAGTCAGCAGCTCTTCCTGTGCCTGCAGAGCAGCGGCAGCAGTGGATCCTCTTCTCCCCCTCCTCATGGTGCAGCTCATGTCAGCGGCGGCTTCTGTCAGTGGCAGCGGCGGGCCCTCATTCTCTCTGCCTACCCCCCCCCATGGTGCGGCTCCTCATCCTTTCCTCTGTCCTCCCCCCTGCTTTGATACAGCTCCTGGTGTTAGCGGCTGCAGCAGCAGCTCCTCACCCTTTCCTCTGACCTCACCCCCTTCTGTGGCGCGTCTCCGGCATCAGTGGCAGCAGCGGGCCCATCCTCTCTGCCTACCCCCCCATAGTGCTGCTCCAGGCGTCTCCTCGACCTTCCTCCGACTTCACCCCTGCTATAGTGCATCTCTGGCATCAGCGGCAGCATTAAAGGCTGCTCCGCCTCCCACCCTCCCAGATAACGGCAGTGACTTTCTCCTCCTGTGTGCCCTCTCGAGTACTAAAACGCGGGCCCCAAACCCGCGCGGCACTAATTACGCTACTCACACCACTCTGTGACGGACAGGCAACCTGACTGCCTGCCGCCCATAAGATGTGTCGCCCCTAGGCCTCACGGGCCTAGTGGCAAGTCCGGCCCTGAGTGTAGCCTACTCTGCACGGAGGAGTCTTCTAATCTAGCTGCTGTCTGATGCCTAATATGAACACAGTGGGGGAATGGAGGGTGAGGAAGCTGCTATAATAGGGTGATATACCTGCAGCCTGCTGCTGGAGTCGGGCATAGTGTGAGAGGACAGCCAGGAGATCCGCAGCATCAGGCAATAATGGTGCTTGTTTGTGTTTTTAAAAGGATCTTTAACTTTTCTTTGCTTGGGCACTGTACACACATAGCAGCTGAACTGAGCCACGGAGGAGTCCTGTCATTTTAGTGTCATCCACTGATTAGTGCACAGATGGGAGAAAGTGGGGGAAGGAGCTACAAAGCTCTTTCCCTTAAGTAAAATCAGCCTTCTTTCAAATAAGAAGGAAGGGACCCAGGATAACGCAGCTAAAAAGTGGCGATATTATCACTGGGTACCCTTCCAAATTATTTTTACAATTGAAGTTTGATAAATATGAGTAGATGCTGCGAATCGCGGGAGGGGTTGCAGAGAATCGCGGGAGGGGGGGTAGCGGGGGGTGGGTTGCCGCAAATCGCGGGAGGGGGGTTTGCGGGGGTAGGGTTTGCGGCGAATCATGGAAGGGGGGGTCGCGGGGGGTGTGCCGTGAATCGCGGGAGGGGGGGTCACGGGGTGGGGTGCCGAGAATGGGGAGGTGTGTGTGCCGTGAATCGCGGGAGTGGGGGTTGCGGGGGGGGTGTGTGATGCGCATCGCCACAAGAAAAAATCAACACAGAAAGGTTCAACACATGTAAATGTTGACATAAGTGGGGTGCCGCGAATTGCGGGAGGGGGGGTCGCAGGGGGTGGGTGCCGCCAATCGCGGGAGGGCGGGGTTCACGGGGGTTCCGGTGGGGGGTTGCCGCGAATTGGGGGAGGGGTCGCGGGGGGGGGGGGGTGTTTTGGGGGCGCGAAACGCTGGAGGGGGGTTGCGGGGGGCGGGGGGTGTGACGCGAATCGCCACAAGAAAAAATCAACACAGAAAGGTCAACACATGTAAATGTTGACATAAGTGTGGCACTTCATTGGTGACAATCAATATGAACACATTAAAAAAATGAAAAATAAATCTTCAAAAACTCATGTCAACCTTTGTCATTGTCGACCATAGACATGTCAGTGTTTTGCATGTGCCATTTAATCCTGGGGCTGCTGCGAATTGCGGGGGGGGGGGGGGGGGTGTGCCGCGAATCACGGGAGGGGGGTCGCGTGTGGGGGTGTTTTTGCCGGCGAATCACGGGAGGGGGGGTCGCGGGGGTGTTTTTGCCGCGAATCGCGGGAGGGGGGTGTCGCGGGGGGGTTTGCTGCGAATCGCGGGAGGGGGGGTCGCGCGGGGGGTGTTTTTGCCGCAAATCGCGGGAGGGGGGTGCAGGGGGGGTGGGGGTGCAGCAGGGGGCGCTCACCTGGTGGCTGTGAAGTAGCAGTGCTGGGCAACATGGGGAGGCAGAGTGTGTCTGGCACTGTCTGTAGGCTCACTGGGCTGGTTCTCTGTCATGTGAGTCAGTCATGTGAGTCAGAGGCTCCACCCAGCGTTATACACACACTCACACACTTTGAGTGACAGATGTAGCCAAATATATAAGAGATTCTGAACAGAGAAATTTTGCCTGTATTGCCTCCGCATAAATACACAGCCGCTGGCAGCCAACTTCATCTTAGGAGAGCTACAGCACACAGCCCCACATAGGCAGAAGTTCCAATGAAACTGTACTTGTCGGGAGAGGCACTCTCTTCCTCCATCCTAGCGATAACCACAAGTAAAGGCAGCACAAGTGTATGTGGCACCAGTGGGGAGCTGTTGGTTTGGGAAGGATGGGCATCTATAATGAATGTGACAGCAGCTGCCCTTTTGCCTTTGTTTATTTGAATAATCATTTGATAATGTAGGAGAGAGGAAAGAAGTGTGTGTGTGTTTTTACATGTGTGCACATGTGTGTGAGTATTATGTGAAAGAGATGAGCATGCATATTAACTGAAAGAGTAGTGTGTTAAAGAGGAGTTTGCGTATTATTGAGTAAAAGAGATGAGCATGCGTATTAAATGAAAGTGGTGTTTGTGTGTGCACGCATTAATAAGTGAAAGAGGAGTGTGCATATATGTTAAGTGAAAGAGGCATGTGTGCATATTTTTAAGTGTGCATGACTGACTGCCAACAAACAAAAATACATTTACTGAGTGGTGTAATGTCAATAAGGAGCAATATGGTGCAGTGTGATGTTAATAAGGATCATTACAGTGTAATGTGATAAGGAGCAATGTGGGGCGGTGTAATGTGTATAAGGAGTGATATGTTGTGGTGTAATGTGTATAAGGAGAGATATGGTGCTGTGTTATGTGAATAAGGAGCAGTACAGTGAAATGTAATATGAATAATAAGCTATATGGGGGGGAAATTTACTAAGATGTGTATTCTACTTCACATGTGATGTTGCTATGGGCAACCAATCAGAAACTTTTTATATTTAGCACCCTCTAGAAGACCGTAGACAGGATCTGATTGGTTGCCCATAGCAACATCACATGTGAAGTAAAATACACATCTCAGTAAATTTCCCCCATGGTGTGGTCTAATGTCATCAAGCAGTGATATTGTGTGGTATAATGTCAACAAGGAGCAATTTGTTGTAATGTAATCTGAAGGGACATTACTGTGATTAGAAATGTGAATAAAGAGCACTACAGTGTAGAAATGTGAATAGTGGACACTATCGTGTGCTATAATGTGAATAATGTTGCACTAGTGTGTGGTGTAATTAGAAATGGGGATGCTATTTTGTGGCCACACACCTGCCAAGCAAAAACATGCCCTTTTTGGCCTACGTGATTTTGGAGTTCCCTGCCCCTGTTTCATATATGGGGTGGGGGCACCAATGCTGTTGCTGGCCTAGGAAAATGACATACAGATGTGTCCACATACATCTTTTTTTTACTGCATCATGTATGGCACAATTGGGCAAACCTTGGACTCTGCAAAAGTCATGCTTTGTGTGTACAAAAGTCCAGGAATTGCTTAAAATGTCACATAAATAACACAACTGCATAAATAATACAACTGAAACAATCAAAACTCCCACTATGTTGCTGCTGCATATATCAGCTTAACATAGCGAATCCCAATGTGACAGTGGTGCACGATGCCATGGTATGCACCTACATATAATTTGTATATCTGTGTACAAATGAGCCTGAATCTGTATACTGTACTGCAGGCCTGGCCAACCTGTGGCTCTCCAGATGTTGTGAAACTACAAATCCCATAATGCCTTGCCACAGTTTTGCTATAAGGGAGTGTTAAAACTAAGGCAAGGCATGCTGGGATGTGTAGTTTCACAACATCTGGAGAGCCACAGGTTGGCCTGTCCTGCTGTACTACAATGAAGAAACCACAGGTGTTTATCATGCCAAGTTCCATTGTGTTTCATCTTTGTACATGTTCAACAGTAATTGCTGTGTTAATGTCGCTTTACAGCATCTAGTGCACTGTAAGATGTGTTAACTATGTAAATAAGTTGCAAGATTTACAAGACACTACAGTACACCTCTGACAGCATCACAGTTGCACCAGGCACCTCACACCATATGGTGTGACTATGCTGTGTGTATGAGCACACAACTGTAGATCTGTCAACTAGTAATCTACTGGACTGATGTCTTCAGTCCTGGAAATTTGATAACGGATTGAGCCATGTGTCATAAAATGTGTGAAACAATGACAGAATACTCCGTTCAGAGCTGTACAGATGAATGATGCCTAGAAGAAATGTCAATGACACTTGAAATTACACTAAGATGACCTGGGAGAAGATTATTGACATGGCCGATGTAGAACCCATAAAGGCAAAAGAAAGGGACAAAAAAATGTGATATATTTTATTTGAAATCCATCTTTCAAATTTATGAATATCGCATGCGAATAAAATAGACAGGCAAACTGCAGTAAATAATAATTATAGTTACACTATAATCTTACCTGCCTTAGTAATTACTTAATCTTTTTTATTAATGGAGAAGAGTAATCATTTTTCGGTAGATGTTTGACGTTTTTTGACGTGCTTTGTCTACACTATCTCTCATAATACCTATCTGATTTTCACTGCAATCTGATTTGATTGATTTATGGCATTATTGCTATAGAAAATATCTTCATCATTAATATATCCCTGTCAACGTTTCTGCATATTTAAACATTGATTAAAATGAATCTCTGCAAAATCACTTTAAAACAGGCAGGAATATGTTCAGCCCGTACTGTCTCTTAATAATATTTTCATCTGGTATATGACATGAGTTTTGTTAATAAAGGCATTTGTAAGAAAAAAATAATGTTATAATTAAGCCTTTAAGTCATAATTATGGTATAACTTGACTTAATAATACAAGTACAATAGAAAAAAAATATTTAAGTATCATAATTGTTCCAAATCCAGAGTTAAAGAAAAATCCAAATGTGTTTGCATAAAGAATTTAAGATATTAAAAGTGCCATCAACAGACACAAATATTTCACAAAAAATCCACCAATTGTTTGCACAATTGCACTCTTAGTCAATGGCGTCACTTACTACATGGACACCTGGGGCCAAATGTAATAGGGTGAGAGTTTCAGAAAGTGAGAGATTTTGGGAGAGTTTTCATAATTTTTTAAAGCAGCAATCAATTGCATGGCAAAATTAACCTGGTTGTGCATTGTCAATGATTGCCACTTTAAAAAAAATGGGAAAACTCTCCCAAAATCTCTCACTTTCTGAAACTCTCACCCTATTACATTTGGCCCCTGGTGTGGTGATTGCTATAAAAGTGGTATGGCTGTTTGTGAAAGAGTTTGGCTTTGCAGGAAGGGGTTGCTATGAAGGGGGCATGACGTTTGCAGGACAGGGTGGTGATTACATATGTGGAACATGTATTTCTGTCACTTGGGGAGAAGAAGGTTGCTCCTAGGGAGTGCTCTGGCTGCACTGCAGACTTCAACACTTTGAAAAGAATCAGGTGCAGATCCAGATAAAGGCCCTTATTCTGGTTGGTGCGGCCGGAGCCGCACACGGTGCTCCGGCCGCACAAACCAATCCCCGCCCACGAGACGGATCGCCACGGCCGTCCGTACACGGACGGCTGGCGATCCGCATAAAAATGGTGGAGGCGTACGCCTCCACCATGGTGGGAGCTGCCCCCTGCATTCGATGGTCGTCGACCATCGAAGGCAGGTCCGCACGCCCCAGCAGCTCCCGCAAGCTGAGACCACACGGACAATCGTCCGTGTGCTAGCTTGTATGGGGGCTGAGAGCTGACATCCGGCGACGTCAGCTTTCCGCCCCCATGAGTTGCGTCATACCCTCATTACCATGCATACGCCCCGCGTTTGCATGGGAACGCCCATGAAACGCGGGGCGTACACATAGGGAAATGAGGGTATGAAGCCCCTCACGCCCCTATACGCCCCCTTTGCGGCGGACGAAATACGTCTGCGGCGAAGGGGGCTGCACATGCGCAGATTGACCTCTGCGCATGTGCAGAATAAAAACATCGGCGGTACGGCCGCACGCGGGCCGTACCGTCCGATCCAGAATAAGGGCCAAAGAATGGGGCAAATGGATCTCCAGCTTTAGGCCTCTACATAGACTCATCATCAGTATGATGTTAGCAAGCTGCCTAGCTGGCCACATATACCAAAGAAATACAGAGTTTTACACTAGTAATATATGTCCACCCCCTATATTTATTTATTACCAGTTATTTACATAGCACACACATATTTACAGAGAATACTTGAACAGTCATATCAATTCCTGCCCCAGTGGAGCTCACAATCTATATTCCCTACCACATGTACACTCACACACATTTATTCCAGGGTTAATTTTTTTGGGAGCCAATTAACCTACCATTATATTTTTGGATTGTGGGAGTACCCGGAGGAAACCCACGCAAGCACGGGGAGAATATACAAACTCTGCACAGTAATGGTGGAATCTAACCCATGACCTCAGTGCTGCGCGGATGTAATGCTAACCATTACACCATCCGTACTGCCGATATGGAAAAGCAAATGTACTTTCCTCTACTGAACTCAAAACGAGGGTTTGCTTTTCCTCAAACAACAAGGACAACCATAGTGCAATTCAGTACAGATGGAGCGCCTCTCATTTAGTGCCAGCCCTCGCCAGATCCCCTCTGCTGGCGAAAGCTGACAGAGAGGCGATCCATCTTTTGGGGATGCGCGAGCATCTCACACGCAAGCATGTCCGTGCCTCTCGGCAGCATGGAATGGAATCTCTGTCCGTCTCTGCTTCAGGGAGATGGTGAGGGTTTGTGAGGGGTGTGGGGTGTGCAGGGCTGCGGGCATTGATGGGGAGGCGGCGGAGGGCGGCAGTGGGCTACAATGGAACAGGGCATGCAAGCCTCTCATGTACCTGCCCCCCCTTCTATCTGATGGCTGGTCTTGGTGATTGGAGATAGAATCAGTTTTCTTTAATTCCATCTATTGGATCAGTAAAAAGCATATCAATCTACCAATTGGAAAAATGTCAAACTGTATCTTCATGCGTATCGGCTCTGCTAGGGAAAACTCCAAACAAGAAAAATAAAGTGCAACTCTGCCTCACACATATATTGCAATTTATTTACAGAATGCACTCATATAGAATAACTTGTTCTTCCCTTTGTACAGTAAAAACTCAATAAAAAGAAAAAGAAGTTCCCTAGTCCGATCATATCCTGAGCATGTATTGATGATAGTAAGCAAACCTAGCAACAGAATGCACTGCATGTTCTTAATAATTTATTACCCTACTTGACTTGATGTACAATGTGATGGTATCAGACATAGAATTAGTACAATACATAGGTCTACTTTTTCTCAGGATCAATGTCTTCTTTTCTAGCAGAACAATTCTTTGAATTTTGTATAAATCAGAATGCAGAGGCTCAGTTAACAGGATCATTTCCAATTCCAGTAATTCGTATCAGCTAAAAGTAATATTTGGTCCATATACCAATACCAATGAGAAAAACCTCTGCACCTATCATGATACAATAATTAGTGCTATTAAATCAACTGTAGACATAACAATGGTTTTTCTAATGTTGCGGATCGACAAATTCTACCACGCTTTGCTGATAGTCAAAATGTAAAAATAACGGGCCAAATATAATAGGGTGCAATTTCTTGGTTGACTGAAAAATGCCACCAAATCGCACATGTTAAACGTGCACTTTGTTTCCATAAATCTCAAAAGTAATGGTGCGCAATATTTTAGTCATAACTGATGTGACCTATTGTAAGTTTTTACAACAGGAAGCATACGATTTTTGAGACCAACTTGAATGCAACTTTAATTATGTGACTTTCACAGTATGGAATAAACACCCATTTGCACACAAAATTCTCCTGATTTACGTCAGGAGTCACCCACCTTATATAAAAAGGTAGTGAGGAGTTTTGGTGAGGAGAGGTGTTGTTGAAAGTGAGAGAGAGAGAGAGAGAGAGAGAGAGAGAGAGAGAGAGAGAGAGAGAGAGAGAGAAGTTTGCTGTCGTGGATGGCTGCTCATAAAAGAGCTAGTAAGCAGAGGGTGGTGTAGGTGGATGAGAAGGAGGAGATGGTGGCTGTGGAGGAGTCTGATTGGGAGGAGGAGGAGAACAGTGAGGGGGGGGGTGCTGGAGGTGGAGAGTGACAAGTCAAGTAAGGAGGAGGTTGCAGTGTCAGCTGGTTGTGCACCAGGAAAACCCCCTCAGGGAGAAATGTGCATTTCTCATACATTAAGAATTGCACACTGATGTATGGCATGGTGTCTGTATTTCCGCAGCAACTTGGGGAACATGCCAACATCTAATATGTGTCTAATGTCACAATACAGTATATTAATTATATTAGAAGTGTGACAATTAGGCCTGCAAAAATGTGATTAAATGCATGGATGCCTTGATAAAGAGCAGCAGCTCGAAACGTGTTGGCAAGAGGGACCCCCGTTTCCCTGATCTGCAGGTGCTTTTGTGGTGATGGTTTTGAAAGAAAGTAAGGCCAGAAATACTCTCCATCTGTGCATACCGGTATAGCACATTTCTTTGACCTTGACCCGATTTCTAACCTCCCACATTGCCCGACAGACAGGATTTTACTTGTATGTATGTATAAAAATAAAAACTCCTTTTATTATTACTGAGGAGTGAAAAAAACATAATTTTCTTGGAAATACATTGAGACTACCAAATGAAAGATACCTTTTGAGGAGTGGAACTACGTGATTCACCGTCAGTATGGGTACACACCCACCAGGTCATTTTAAAGAAACCTTTATGAGTGTCAAGACCCTTGTGTTTGTGTGAGTAAGCCTACCCTCTGTGAGGTTACAGTCACCATTTATCTTCCATGTGCAAGAAATAAGTTTTATTAAAATCCGGTATTCTTTTTCACATATCCATTGAATGAACATAACAAATACGAAAAATTGAAAGGAGAAATCAGACAACAGAAACATTGTGATCAGATAAGTATTCAGCGCCATATTCATTATAACCCCACCCCCCCATTCCAAATTTCTATCTGGGTCCTTTGGGAGTGACCCTAGGGTTTTCAGAATTAAGCAGCAGAATTCCAGGCGCTCCCAATTATTCCCATCCATTCTTTTCACTATGGATTAAAACTTGTCAACCTGGGTTAATAAAGGAAGATATGTGTCCCCGATGGGAAATTGGATAAGACACCACCTTCAAAACATATATTTTTGTTATTGGACTCACAAAAAAACACTACAACATCTACAGTATTAGCGGAATTTGACCTCTATGATGTTTGGCGTATTTGCTCACTAAAAAGTAAAATATTATACCTTCTTTTCCTATATACATAATTCCTATTCTCATTTTGATTTTATTTGATTAGTTAAATGGACATTACAACATACTTGTAGATCTAGTATTTGCCCGGTAGTTTGGTCTAACCATGCAGAAGTGACATAGATGTGGGATTGTGATAATTCAAGAGTTCCTCCGCGCAACAGCATCTATCACAGATTCCCTGTCTACTTATCTAGAATGAATGCCCCTTGTGACACTTCTATCCCTACCCACAGTTGCACCATGAAGGATATCCTGCAAGGTATGATTATCCAGATTATCCAGATAGGAGCTAGATTACAAAGACAAGACAGTATTGTATCTCAAACAACAGGCAGACTTAGAAGAGAGGCTACTACAAGTAGAATATTTGAACAGAGCCTTTTGAAAAGTGAGTTAGTCTCCATTCGTAACCTGCTTCACAAATTATTCTTAAACACATGAAACATTCTTATCTTAAAATGCAACAAAAATGTATTCCTTAGACAATAAACTGGTAAATTTCGAGCCGGCCTAGGTTAAGACTAGGAATATAATTAAGGTCTACACTGTTCCGAAGGGAAAATGATACAAAATCCAGCAGATAGTGCTGAGGCCTTTGCCCATTACTATGAAAAACTTTACAATTTACAGTCTGACTCTTCTCTACTTCACCCTAACTCTTCAGTAATATCTTCTTTTCTACATAACGTACATTTGCCTAGTATCTCTAAAAGTGATTTAGATACTTTTAATTTAGACTGGAGGGCTGAGGAAATTAAAACAGTAATTGATTATTTTCCTTCAAGGAAATCCCCAGGTCCTGACAGATTTACCAATTAATTTTATAAGTAATTTGCTACACAATTATCACCTACTCTCACAACCCTTTACAATTATGCCACTGTCACGGGAACATTACCAAGTAAAATGTTACAGAAATGTATTATTATCATCCACAAACAGGGGAAAGACCCCTCGCTCTCCTCAATCTACAGACCCATAGCACTCCTCAATACCGAAAAATGTATTTGAAACTTATAGCGAATACATTATCGCCTTAGCTTATGCATCCAGATCAAGCTGGATATGTAAGAGGGCGGCACGCCTCCAACAATACAAGAAGGGTGTTTGCACTAGCAGACAATTTTGCAGGGAGGAAACAAGAGGCCATATTTCTATCCCTACATGCTGAGAAAGCATTTGATTGCCTTTATTTGGTTTCCTAAAGAGGCCAATTTTATCTTCAATATTTGCATTGTCTTGTTCTCCCTCAGCCTCCGTGTTTAGCGCCGGTTTTCTGTCCTCTCCCTTTGTAATTTCTAATGGCACTAGTCAGGGTTGTTCCTTATTTCCACAGGTATGTACTGTACTTGCTATAGAACCCATAGCAGCCTTATTAAGACAATCCCCCCTTTTCCCAAGAGAGCGAGTGATCCCAACCTTACATAAATTAAGTCTCTTTGCGGAATATGTCCTGGTTTTAATCACTGACCCTGAAACCTCCTTTCCAGCTCTTCATAACTGTTTTAGTGCTGCCTCATATTATAAATTCAATGTTTCTAAAATGGAAGCTTTACCATTTCATTTGAATCCTTATAAATTTCCAGACTTAAATCACTGTATAAATTCAACTGTAAAAATGATTAATGACTTTATTACAGTATCAATACCCCTAACAAGCTCCCCAAACTGCAGAGTTAAACTATCCTCTGCTACTTACTCAAATAGTGATCCGGTCTAGAGATATCTTGAATCAGCAGATTAGCATCTTATAAAATGTAAATTCTTCCAAAATGCATGTGCTTATTTCGTACGATCCCGTAAATGGTCCCCCAGAAACATACTGGCTGAATTAATTCGGAGATACTGTACTCCGGTTTATTTGGAAGAAAAAACCTCCACATATATGTATAGCCTATAGACACCTAACAAGGCCTAGGAAATAGGCAGTTTGGAATTACTAGACTTAAAGGCTTACCAAATTGCTTGCTTAATAGCACAAATTAGTGACTGGTCACTGCAGGAGGGTACAAAATTATGGATGGACCTAGAAAAAGCAGTATACCAGCACTGCAGCCTCTTAGACCTTCTCTGGACCCCTGTTCAACAAGGACCACCCTCTAATACGATCCCAGGTACTACTTTAGATTCCCTTGAAGCATGGGACATGATGGTTATGTCCTCAAAATCTGTTTCTCTATCTTTCTGCAAATGGTCTTTAGCTGCTTTACCCAATATAATTCATGATTTTAATGTTTTTTAAATGGTTGACTTGTGGTGTTACTACCATAGCATATTTAGTTGATGGATCCACTATTACCCCTTTCCCCATATAATAGACTCAATTCAATGTACCCTATACAGAGTTCTTTACATATCATCGTATAACTCATTGGTTTATGGGATCAATAAAATCCTCTGAGCCTCTTATGCTCCCTCCTCCTAATATATTAGCAAAAATATTATCAGGTAACCACAGAGTTTTCATTAGATTCTGGTATGCTGAGCTTCAAGAGACTCAGGTCCTAACTAAAACTAAAGCTCAATTGCAGTGGGAAGCTGATTTAGAACTCAAACTTACACACCAACAATGGGAGTCGATTTACCTTAATTCTCATTCTATGTCAAAATGTAACAATCATAAATAAATGCATTTTAAACTTCTCCACAGATTATATTTTACACTAGTTAAACTACATAGAATCTGGCCCATGCAGTCAAAATTTTGCTGGAGAAACTGTACTGAGATTGGATATTTTCCATTCTTTCTGGTCATGCCCGAAACTTCGCCCTTTATGGAACGAAGTGTTTGCATTAAAGTTCTAAAGTTCTTAAAACTGTTATCCCAGAGTCTCCAATGAGTGCTCTTTTTCATATTTTCCCTAAAGATCTTACCAAGCATGATTGTTATGTATTGGGCCATATTTTAATAGCTACAAGAGCCGCAATATCTCAAAATTGGAAAAATTCAATGCCTCCACAGTTAGCTCAAATGATCCATAAAACCCATCAGCCCTTTTTAATGGATACCCAAGGGCTACCTTACACATGCAATGTGACATCTCCACTAGTTAACTGGTATCGCTGACATAATTATTCTATTAGCGCAGAATGTACCAGTTCCTTACTTACAGATGGAGCAGCTCCCGTTGCCCATTCTGTCAGAGCCCTCTGCCACTCTCAACAGCTCCTCTGCAGCCCCCTCAGCTGCCCCCAGCTCCCCCCGATCCCTGCCCGTCTCTTCGAAGTGGAGATGCGCAGGAGAGCCACTCCCCACCGCCGCGCTGATGGAATGCACAAGCGTGTCCTCACCAGGTTGAGGGCCTGTCTGCCAGCCTGCACCAGGTCAGCTATTTGGCAATAGAACAGGCTGGTAGACTTGTGCTCCATCTGTAGATCAGATGACTGATTTCCTATTATTCTTGAGAAGTTGTACATACAGTCTACCAACAACATGTTTGTTTTAGCTCAATGTAATTTGTTCTAATTATCAAGATGGATGTTGGGTCTTTGTCTACCTTATTGTCCATTATTGGTTCATTTTTGTTGACTCCATACTCCCTTTTATTTTCCATATCCTTACCCTTTCCGTGTAAAGGAACAAAAATTTCAATAAAAATCTGGAAAAAAAGGAAAATATGTGTTGTTAGTCATGTTTGCTAATGAAAATATTCTTAAACATTGCTTTTAAATTTTTCTCCCAAAGTCTCACATACTGTACATCTCACCTATCAAAACCTGGTCTATATTTCGGAGACGTTTTAGCCATGTTTTACAGATAAAGCACCTCTCACACAGCTCAGGGAATCGCCAGATCACTTGCACAGGCTGGAGAAGAGGCGCTGCTTTGGATGGGGAGCGGATTCCCTGCCCATCTCTGCTTCAGGGAGAATGCTTCTCTCCTTCAGGGAGATGGGCCGGGCAAGTGGGGGCTGTGGTGGGGGACTATGGGGGACATGGGTAAGCAGTGGGGAGCTGGCTCTCTGCTCAGCTACTGGTTTTCTCCCCCCTACCTCCCACCTGTCACTGATATACAGATAAATGGCGGTATGCTGCAAATCCAGGCCCACTTGACTAGTGGCATGCGCCATTGAGCTATAGCCATGCAACCCTTGTCATGCGCATGTACCTGTGGTTTGCACGTACAGTGACATGCCATGGCTAATTCATTGCCCCAATCCATTCCTCACAGAAACACAGACTGCAAAGCAAAGGCTACAGGACTAACATGTACTTTGTTTGGTATGTGTCTTCATTCTCATTTTGCAAACCATTAAATGTACAGGGTCAATGCAAGATAAAAATTCTGTTTATTTTGGCCAACAACACTGCTGTGAGAAATAATTGATAGATTTACTGGCTGACCGACTGACTGGGATGTCCCTGAACCCTAATTAAGATCAATGGTTAGCTTCCTCAGATAACCAATCCCATACAAGACATTTGTAATCAGCTGAAACATGAATATAATCCATTATTATACACAAATAGTAAATTTTAAATGCACTGCAAACACATTCTCAGTATAAGATCTAAAGAAATGTTAAGATTTAAAAGCTATTGCCACTTCAGCAGCTCATCTCCTTTCAGGCAGTTCTCTCCATAGAACCCTATATTCAAGTTTAAAACTACAAAGTACAGAAAGAGAGGAACCATCAATTTGCCACATACTTGTAATGGATAAGAAACCAAAATAAGTCAAACTAAATTATGGGAGTAAATGACCTGCTAGGAAGTATAATACTAAATTCAAAGAACAGTTAAGAGTTTCTTTGATCTTTTTAGCTTCACAGAGTGAAATTTAAAATCTGTATTTAATATTTGATTGCATATGCCAGTTTAATTTCTAACATCACAAATCATTTCAAATTGTAGTATACTGTGAGATGGTATTCCTTTGAAAGGCTTACTTGCTCATTTCGAACTGTGCTAGAAATGTTTAAAATTCTGTACGCTGGCAAATTTAGTAAATTGGAATCAACATTTAAGTAAGGTCGAGTTATCTAAATTCAAATCTTTTAAAATGCCCATTTGTCTAAACAGAAGCGATCATAGAATTTGTGTATAAACATAAAAGTTTCTTCTTATAAGCTGCGCTGACACATAAAGAAAGATGAAGGGAAGAATGACTCACTGAAGGACGTTACATTTTGGATTCTACCGTGTCTAGGAATGTTCTTAATTCCTTTTTTTTTATAGGTGTAGAAAAATGTTTCACTTTTTTTACCTTCACACAAAAGGTTCCGTATTCAACAAAAAATAAAAATGGAAAGTCTTTCTCAACTATAGAATCCTTTAAAGTTGCTATCCACCTATTGAAGTGCGTTCTCGAGAGATTGGGTGATTTTCAAAGGAATCGTAACTGTGTCAGATGGATAATGGCAACAAATATAATCTGGCCATTTAATCCGGTGCATTTTTTCTCCTTAACATAGATTGTGCTTTGTAAACAGCCTGGAGAATAAAATCCTCAGCTGGTTACAAAACTTTCTGACAAGTTCTGTCCTCAGAGAAGGGCCCTTAAATAACTGCTAATTAAGATGATGAAAGATTTATACAGTTATACAATTCGAATGGATCAATTAAATTAAAGAGAACCCTTAAAATCTGTTAATGGTAAAAATATGATCAAAGGAAAATAGGGAATGAATCATGTCAGTGGCAGAACCTGGGTTTTGGGCCCAGGTGCAAAAATATAAATTAGACCCTCCTCCTTCCAAACCCAAGTTCACAATAACTCATTGCTGGTTTGGGCAGCAGTGGGCCTCTTAGTCGTCAGGGGCCCTGGTGCAATGCACCTGCTGCACCAATGGTAGATATGCTTCTGAATCACATGTACTAAATTATTTTGGATGACTAATGTGTGGTTCATGCACTGGATGCAACACTTATTTTTGGAAATATTGTAGAGAACTGCAGACAAATAAGATCCTATGCTGTAGTTGAACGGTGTCCACTGGTCTTAGAACTAAGGTTTAGATTGGAGAATGGAGGTGATATGCAGAAGGGTAGGGACACACAGGCACAGAATAGGCAGCATATAGTGTAAATGTAGTGTTCTGCCTCTTTACTCTCTTTTACAGCCCATTGCCTAGACACAAAAGCAACAGTATTTTGTACCTGTTACTGTGTACAGTATTTACCTCTTGGAGACCTTGTCTGACATCCAGAGGTGAATGCTTCCCTTGCCGCTGGGAGCAATACCACTGATCCCAATAGAATGTTATTGCAAATATAATGAGAAAATCACAGTGAAGATAACAAAGCACAGCAATCTCTAAGATTTTGTTTTTCATATGGCAATAGGTGTTTTACAGTATGCTTGATGGGTACATTATTTTTCTGCTGCTAAGTATGTGTATATCACTGCTGTATGATAGTAAAGTCATATAGATATAGGCCTCACTAATGTATTTACCAAGTGCTTTAATGCCTTTATATCCATTGGAATGCTACCAGAGAAAACTCTTGTGGATGTACCTGAAATGTTAACCAGACAAAGACCTAAAAACACACAATGTAGACTAGCACCATTTGCTCTTATTCCCTGCTGCTGTTGTATTTCTGGGAGTTTTTCGGGAAAAAAATGTTGTACTCACATGACACTAATCACACCCAATTAACCCACTCCTGTATACAGTAGTCACCATCATCAAGAAGTCATTAACATTTTTAATCATCATAATCACATGGTGGTTTCCACTTCACACACAACTCCAGGCCTGGTAACAGTAAAGGAGGTGGGATAGGTATATTACTGTCCCAGTTGTGCACATACACAGTCCTACCACTGGTTTCATCACTCACATTCAAATAATTTGAAGTTCACTCTATCAGGGTTTTCACCCCTTTCTCTCTGCGGGTCGCAGCTACCTATCACCCAACTGGGCTTCCCAAATCTCATTTTCTGGAAGACTTCTCTGCCTGGCTCCCACACTTCTTATCTTCTGACATCTCCACCATCCTCATGGGTGATTTCAATATCGCTATTGACAGCCCACTTTCTCCTCATGCCTCTAAACTCCTCTCTCTAACCAGTCCTCACCCAATGGTCTGACACCTCTACTCACAAGGAGGGGCACTGCCTTGATCTTTTATTCACTAGGCTACAGATGGGGCCGGTTTTATCTTCCGCCAGCAACACGGTGCTCCATCTGACTGAGACGCGCGTGCATCCCCCACGCACGCGCGTCTCAGTATCCAGGTGGCGGGGCGGCTAGGCGGACGCAATACTGTCCGCCTCCCGCTCGATAGTGCTGGGGGGGACCCATGGAGGCTGCAGGGGGTGCGGTCGCCCGGTGTGGGCACCGGGCGACCGAGGGCAGCACCGTCGGAAGGGGACGCGCGCGCACCTCGTGCGCGCGCGTCCCCTTCCAGCATACAGATGGCGGCGGGGCAGGAGATGGCGATGGCGACGCCATCGCCATCACCTGCAAAGATGAATCCCGCTACATCTGTATGCTCTGTTTCTGAATTCACTAACGCCCCATTCCCTCTCTCGGATCACAACCTTATCATCTTCTCAACCTCCTCCATTTCTTCAAACTTTATAATACGTAAATCATGCAAGCCTCCTTTAACCCTCAGAAATACTAATGCTATTGATTTTCAACAACTGTCTACCTCTCTGCAACAACTGCTCTCACCCATTTCTACACTTGCCTGTCATGAGACAGCTGTATCCCACCTGAACCAGACTCTACAAACTGCCCTTGATGAAGCTGCTCCAGCTTCTCCTCACAATCAACTTAGCCTTAGATGCCAACCGTGGCGCTCTAACTTAACAAGAAACCTGCAAAAACTATCACGTAGATTTGAACGTCAGTGGTGTAAATCTCAAAATCCAAGTGACTTTGCCTATTTTTTTTTTAAATAATTATTTTTTATTGTACTTTCACCTTGCAATAAATTTGACAACATTTGTTTAACATATATATCATAAGTAAAACATTGTCTGATATATTAAGTTGTGAGTTTAGAACATATATATTTAGGTCCATTTGTTACACAGAGAAACATGGCAGTGTCAAAATATTACAATCCCGGCATCTGTTAAACAGAAACTTATGTCCCAGTTGAGTGTTCAGCTTGGATTCAGTATTCCTAAAAAGAGAAAAACCTGTGTGGGGTTTTCTTGCCCCGTCAGGACTTTGCCATTTTTAATTCTACCTACCACTCCTATTGTAATGCTCTGGACATTACTAAACAAACTTATTTTCAATGTCTCATCTCTTCTCATGCCACTAACCCCAAGCGACTTTTTAATACATTTAAATTACTTCTTTACCCTCTTTCACCCTACCCATCTGCCAATATCAGTGTGCAATAGCTTGCTTCCTTCTTCAAGGAAAATATTGCTAAAATCCAAGATGAAATGGCTTGTTCTTCTTCAGCCAGTGACTTGCTTACTTCCTTTCCTGAGCTCTTTGCCACTTTCTCCTCATTTGACCCCACAAGTGAGGATGAAGAATCCACACTCTTCTCATCTTCCTACTCCACTAACTCTCCTCTTGATCCTATACCCTTACAAGTCATTAAAGCTCTGTTTCCTGTGCTTAACTAAAATCTGTAATCCCTCTCTGTACTGGTATCTTTCCTTCTCTGTTCAAGCATGCATTTATTACTCCTATTCTAAAAAAAACACAATTCTTAATCAGACTGTCTCTCTAACTACCGTCCTATCTCTCAGCTCCCTTGCCTCTCCAAGCTACTTCAGAAACTTGCCTACACTGGCCTCACACACTATCTTAACTCCTACAACTTATTGGACCCACTTCAGTCAGGCTCTTGCTCCAAACACTCCACAGAGATAGCACTTACTAAAGTAGTCAATGATCTGGCCACTGCTAAATCTAAAGGTCATTTCTCACTTCTTATTCTTCTAGATCTCTCAGCTGCTGTTGACACTGTTGACCACCCTCTTCTCATACAAACACTACAATCCCTAGGTCTTTAGAACACAGCCCTTTCTTAGTTCTCTTCCAACCTATCTAATCACTCTTTCAGTGTTCGCTTCTCTGATTCTACCTCCTCTCTTCACTACCTCTGTCCATTGGAGTACCACAAGGCTCAGTCGTAGGTCCTTTGCTTTTCTCAATCTATACCTCCTCACTTGGGAAACTAATCAACTCTTTTGAATTTCAGTATCATCTATACGCTGTTGATATTCAAATCTATCTATCCTCCCCGCAATTGTCACCATCAGTATTGCTCCATGTCTCTGAATGTGTTTCTGCCATTTCATCTTGGATGTCATCTCGCCACCTCAAACTCAACATTTCCAAAACAGAATCAATTACATTCCCACCAGCCAAGAGTAGTTACCAACCTGATATCTCTATACACTGTTGTAATCCTACTCCACAAGCTCGCTGCCTAGGGGTCATCCTCGACTCTGAACTGTCCTTAATTCCTCACATTCAATCCATCTCTAAATCATGTTACATGCATCTAGAAAACATATCCAAAGAAAATCCATCTTCCTAAGAAAAGACTCTCACCACTACAATCCATTTTGAATGCAGCTGCTAGGCTGATCTTCCTGGCTAGATGTTCACCATCTGCTGATCCACTCTGTCAGTCCCTCCATTGGTTGTCTATATATTACCGCATTCATTATAAAATACTTCTACTTACATACAAAGCCATTACTCTGACTATACCGACTTATATATCTTCGCTTATCTCAAAATATATCCCCACCCGACCTCTCCGTTCTGCACAAGATCTGTGTCTCTTATCCACACTCATTACTTGCTCCCACTTACACTTGCAGGATTTTTGTCGGGGAGCACCCACCTTATGGAATGCCATTCTACGCACATTAAGACTCGCCTCTAGCCTCCAAGCTTTCAAGAGTTTCCTGAAAACTAACCTCTTCAGGCAAGCCTATCATATTTATGACCCCAACACAACTTCCAGTAGCATTTATATCTAATTGCATCCCATCAGGACTGTCTTGTAATATGATGGAACTGCCTTGCTATGGAATTCTATCCTTATGTATCCCTCCTATATTACTATAGATTGTAAGCTTGCGAGCAGGGTCCTCCTACCTCCATGTAGGTTTGTATCTGCCCAGTTTGTTTTATCTCTGTTGTCTCCAATTGTAAAGTGAAACGGAATATGCTGCGCTACATAAGAATTTGAAAATAAATAAATGATGACCTGTAATGTTTACCTAAAATAGGAAATATAATCTTTTTTTTAAACACATTTTTTATCTGAATTTATATAACAAATATGAGCGATTTAAATTTTTTGTGGATATTTTGAACATCTCTCATGAGATGTTGGCACTCAATGGGTTAAGCATAGCAATATGGATTTGAGCATTAGTTAAGGTAATCACTTCACTTTCACACTACAAATATTTAACTTTAAAAATATACATCCCATTTTTCTGTTCTATATACAAATCTAGAAATACTTGAGACACAAATAATGTAAATAAAATGCTTGGACAAGAGAAGAGAAGTCTACTGTAACATGTTTTAATATGACAGTCTTTTTTAATTGTACTCTGTTTCAAAGATTTTTGGAAAAAAAACATGCAATATCTTTGATATTATTATTTATTGTACAACCTGAGCTACTTATACCTTTTTTCTTCATTTCTATGCAGCATAAATGAAATATGCACTCATTGTCCAATGGCCATTTAAGAAGAGGTAACTATTGACTTACGGCAGCTTAATTAGGTATATCCTGCATTTAATGCTTTTTAGACATTTTTAATAGTTTTGACTGGTTGACACAGAGTTACCAATTTAAGCCTGATTTGTATTCCGAAGCAGTATACAGTTATTTTATTCTGCACCGATTAACAACCACTCATGACATTAGCTAGTCATTTGTTCTAGTAGGAAATAAAATGTGTTATAGGGCTTACGGTATCTTCAATTAGTTGTAAGCAAAAGATTTTATACAGACAGCAAAAGCTAGCAAGAAAAAAAAATCTTTCAAATTAATTTGAAGACGCCTGGACTCGGAGAATGGTTGGCTTTAACGGAGCTATGCAAATGAGTCTAATTTAGCATCTTGTATTGAGCTAGAAACCATTGCTAAATGATCAGGATAGCCAGTCACAGATATTAAAATGAATTATATCTAATCTGAATTTTAGTCACGCTACATTAACTAATAGAAAGTTATTAACATTTCAAGAGAAAAAAAAGCTTTTGCCTGCAAAATTAACAGTGGCTGGGATGTGACCTGTGAGCCATGCGGTGTGATCACTGTAATGACAGTGTAATGGCATATTTACATTAAAATCTCTGCAGCTAATATGTGATTCAGAATTGGACGTTAAGTCGAGGATTATTTAGTCTGGCCTGTTGGCCTTTCTCTAAGTAGTTTTTTTTTTACTTCAATACAAATCTGAAACTTTTCATTTCATGACTATTTATGTGACTGGTTTCTATGGCTATATTTCTCCATCTTAATATTGCATCCAACAGATCTATTTTTTTCCCCTTCCTTTTAATTTTCATCTTCTTTGTTCAGCTCGGTTAGAATTGTTACTGGCATTAGAAACGGGAAAGCTGACAGCTCTTTAAGTACAGGCAAATCAAATCATTGTTATCAGTCTATGCACAAGATTTTTAGCCTCAGGGGGGAATTAACTATAACTTGTAAAAGAAAATGTGGAGGTGTTGCCTGCAGTAGCTTCCAATCATATTTTAGGCATGATCTATATAGTACCTTCCAGAAATTGATAGCTTGGATCTAATTGGTGGCCTGATTATTTTGACCATATTTAAAAAGATTAGCACATTTTAAAAAATGGGTAATCCCAATCATCTTTATTATATAGGCTTGTTGTTATTGTTTCTATTTGCATACATAAGGCCTGATTCAGACTTAAGTATAGTCTCAGCCTAACGAACAGGTAAACGCCGCCCGCCCCCCACCATGCGAGGGAAGTGTACGCTTACACATCCTCTCGCATGCGGCCACAGTGGGTGAAAAATCTTTTGATGGTCACTGACAATCAAATGATTTTTTCCCTGTTCACAGATAACAGGCAGTCTAGACTGACCTTTATATTGGCTGGAGTTGGCTGAATTAGGGGCAGGCGCTGATGTCATGTGATGTCATGTGACGTCACCTGCCCACCTTGAGACATGCCTGCATTCGCAGGGGAACATCCAGCATTTTTATAGGCTCACCCATAAAATGTTCTTCTGCACCATTCCCTAGTCCACCCCTTCCCTCCCCTCACAGTGTGAATGCCTCGGCGAGTGTGATACTCACCGAAGGCGGTCACACAAGGGATTTGCACATGCGCATAGTCCCGCATCCGCAGAACCTCACCATTGTAAATGGGGTCGAATTTGGCTCCATTTGAATGGGTCTGAATTAGGCTCATAATTTGCACAATTTACATTGGAAATAGTGACTTTTGTCGTAAAATGATAAATCAATATTTATTACATTCTATAGAAATTTACATTTCTGAAAAGCAAAAAAGAATTTGATTCAAGAAAAAATAAAACAGCCCCATCCCTTTGTTTGGCTTTATATACCATTAGATTAGAAGTCATTTTGCTAGGCACTAAATGGTTCTAGGAGTAAGGGAGGGATGGGACATAGGGATAGAAAAGAGTAGTAAGGAAAACAGTGATTAGAATAATCCGAAAAATAAAAGTAAAAAGTAAAAATAAATAAAAAAACACAAGTAAAAAAATATAAATAAAAAATAATAAATAAAATATAATAATAAAAAATAAAATAAAAATGTTTACAGCCCCTTTTTTGGGCACGTTTGGTGTGAAGAGCACCAGTGTTGTAGAGTCCTAGGGTTGGTTGAAGATTTTCCCTAACCTCTGCCTACCTTGGATCTCTGTGATTGCCTGCACGTGGTTGATGTCTCTGCACTGGTCTGCGGTGGTCTTTGATTATGCCACCCACCGTTGCCTCGTGGTTGCCATCATAGGCATGCGCAGCTGGGTGGAAGGGAGCGGGGACAGTGTGTTTCCCTGTCCATCTCTACATCAGGGAGACAGGCAGAGCAGGCATTGAGTAGGGAGATGGCCGGGGAGATGGACAGGGCCAGGGACAGGACTGCAGGGCTTCCAGTTGAAGGGGGTGGGTGGTTGTGATTATGAACCGTCCCGACTCCATTAATGAGGTATTATGCCAATTGTCTGACAGTACTTGCTATAAGCAACTTAGGTGTGATCCTACACTGATTTACAAAAAAGAACTGAACTCTACATATGGGTTGCATTAATGGCTGGCTGGATGATGACTCTGAGATTTCTGATGCAGGATTACCTCAGGGTGCCATTAATCTATATACTGCCTAAGATACATAAGACATTGGTCTCCCCTCCAAGGAGACCAATTACAGTATATCATATATATGCTCCCTCTCTCAGCCTCTCTCATAGTATGTCGATCATTTTTTACAGGATGTAGTACAGAAGATGCCCTATTGGCTTAGGAATATGTCACATTTCCTCAACAGACTTAGCCAGTTCAGTATGCCATCATCAATCTGCATACTAGTAATGCTTGATGTCACTTCCCTCTACACCAATATTGGAATGTGGAGGGTACGTCAGCAATTAGAAGATTTATTGAGTCCAGTCCACACTATGTAGGTCCAACTATTTATTTTTGATAATACTTTTTATTTACAATTAAAGGGAATGGCGATGGGATCAAATATGGCCACATCATACGCCAACCTGTTTATGTTTGATTTTGAGAGTACACATATCATGGTGGATATACATTTATCTTGATTTATAGCAGTTTATTTACATTTTATCAATGACTTATTCATGGTGTGGACTGGAACTCAATCACTGCTGGACAAATTTGTTCATAAATTTAATTTGATTGCCGGTTCCATCAGATTCACATGTACGAGTAACCTGGAATGTTTTAGTTTTTTAGATGTTCTGATTTCTAAAACTAATGATGGGTTTACAACTAAACTGTTTTAAAATATCACTGATAAGAACAGTCTTCTGATGACGACAAGTTTCCATTCTAAACCCATTCTCCCAATTAGTGAGAGTGGCTAGGATTACGTCCAATAGAGAGGATTTGATAAAATCTCAGGGTGAAATGGGGGAGAGCTTTATTTTGCATGGATATAATCCTAAGGAGGTCACCTTAGCGTAGGAAAAGTGCCTGACAAAGAGAGGTGCTTCTAATGCACCAAGGAAAACTGATGATGGAGAATCAACTTTGGTACTTGTGTATTATCACAGCGCCCATCGCATCACATCGCATACCACTAAATAGGGTATGCGATGGTATGCAATGCGATTTCCGCATGAAAAAGCCCAAATGTACAATTAAATATCGCATCGCATGGCATGCGATGCGATGGCATGCGATTTTCAATTGTACAAGCACCCTGATCGGGGCATACAATGTTAAATGCTCCCCCGTTGTCAACGCGACCCCCCTATCAACGGCAACCCGAAGCGTGGCGAGCGCAGCGAGCCCACGAGGGGCAGCAGTACGCGTCCTCTGACTTTTTCATACCCCCACTATCCCCGTCGGTGTGGAGTTGATTTTAGATAGTGTGGCGAGTGCAGCGAGCCCCCGAGCCCGAAGCGTGACGAGCGCACCCAGAATACATGTAAAGTTATCCGCATCCCCTCGCTGCGCTTACTACACTATCTAAAATAAACTCCACGCTGACGTGGATAGTGGGGGTATGAAAAGGTCGGATGACACATAAAGCCGCCCCTCGCGGGCTCGCTGTGCTCGCCACGCATCAAGTTGGCATTGATAGTAAGGGTGGCGTTGACAATGGGGGTGCATTTAACATTGTAAGCACCCATCAGGGTGCTTGTACAATTAAAAATTGCATCTGATCGCATTGCATCACATCACATGCATCGCATGCCGCTATATTGCATGCGATGCGATGTGCTGCAGTACGATCAACATTGTGGGCGCCGTGATTATACACAAGTACCTCAACTTTTGTTCCCTAATACTTATTCGATCAACTCAGGATTACTAAGGGGTGCCATTTTAAAACATTGGCATACCTTGAGCATGGATCCTATTATTGGTAAGCATTGTGATAAGCCTCCCATGTTTTGCTACAAGCGAAGTTCCAATATCAGACAAAAAGTGGTACTCACTGATGTGGGACCCAAAACCACACCGAAGAATATGTGGCTAGATGTTGGGAAGGGAGCAAGAAAATGCACCTGATGCACAAACTGCAAATCATTAATTACAGGCAATAGCTGGCAGCATCCTGTGACTGGTAATACGTATTATCTACTTATCTAAAACATTGGATGGACATCCAATGCCCATGTAACAAGATCTATGTGGGTAATACCATCCGGATGCTAAAAAAGCACATTAATATGCATCGTTCATCCATTAGTAAGGCCTTGGTCAACGTTAATAGTAATAAGCCCCCCCAGGTGGCACGACACTTTGCGCAAAATGGATACACACTGAAGACTTTACATTTCTCCCTTTTGATTACATTCCACCGCTATGTAGAGATGAGGACCGTCATCAGCTATTATTAATGAGAGAAAGTTACTGGACACATACATTGCACGCGATGTCATCATTAAGCCTCAATGAGGAATTACAATTATCTATTGGATGGAACATGACAATCTGGACTTACTGTATAGTCCTTTATTATAATGATATATTATCTTTGACCTATGTACAAATCTTTTTCTTCTATTTGTTTATCGTTTTGTCCTTTAGCTTTGTTGTGTGTGCTGTATTTGACTAATACCGGTTGTCAGTGTGACTGTGACTTTCAGGCACGTATCAGGTTTATTTATTAGTTATTTATTAGTTATGCCTTCTCTATCTATGTATGGGCGGCATGTAGTGTGCATTATACGCCCATGGGTGATATATACCTGCTATTTTATATGTTTAAGTCACTACACACTGGCCCTTATTCAGATATCATTGCAGTACAAATTACTTTTCAAAATGGGCAAAACCATGTGCACTGCAGGGGGGCAGATGTAACTTGTGCAGAGAGAATTCGATTTGGGGGGGTTATTTTGTTTCTGTGCAGGGAAAATACTGACTGCTTTATTTTCACACTGCAATATAGATCTCACTTTGTAGTAAAACCTAACCCAAATCTAATTCTCTCTGCACAAGTTACATCTGCCCCACCTGCAGTGCACATGGTTTTGTTCATTTGAGAATGACTTTGCCTCTGCCAGT
Organism: Crinia signifera; assembly: GCF_055691185.1. Taxonomy (NCBI): domain Eukaryota; kingdom Metazoa; phylum Chordata; class Amphibia; order Anura; family Myobatrachidae; genus Crinia; species Crinia signifera. The sequence goes on along the minus strand of NC_139223.1, from coordinate 148,313,323 downwards.
GAACCAAAATTACCCCCACTGTGCAGCGTTGCTATGGTAACTGTCACTATGTACTTCATTGCACTCAGGTAAGAGTCTTGTTATTTGTATTCACTATGATCCATCAGTTAGTTGATGCCCTTTGAGAAAGGTATATTGATACTGAAATGGCCCGTTAGGGCATAGGTGTGGAACCTACCTATGTTGCTGTCCAGCTATTTCCTAAAAACATCTGGATTGATAAGTATTACATATGGATCACTGTGTTATGTGAATATTAAAGCTTTTTTTCTGATTATATATAAGGGTGTGCTGACCCTGTCTGTCTATTGAGGGGATGAGATCCCTCTACTGATTGATCATTCATATTGATTATACTGACCCTGCAGCCTACTGTCTATTTCTGAGGAGTGTGCATCTCCCATTTACGCTATATAATATATATATATATATAAAATGTATAAAGGGCATTACAGTATGTGGCATAATGTGTAAGGGGCATTACGGAGGGGGGGGGGGTGCCAGAAACTATTTTGGCAGGAAGGAGCTAAATTTATAGTTACGCCACTGCAAGAGATGCTTTTATCATAGCTGCTAAAGGCTCAATAAATATTGAAAATATTATAAGGGAGAATGGACAACATGCCTAGTACTATTAAAGTAGGACACCATTCTCATGGTACTCTTCAGGCTGTAGGTGTCAACTATAGCATTAGTAGAGCATCAGAATCAGAATTAGCTTTGTTGGCCAGGTATACTTGAATATACTAGGAATTTTTCACAGTAACAGTGCATTGCCAAGCAAGAACATGAACGGGGAAAATACATGACACACATTACATACATTACACATGCAGGATCAAAGTGGACATTACATCTTTGTGTGTGCATTGTACTCGACATATTAGATATATTTAGACATACTTTTACATGTTGGACATTGTTCACTTGGTGGAAATCTTCTAGTGGTTCTAGTTGACTTTGCAGGGATGAACCTGTTGCGTCTGCTGATGGAAATATTCTAAACAGGTTGTGCCCAGTGTATAACCTGAAAGCCAAAAGGAGCAATATTTTTTTAATGATTTGTAGAAATCTTTTTAGCTAGAACCTGAACTAAAGATCTTCAGAGAATATCTGGACCATACCATTAAACAGGGCTTTATATGCTGTAGCATTATATTACTTCTAATAATTGTATTTTTCACTGGAAAAAAGATGGATCTTTACATACATGCAAACACCAGAAGTTGCATATTTCTAATATGGTACACTGCCCACATTTTCCTGGCATTTTTAGGGCTGTAGGAGTAACTTTATATGCACAGTACTGTATGCAGAAGTGTAAGCTTCCTACAACCTGCATGTACAGATGTAGCTCTGTTCATCTTTGCAGGGGCTGGCAATTCCATCGCTAGCCCCTCCAGCGGCAGGCTACTGCAAGGGGCGCATGTGCATGAGACGCTCACGCATCCCATGGCAACGGAGTCTGCCGGGGGTCCCCCGCCGCCGTCACCGCCGGTCCCTCTCGCCGCCCCGACCCCCCCCCGAACTAGGCAGCGTCTCTCTGAAGAAAAGAGCGGCAGGGAGACGCGGCCCAGCCTTCGTGATACTGGGGTGCATGTGCATGTGCGTGTGAGACGCAAGCGCGTCCCAGTCTACAAATGGCCTACTCCAAATAATGTAAACATTTTCAAAGCTACATTGGCTACTCTAATTGTTGCTGCCATTGTCATTAAGCATGGGTGAATATGTTCCAGGACGATGGCTACCATTACCACTTGGTACATTATATAACAGTCTTCCAAGTGATATACAGAGGCTCAACAAGCCTTCACAGCAATAGTTTATCATTCATTTTAGATATACTGTAGGTGCATGATGTAAAGCCATGGGATATATTTTTATCATACTGTAAGTAGGAATTGACAACAATTTCCCCCAAAAAATATGGATCTGTAGTTAGCAAGATTCCTGCCTTCCAGCTTTCGAAGAATGTAGAGATCTTTTGGAAAGTTCCATGAATGTCTTTAAGCACTGCAGGCCTCTAGAATATATTTAGAAAATACATTTCTGTTAGATTCTTGTTCTTTAATGCAAGTTCAGTTCTATGAACCAGACTTGGACTAGAACAACATTTTGAGGCCTCAAATGCTTCACCTTGTCTTTCTGAACACATTTTATGCAACTGGACTAATCTATTCTCCATTGACCTTGCACAATTGTACTACAAATATTGCTGAAGTTCCCAGAAGGGGTTTCTTTCTTCTGAGAATTAAAAAAGCTACACAGACATTAGGATACAAGCAAAAGGGTGCCTTCTATGCAGATCCTCATTCCTGCCAAACTCCACAAAAAAGATTTCATAATGCTTTAACTCGACACTTGTTAAAAATGATTTAAACAGACATTATCTCTTCCATGAGGACTATGAAAATCTATTTCTTTGAAATTATTTAATAAAAAGGCCAAATTTGGAATCAACAGACAACACCATTTAATCCACTAAAATGCCCTCCCACCGATTCTCCTACAGCCTACATCTTCATTAAATGAATCAACTGCCTCCATGTATGATGTGAGGACAGCATATCAGATAGGGGCTTTCAGTTTACTACTTAATTTAAAAAAGCTTTCTTTGATATCATCTAAATGATGATCTATCCATTGCTACCCATGAACAATAGGCCTGACTCAGATGTTGATGGAGTGTGAATCGCAGATACTGTAGTAGTAGTAGTACGTTTATTTATATACTGTACAGTATGTTAATGCAGCATGAGATGTTTGGTAGCATAGGCATGTTTGTGTGTTCAGAATTAACAACTATACACTTCAAATTAATACGTTTGTAGGTATATTAAGATATTCTTCAGAAGAAACCGTTGCTGCCAATAACGGAGAAACGCGTCAAGGGTGGGGGAGTATTGTACCCCTGTATCTGATCGGACTAAAATTGACTGCCACCTACCAATTTCTCCGCAAGGAGTGTCCACTGCACTTTCTACCTGGCACAGCTACACTTACAATCACCGGCTCCCATTTGGCTGAGTATATACTAAAAGCTTTGATCTTTCACCACTCGGCTCGCTCCCCACAATAAGACTCTGGCCAGCTGTATGTCATCGGACAACAGTGCAGGACGGGTAGAGCGCTAGCCGGTGGGATATTCTACCTTCACAGCCCGGTGGAACCGCAAAGTCAACTTGCGTTTGGATCAGCTCTCTCCCCGCTGAACATCACAAACTACCGCCTGTCATTATACAGGAGCGGCGAGGGTGAGATCGAGCTGTCGGAACATCTTCTGCTTCTATAACAGCGGAACCGCTGTCGGGGACACTACAAACATAAGGTTGTATCAATTACTTTCCCCAATACGGGGTTTTCTGCATGACATACCTGTTGCCGTGGACAATTTAATTCACAATCACTCTCCTCAATACGGGGCACATTGCACTTTATAGCCGCTGTTGAAATTTTTTTTCTGGACACTGAATTGTGACTGTTATTATCAGTACTGATCTATTTCTTTTAAAGTGGCAGTGTAATTTACACTGAAATTATTCTGAGCTGGACACTATTGCACAAATCTCAGATAGATTATCAATTATTGTGTATTTTTAACATTGTTTATTTTTATTTGACTGTGTTTTTTATTTTTTATTAAAAATGTACAATTGGTAGTTCCATTGTGTGGCACTCTCTTAATATACCTACAAACGTATTAATTTGAAGTGTATAGTTATTAATTCTCATTTCTAGATATCTGGCAATCTCCGTATTGCAGATGGGAGCAGCCTTAATAGTGTTGTGATAAAATTATCAATTAGAATAGGTCTTTTGACCTAATAATCGATTTTGGTGGAATAATATTGGGTACTTCTTTACTTTCACGGCGCCAGCATGGCGCCGCGCGTACTTCCGGGTTACGCTCGCCACTAATTAAGTTAAATAAACGGAGTTAACGCCATGCCAACATGGATAGTTCATACCTTCACTATCCATGTTGGCATGGAGTTGATTTTAATTAGCGTGGCGAGCGTAGCGAGCCACCGAGCCCGCAGCGTGGGCGAGCGAAGCGAGCCCCGCAAGGGGACTCTGACGCGCGGCGCCATGCTGGCGCCGTGAAAGTAAAGAAGTACCTAATATTGATAATAGTAATAATATAATAATTGCGCCTGATTGTGTTTCTACATACAGGTCGAGTATCCCGTATCCGAGTATCCGTTATCCGAATTATTCCGAAAACCAGACATTCCAGAAAGTAAAAAAAAAAATATTTTTGCTAAAAACTCACTGGGGACATTTGTAACAGCATCACTGGGGACATGATATGTAACTGGCACTATATATGTGCAAGACAATGATTGCTTGGCATTCAAATTCAGTGCTGAGATAGTACACACATTTTGTTTCACGTTTTGAAACCTTGTTTTTTGAACAATTAAAATATATTTGTGTGTATTTTATGTGGTAATAAAATATATTTGTGTGTATATTATGTGTTTATACAGCATACATGCAAGATACTTCAAAATACATCATTGAAATATTAAAATATTCCGAAATACGGAATAATCCGTTATCCAAAATTCTCCTGGTCCCGAGCATTTTGGATACGGGATACTCAACCTGTATATGTTTGTGTGTTGCAGCTGAGGACACAGCATCGGATCGCATTGACTGACTGAGTGAACCCTGAGGTTACACAAACCAGTTGTTGCAACTTCATCCTTAAGAACAAAAAAATCTCAGTGGAAGACTGAGATCCTGGTCTTAGAACTCCCACTAAATGAAGGTGACATGCTTCCATTTTGTGAAACAGCGGCCATTGCCACCCCCTTCCAACCACCAAATGGCTGCAGACTTTTTTTACAAAACAGGTGGCAATTCATACTCTACCATCCACTAGGGCGTGTAGGGAGAATATTATAGTGTGCCAAGTGCAGCGAAATACCGTGCCCTAAGCATGGCAAGCGCATCGGTAAACTGATATGGTGACTATGTGACTTACGTTGAAATTCAGGACAAAAAAAGTGAAAAACACATGTCAATCTTTTGACTGTCGAACTTCCAATTGTCAATCTATTGCTTGTGTTGACCTTCTGAACCTGTCAACCATAGCCATGTCCACCTATTTTATGTTTCTACCTAAGCCCTGTCGAACTTTAATGGTTGACCTGTGTGCATCATTGTAAACTCATACGCACCATGATAATAATAATAATATTATTTACATTGTGCTTTCTTCAAAAAGACTCAAGGCACTTAACAGATGGAATGAATAATATCTACTCTACCCTTTCCCATGTCCAGTATGGTGGAGTACTATTTTCATATGTATAATCATTACTGTCTAGATACAATGTTACTATTTACCCATATTAACTGTATTATTATACTTTAAGGCACATTTTATCCTGTCAGGCTTGGCTCCCTGTGCAGTCTGGTCCATGTGGACTGCTATGACCATATTAATGCCTTTTATTTTCCTTCATGATGATGTGGGAATTACAATATTGTAGAGATATTATAGTAAGCAATAGCAATGTGGAAACACATAAAAGAGCACATGGGGGATATCAACTTTAAAGCCTGGCTAGGGTAAGGGTCACAACAGGGTATAAGGGTAACATTGACTAAGATGGGAGTTTTATATCAGATAGGACGATGTTACAGGCGAACAATCTATTATGTTCTAGAAGGTTCTAAATAAATAAGGAGTAGGTTCTGTTTGGTTGCCCATAGAAACATCCCAACTCCCATCTTAGTAAATTTCCCACATTATTGGAACATTTAACATCTAATAACTAAATAAAATGTAGTTGGCAAGCAAAATCCCTATCTGAGAGTCCCAAGCCAACAGCTGTTATTATTGAAGCCTGATGGCAAACACCTTTGGTGCACTAGCCCTGTTTTATCAATGATAACACCACTAAAAAAGTAATTCCAGTGAAAATTGCATAAAATAATAAATTCCTCAGAAAAATAAACATATTTCTAATGTTAGTCTTCTCCCAGTCCAATAATTCTGTAGGCAGCAGCCTATAGTGTTGAATTCTTAAACTGGGGCTACAGCATAGTCAGTTTCTACAGTACCTTTCTGGAATGGCAAACTAAAGGCATGAGTTGAACAGTAGATGGTCATAGGCAATTAAAAATGAACATTGTAACCCATACCCCAATATAGTCAGATTCTTGGCACACAGGCTAGACCAAAGAGTCTACATTTCTAAATCAATCACCTTGATGGCAGAGCTTATTTTTTGTGGCAAAAAGGTGTCTGTAGGCACCTAAAGTAACGAGTAAATATAAAATTACTAGCATCTTCACATACTGTATACTTATTAATTTCTAAAAGGAATTCAGCAATTTCTTCGGACTTCTGGAGTTACTTATATGAATTAAAAATTAAACAATAAATGGAGTTACCAATTTGCACCCCTACAAAAAGCACTGATGTACTGTATGTGTCCTGTCAGCAAATGAGAGAATAGTGTTCATTGACAGATTGAATATCAAACCAATCTCATGCCACACACAACTTAGATGTGTCCACATACATCTTGGCTTTTTTTTCTCAATTTGTCACAACATGTAAAACACGGCTTAGCTGTTTTTCCAAATGTAGCAAGTTGGTGGATTCTGAAAATTGTTTGCAGCCGTAGAATTTGTATAAAGTAATAGATTAGAGGTGGAAATTTTTAGAAAAATCACAAAGCGTGACTTTTGCAGAGTCCAACGAGTCCAATGGCGCAACAAAACAGGGATGTAATTTGTCTATCTACACAATGATAACTATTTGTGGTCTAAATTGCACTTCTGGTACTGGTGGTTTTGGCACAAACCATATTTGAATGCTGTAGACTCTTAGGATTGTTTTTTTTTAATATCAAAATGTCCAATGGCCCTGCTTTATAATTGATTCATATAGGGAAAATACGCGCTTGAGTGCAACTACATTGATGACGTCACATTGGTGCCCTCATTGATAATACTGTGAGTGGAGCAATATGCAAAGCTCAACATTAGATTTCTATAGAATCTTGCCAAATACCAAACATTTCAAAAAGTACAATGTATGTAAATGCATAAACATAAATCCAACAAGATAGAAATGAAAAAAGAAAGAAAAACATATTCAAATTAAACTCCTAAGTCCAGGGGCAAATCCAGAAAACAATTACAGGGGGGCACCATGATAGGGGAAAGGGTGGATAGGGATGCCAGGGTGCACACACTTTCAGAAAAAGGGTGTGGGATCATGACAAGGGGTGTGGCCTCAAGGGATCATGGATAGTGAAAGTATATAGAATGACAGTGAGAGGCAGTAGGGATGGGGAGAGAGTGGGTGACAATCAGGGGTGACTGATAAGCTGTGGAGGACAAATAGGATAACAGGAAGAGTGAGATGTGACAGAAAGCAAGCACTGAAATATAAGGAGAGGCAGAGGATGACCAAAAGTGGGTTGAAAGGAGAGGTATAGTGTGATGAAGAGAGGATGATAAGTAGAGGGTGATGTGGAGAGGCAGAGGGTGGAAAATGTTTTAAAGAGAGATATAGTAAGTGGCAGTGTGTAAGAGGAAGAGGGTATCTGGTCTCTATGTGAGGGAGTACAGGGGTTAAATTGGGCTTTTTGGACATGAAGGGAAAGTATAAGTTGGAGAAACATGCAGAAAAAAACCCACAGGGGTTTAACAGGAAAATCTGACAGAGGGGGAGAGGGGGAGAAATAAAAGGGGAAGGAGAATGGGAAGGAAGAGAAAGAGAAAGGGGAGGGAGAGAGAGAGAGAAATGGGGGAGAGAGACAAAATGAGAGCAGAGAGAGCAAAAGAGAGAAGAAAGAGAAAGAAAAGGAGAGCAGAAAGAGTAAAGGAAAGTGGAGATCGAGATTGGAGAGATGGAGAGAGATATAAAGAGAGAGTGTGGACGTACAGAGTGGAGAATTAGAGTATGGAGGGAGAGAGAAATGGAAACCAGAGAGAGATGGAAAACAGATGGAGAGAGATAGAAAAGGAAAGAGAGAGATGGAGAGCGTAGAGAGAAATGCAGAACGGAGGGAAAGTGGAGAGAAAGAGAGCAGAGAGAGGCGGAGAGACAGAGAGAGAGAAAGAGAGAGAGAGAAATTGAAAATGGAGGGAGAGAGAGAGAGGCAGAAAAGGAGAGAGAATTTGAGATCAGAGAGGGAGATATGTAGAACAGAGTAAGAAAGAGAAATGGAGGGTGAGAGAGATGGAGGAGAGAGAGAGACAGAACAGACAGGGAGAAATGGAGAACAGAGAGAGAGATGGAGAGCGGAGAGAGAGAGAGAGAGATAGAGAGTGAAGAGAGAGAGAGCTAAAAAGCAGAGAGATGGTGAACAGAGAGAGAGAGAGAGAAATTGAGAATGTATGGGGACAGAAAGAAAAGGATATAGGGCCTTATTCTGATCGGTGCGGCCAGATCCGAATATGCGGCCAGGACCGTGCGTGCGAAACCCCGCCTTCCATACGGATCGCCAACTCCGTCCGTACGTGGTAAGAAGCTGGCCGAACGGACCGCACGTGTATTTTTCATGGAATACGCCTCCTCCATCTCAGGGAACCTACCCCATCATTCGATGGTCGCAGACCATCGAATGCAGGACCGAGTGGTCCACCAGCTCCCGCAACCTCAGACCACACGGACATTTTTCCTTGCAAAAGCAGGGATCTGGGTGGGCAGCTGACATCCGGCGATGTCATATGTCCGCCCCCTACACGTGCGTCACGACTGCATTACCATACGTACGCCCAGCGTTTGCATGGGAACGCCCATGAAACGCGGGGCGTATGCATATGGTAATGAGCCCAAATAGCCCTTCACGCCCCTCTCCACCCCCTGTTCGGAGTGTTCACATTTCATGCGGGATTTGGCCGTACGCCCCGCTCGCACATGTGCAGAGACGCCTCTGCACATGCGCAGACACAAAACATCGGCGGCACGAACGCACGCGGATATTACCGCACAAACCAGAATAAGGGCCATAGAGAGATGAAGAGTTTAGTGAGAAATGGAGAATGGAGGGAGAGCAGAGAGAGATAGAGACCAGAGAAAGGTGAACAGAGAGAGAGGTATGGAGAACAGAGGGAGAGAGAGACAGAAAAGGAGAGACAATTGGAGATCAGAGAGTGAGAGAAATGGAGAATGGAGGGTGAGAGAGATGGAGGAGAGAGAGACAGAACAGAAAGAGAGAGATGGAGAGCAGAGAGAGAGAAATGGAGACCAGCGAGAGATGGATAGAGAGATGGAGGGAGAGATGGAGGGAGAGATGGATGGAGAGAGAGTTGGAGAGCAGGGAAAGATAGAAAGAGATGGAGAGTGGAGAGCGGAGAGAGATGGAAAGCGGAGAGAAATGGAAAGCGAGAGAGATGGATGGAGAGAGAGAGATGGAGAGAAGGCACTTCCCTGTCCATGGCCTGAGCAGGGCCATGGAGCTCTGTCACACTGCAGACATGTGAAGGGAGGAGGAGGTGAATTATATAGCTGCCCAGGGAGGAGGGACTATGCTGCTGACTGCATGAAAACAGAGGTAGCTTGTCTCAAGTCTAATGCTGTTCCTACTTTTGTAATTTGCACAAGTACACAGGATGGAAAACTCCATCAACTTATATTTTGCTGATAGCCAGGAACACAGGACTGGAACACAGACTGGCAAGGCTTTACTCCTATGGGAGCACAGGATACCAGACCAAGAGCACAGACCAGAATCTGGTAACAAAACTCTATAACCAGCTCTGAGTCCAGGACAGGCTGGGTGATATAGGGAGCAACTCCCAATGAGAACCAACAGCAAGAAAAAGCCCCCTAATCACTGCAGGTGGACAGCCAGAAACAAGCTCTGCTGATGGCCTAATTATATGACAGCTGAGTGGATACACAGCTGTAGCTAAAAACCTGATAGATACTGCAGCCTGACAGATAGAGATAATGGGCTAATGTGTAGAAATTAAAACTGCACATAAAACACATAGAGGAATCCGGCTGCAGTAACCCAGACTAGCCAGAGGTGGCTCGTAACAAGCACTGACAGGATTTTAAAATCTGTTCTCGCAACCTAGTAACCAATCAGGAGCAGCCACTGTGGCTGCTCCTGATTGGCTGCCAGTCTGCAAGTTCCAATTGGCTAGTGACCAGAGCCCCAAGACTATCTACAAGGCTGCCCACTGGTGGCATGGTCTTCGCTGACAGCGAGTCGCTGTCTTTACTTAATTGGCATGACTGGTTGCAGGGATGTTGGATTGATGGAGCCAGGGCCATAGCATTGAAAGGGCCCACAGCCGTGGACATTACTAGTACTAAAAATGTCCACGGCTGTGGGCCCTTTCATTGTCATGGACCGGCTGCACCGCCGGTAGTTCCGTCTCTTCTTTCATAGAAGAATTGTATTACAATATCCAGGATAACAAATCTAACAATTTTTTGTGACAATTACCCTAATTTTTTCTATAAATAAATGGCAATTATTTAAACATTCAGTAACTGCATTAGATAATATGCTTTGTTTCACAAATAACGCACTTTTTTAATGCTTCAGTTCTGGAATCAGAATCGGAGAGTAACTGTCAGAATAGGGATCACTGCCTTGATGCTTTGATAAATAAATGCATCAATTGATATTATTGTTATACAGTCATTTCTTTTCAAGCAAAAGAGGTTTTTGTCCTTTGATAGATGTGTTCCTGTATTCTATATCTAAAAACAGGCTCTAAGGATGGGCTGCTGTTCAAGGACCAGCATTATATTTTTGTAACCCCTGATAGCAACTATAAATGCTATATGTGAATAACAAGCATACATTTGTATCAAAATATTTTCCTTTATATAAGAACAAAGCAGAAACAATAAAAAAAAAATATTAAGGAAAGCCTTTACTAAATTTTACTAAATTTTTTAACTGAAAAAATTGATATAATATATAAAATGATTTAAACCCCCTTTTTATTTGAAAAAGCATTTCCTTATAAAAAGAAACATGATATTCATTTGGTTACTGTACTGTGTGCAAACAACTTAGAAAGTTTAATTACTTTTCTCAGATGCACAAAAGAATAAAAATAGCAGTCGATAATTTCTGTTCATAGAGAGATACAGGCAAATAATGTCCAACAAATTAAGACTGTGGCTTTCTATAAAAATGTGCCTTGGCTTTCATCCACATTAAGAATATAAATGAGAAAACTGTACAGCTAATGTATAGTATTCATTAGCTCTGTATGATTTTCTTTCTCTCTATCATATACCTGACATGAGTATTTTCACAAAGTAAAGGACGGTTTCATTAACCATAACTTTCTAATGGATCCAATACACGTGCTAGTGGAACGCTAATATTTGTTTTGATGATTGATCTGAAAGTACAGTGCAAAATGTGCTAAAAAGAAAACAAGTTCATCAATGGGGGGGGGGGGGGGGGTAGTGCTTACACACATGGGTGATTACCCACCGAAAGCAATGTATTTACGGCAGCATTTGAACAATCTGTATTACTCTTACACAGCTTGCACATATTTCGGAGTACGACATAAAAGCTAAACATTTAGCAGTGAAAAAGAATGAAATATGATATGCCAGTTTCTAGAGCTAACAGACTGTACTCTGCTTACCAATCCCATTATGGCTTAGATAATAGAAATAAAACTTCACAAGAATAAAACATAAATTACCCCCCCAAACAGCTTCTTTTTGTGGCCAGTCCCTCTAATTGACCTACAATATACAGCAACCATCCTTACTTCTTATGGTCTGTTTATAAAACTATATAATAAGCTGTATTTATTTCGATTTTTAAAGTGTCTTCTAAATTCAGTGTTATCATACAATCTAGTGGTCTTCCACTTAGTTATTTTTCCCTTTGAAGTCCACAAGGTGGAGCTAATACATAATGAGAATAATCTACAATTGCAAAGGAAAATATCATAATTATGTGCTTGAGATATGTTCTGGATTGTTGGTTCCTGTGATGCTCCTTTCCCAGCTCCAGCTACAGTATACTGACCAGTGGCGGTTCCAGTGGTGGAGCTGCAGTACAGTTCAAATTCAAATAAGGAAGCCACAACCACTGCCCTGAGTCAGTTTGGAATGGCAGTTAGTGGCAGTTGCTGTGCCTCCCCTATTTGAATTTTGAACTGAGTTCCAGGCCCCCTCTGGAACCTCTCCTGATATTGACCTTACTATAACTTATTCCATCATGACCAGACTCAGCTCCCTCTCTGTGAGGAAACATGTCTAAATAGTGGTCCCATAGAGCTTTTATATAATATTATTGTCATTTGGACAGTCACCCTTGGATGGATTGCACATTGAAGTGCCTGACAGGGAACTTGTTCTGCTCTGGAATGTTTAATGACATCCAGACTTTCTGAATTCCCTATGATGTGTAAGGTTGGCTCAAGTGCTTAATGTTCATGTTCTCCAATGTTCCCTGTCAATAGTTTAAGAACCCTTACAACAAAATACACACTTTGTGCACATAGTAGGCCCAATGCTTTGCCGCAGGAGATCAAGAAAGACACGGAGCATTGCCATAGTATAGTATGCCACATGGTTTGCTCTGTTTGCCATCATTTTAGAAAAGCTAGTGGTCAGGGGATTAACAGAAGACCAGGTAGGCAATGTAAGCCTACCAGGCTATAGTTTGTTAGAAGAGATTCAGAAGGCAGGAAATGAATCACAGAGGTTTAGTACCAGGGTTCTAGAGTGGAAGGAAACAGGGTAAGGCATAAACAAGTGAACGAAGCTGCAGGCAGAGATGGACCCTAACACATTATCCTAATGCAGTTATTGACCCAAGAAACTATAGAGAAGTTGGTATTATAGTATCTAGTATAGGGTGTGAGAATCAGGAAGTGAGAGATTTTGGGAGAGGTTTTCCATTTTTTAAAGCGCCAATTATTTACACTGACAAACCAGGTTGACTTTGTCATAAAAAAATGGGAAAACTCTCTAAAAATCTCTAATTTTCTGATTCTGACACCCTATTACTGCACATTTGAACCCTTATCTGAAACACCATAGTTCAGAGCATTTCTTTGATTCCCGAAACTCAGTCTTGGCTCAGGCCTTCCTATTATTATTATTATTATTATTATTATTATTATTATTATTATTATTTTATTTATACTGTAAGGCGCCACAAGTGTTTCGCAGCGCTGTACAAAGGAACAGTAGAGGGAGACAAAACTTGGCAAAACATAGAATAAATAACAAAAATAGAGTACAAATAAAGAGTGCCGCAGTTCAATACACATTACAGCTTAAATATAAGTAGTGAGGACTAAATCAACATACTATAAGAGGCTTGAGGCCAATGATGGAGATGAGTATGCGGATGAAGATGGTCACTGAGTGTTTGAGTATAGGAGAGCTGTGAGTGAAATGTGAAGAGAAGTGGGCTTTGACAACAGGAGGGAAGAGGACCCTGCTTGGAGGAACTTACAATCTAGTAGGAAGGGGAGACAGACAGATTACAAGAGGTGCAAACAAGTTGGTGGTGGCTAGATAGCAGGTTGTAAACAGGCAAGGGGTCGGAAAACCATCTGGTTTATGCAGTGGATGGGTACGCTTTGATGAATAGGTGAGTTTTCAGTGCCCGTTTGAAGCTTTGCAAGGTCGGGGAGAGTCTAATGGAGCGAACGAGTGAGTTCCACTGAAGGGGTGCAGCACAGGCAAAGTCCTGTACTCTAGCGTGGGAAGCAGTGATCAGGGTGGAGGAGAGACGACAGTCGTCAGCTGACCGTAGAGGGCGGGAGGGTGTGTGAATGGAGATAAGGTTAGAGATACATGGAGCAATGGAATTAGAGATGGCCCTGTATGTGAGTGTGAGGTGTTTGAAGAGGATTCTAAAGAGCATCTAAACATTGAAAACCTGCCTCTGCCTGTCATAGCTTATAACCTGGAAATATTCATTATTTTAAAAAAACATGTGTACTGAGGAATGAGGACAACCTAATTGCCTTACACAGCGGAATTCATTTATACCCTTACTCAACGCATAAATTTAAAATTGTTATTTGTGTTCTGTTACTATCTGTTACTATCTGTCCATTCTGACAACGCTCCCACCCACACTAATGACAGACACATGGAGCAGTTCATTCTAAATGCTGTAAAATAAAATGATGCCCTTACTGCTATGTTCTTATTTTGTTATTTGATTAAAAGTCTGACAAGGAACATAAATACATTATATCTTCTATGGCTGCAAATCACTCGGAAACCTTTACCTTGAGAATTATCTGCAGAACTGCCTTTAGTGTATTTTTAGTAAAGGGGAAAAAAATCAATTCCTTAGCAATCTACAACTGGTATTCCAGGGACAATGACACTATTAAATCTTCTCTGAGAGTGTGATTTATCCAAGTGATTCACTTGCAGACTTCACATCTGGTACAGTATAAGCCTTCCCCAGATTCAGCTATGGTGACCCTATGGCTAGAGTCCTGGGATTGTTTTATAGAACTATTTTAAATGATTTATACAAGGTTATTGATTGATTGATTGATTGATTCATTCATTCATTCATTCATTTATTCTTTCATCCATTGTTATTTCCAGCAAATAATATTAAAATACATTATATTAGACTATATGAATCAGATTTCCATTTTCACACAATAAGGTGTATTTGCCATTTACAAGTATATACAGGGGGTTATTCTGTTCTACTTGCTTGCATGCGAATTTGCATGCGAGCGTGATGTTTTTTGGATGCGCATACGTATTTCTGCACATGTGCCGGGTGCGTGCAGCCATGGTGATTGAAGAGTTTGCCGGGCGCATGCACCCAAGACTGCAGGCAGGGGGCGTGGGGGCATGGGGGCATGGGGAGGCATGGAGGGGCCTGGGGCAGCGGGCTGGGGATTCGCCCATGGGCACACACAGCAGTTCATGGGTGTTCTCATGAAAACAATGGGCGTTCCCATGCAAATTACCCATCACCGGATGACAGCTGCCCACTCTGTTCCTGTCGAGTGGTCGAGTGTGCCTGCATATCTAAGTGACCTGAGGGTCACTTAGATATGCGTGCACCTTCCACATTATGTCAGTCAGTGACCATCGAATGATGTGGGTGTTTTCTCATAGGCTACGAATTGATGTTTATGCTAAACATCCATTCGCATCTGTGTGGGGAATTTGCATTGGTCATGGGGGGGCGGCGGCATATGCAAATATTGGGCAGGTGAAAAATGACATGCAGTATTGCGAAAGAAAGCAACGATGCATGCCAACCATTATAATGTCCATAATACAATGAGTTGAGTTTTATGAACTCTACCTGTTATACAAAAGAAGACTAAAGCCTGATACACACTGGACAATTAAGTAAAAATATCGCTGAGAAGGGTCTTTCTGAACTCATTAACTCAGTGGATCCCAAATTGTGTGCTGTGGCCCCCTAGGGTGCCTTGAGACACTTGCAGGGGTGATCAAGATCAAAATTTTTCACAATTTATTTTAAAAAAGACTTCATACTGTACTTGGACATGGAAGGGGAAGTCTTTACGGAGGTCATATTAGTTATCTACTTTATAATGGGCTATTTGTTTATTTAACAAATGGGATCCATAGTACATATTTATCCATTTATTATATGGGGGAACAATTATAGATTTACTAAGTAATGTGACCTGCTAGACTTGATTTTTTTTTTTGGTACTTGTGTATTATAGCGGCGCCCATCGCATCATATACCATAAGGCATACGATGGTATGCAATGCGATATCGCGCGATGTTGTACATTGGCATACAATTTTAAAATTGTATGACATTGTATATGGCATAGAATGCCATACAATGCGATGGGATGCGATTATAAATTGTATAAGCACTGTAATGGGTGCTTACAATGTTAAATGCACCCTAATGGGTGGTTACAATGTTAAATGCACCCCCACGCCACCCCCCACTATAAATGTGAACCCGAAGCGTGGCGAGCGGCGGCGGTACGTGTCCTACGACCTTTTCATACCCCCACTATCTACGTCGGCGTGGAGTTGATTTTATATAGTGTGGCGAGCGCAGCGAGCCACGGAGCCCGAAGCGTGGCGAGCGATCTCGCATAACTTCACAGGTATACGCGTGCGCTCGCCACGCTTCGGACTCGGTGGCTCGCTGTACTCGCCATACTATATAAAATCAACTCCACGCCGACGTGGATAGTGGGGGTATGAAAAGGTCGTAGGACGCGTACCGCCGCCCCTCGCGAGCTCGCTGCTCTCGCCACTCTTCGGGTTCACGTTTATAGTGGGGGGTGGCGTGGGGGTGCATTTTACATTGTAGGCACCAATTAGGGTGCTTACAATCAATCATTCGGGTGCTTGTACAATTTTTAATCGAATAGTCGTGTAAAATCGCGTCGCATCGCATCGTATGCTATCGGTTGTATGGCATACGATGCGATGTGATAAAAACATCGCACAACCAACATCGGGGGCGCCGCTATAATACACAAGTACCTTTTTTTTATCATTAAGTTAATATTTTAACTTGGCCATGAGTAACAGGAGGATCGAGAACTTATTAGCTTTGGATTCGATATCTCTTGCTATGGGTACCAATAAGCCAAAGGATTAGGCCCCATGCTTTTTTGTTTTACAATATTATCATATTATTTGTTAATAGTCATTTACATAGACCCAGTATATACTTCTGCACTTAAAGTTATTTTGTACATATAATAGTAATAATAATAATAATAATAATAATAATAATAATAATAATAATAATAATAATAATAAATGAATATTATTATTTCTATGATTATTATTTTATTTATACAGTGCTTTACAGAAAAAAAAATAACACATTTTACCAAGGATTTACAGCAGAAGAACAAACCATGGTTTGTATTTTACATCCATGAAAAGTACCAGGCCAAGACAGCAACTGAGGCAGTTAATGGCCACCTGCAGTGAAAAAGTGACGCTCAGTGAATTTCATGATTTTTTCCCACTAATATAGATATGTTGCTGTATTTGTCGCCTGTGCCAAATGTTCTTTCCACTGTACTGTAGGTGTCTCAGATGCTCATTGGCTATAGGTGTCTCGTTTGGTCAGACAGCACAGTGAAAGCAAATATTTTATTATGTTGACATTTATAGTTACAATACTAATGGCTTTATAAAGCAACCCTGGGGCCCGGGATTCAATTGTAAGGCAGACGGAAAATGATGCTCGGCCCTTGTAGAATTTCATAATATAGCTCATCCTGCAATATTATTGTAGAAAAAAGGGAGCTGTATTTAATGTACTGTACACTGGACTACAAAGACCTTGCTATATTACCTGCATATTGTATTCTGTAGTGCCATATCCATCTGCAGCTACTCAGTCGTGTACTGTAGTTTTCATTAGTGGAGCAATCGTGACCCATCGATGAAGCAATGTAATTACATGCTGTGGATACTTTTACGTCTTAGTCTGCTTTCGTACACCATAGTGCTCCTTAATATGCTATTCTTATAGTGTGAATAGAATACCGGTATGGCACAACTGCAGCAACGATGAGCATTGCTACATCAGCATACCCTCCAACTGTACCAATTTAGCCAGTACAGTACCATTTTTTTTTAACGGTCTGTACCAGCTAAATAAAAGTATACCGAATGTACCTTCTTTATGCATTCAGGCACCAGTCTTGGAGGTACACAGCCATAAGTGGTGGAGTAATTGCTAATCTTGGAGATGGATTGGGGCATGGCTCCCCTTGGTTTGGTGTAACCGAGTTGCTTTCTGGGTGGCACACCCTAACATTTATTTAGCACTATTTATTTTTACTAATATTATACTTTCTAGCACTACACTTTTTAACCTCTAGCTCCTGCTTCTTTTTTATTAACACACTTTTATAGCTTAGTTTTTCACATGTGTGCTGCCCTGGGGTGACCAGCTTATGCTTTCCTTTTTGGGGTTCCGCGACCCAGATTCAAACTTAGTATTAGGGACCCATTAGAAATGAGGTCACCGTGAAGCTGGTTGGTGGGCAAATATTTCATGGCCAATGAATATACCAAGAACCTCTATTATTGATTGATTTGATTAATAATATGGAGTGTGCGTATGCACCACGTGTTTTTATTTGCAGAACTAGTCCCAGCATGATAGCACCTCATGTAAATCGGGTGTGCATTCTAAGATCCCCCCCCCCCCCATAAGCATACATGGGGATTCTGGATGCTGGGATATCACTGTTGGTTTTATGACTGTCAGGATCCTGACTTTCAAATTTTGTTCATAGCCACTTATTTTAGCCAGACAGCCTATAGACAATATTACATATTACGGAGCAAAATTGTGAGCTGTAAGGTGGTCGAAATTGAGCGGAAATATTGTAATTAATGTATTGAGGCTAATACAAAAAAAAATAGATTTGAATGTATTGATTTTAACTGCTTTTATAGATTTTCGAAAAATGCGAAACCAAATTTCAATCTAAACCAAAACACTTGAGGATGGTTTCGCTAAAACCAAAAAAACAGAAACAGGACACCATAAGTGATTTTGACAAAGCCAAAACCAAAAAACATGAGGCTACATGCACATTGTCAATATTTTTTTTAATTATTTAAGAGAAATTACTACCCCTAATTCTAAAGTTTTGAAGGAAGTTACTGATTTCGAAATATATGAAAATAAATCTTCATCAACTACAAGCCTAAAGAAAATACTGTTCTTGCAAACCACGTTTTTCTTTGTCTCTGTTGCCGATGCTCCCTTCTTTTTTACTACTGTTTGTGTTTGTCATTTTATATTCAAAGACTGAACTCGCCTAATGGCTGTTCAACAATTACACAGTAAGTACATTTAAAATACAATATGCATGCTATCTGTTATAAAGCAGTTCATAAAATCAGTCACATTAGGCATAAATCTGCATGTGCAGTTTTCAGTAAGTGAGCAGCAGGATTTCCCATCCTAGCATATAAAAAACAGGAGGTAGTTGTTTGCAAGGAGCAGAGTTTTAATATGATTGGACTATAACAGACAATCTATTTAGAGCATGCTCTAGGGAGCTTATAAACAAATGTTGAGTAATTTCAGCCAGCAGTAATTACCCTTGCAGCTGACAAGGGTAGCATGATACTCTCTCCTTCACCTTCAGCCTAGTCCAGAAGGCATTGTACACAACGGCACTTACTCCTAATTATTTCAGCAGTTGTAGGGATAAAAACCAAAGCATGTTATTATAAAACATTTTAGAACTGTTTTAAAAGCTTGTTTATTGGGACAATTAAACCCCATAACAGTCACAGCTCTTACAAGATTTATTTCCCGGGAATGTGATATTATGCAGAATTGTATAGTCATATAAGATAATAAAAACTTGTTTTCTGTATTCTCCGAATAAGTATTTCTAACATCTGCGTTATTCCTTCAGCGGTACAATAATAGTATTTTTTGACACTTTAAATGGTAAATTCTTAATATTTATAGACTAGGGATCACTTTAATTAATCTAATCCTTACCAATTAGAGAAAATATTTTAATTAAGAAGAGATAATGATTTAATAGATGTTATTAATATTGATTTCTAATTATTATAACAAACATGTATTTAGAGACGCCTTAAAACAAAGTAAGCAAATGTATGCACAGTCTGTCCTGATCCTTAATTAATTATATAAACAAAGCAATTTGCTAAAATGCACCTTGCAGCACAGGTGACACTTTCGGAAATCATTTACAGATATTTGCCCACATGTACAGCTTTTTATAATGAGCAAATGGATTTGTGCATATTTTAGAGTTAGGCTTTGCTCAAGTTGCAACTTTTCAGACAAAAAATATTTTTCTACTGCATATGTGTGAACTACCACACTGTGGGGGGAAATTAATATTACCTCGTTCTCATTCCAAGCAAATTTCCTGGTCAAGCATGTCAACCGATAATTTGCCATTTGTAAACGGGTCAATCTGGGTTGAAATTCCCCAAACCCGCTTTTTACCTGGGTTGGAGACCCGGTATGACGAAAAACCCTTGTCAAAAAGGCAAATTATTGGGTAGAACTGCTTCACCCAGTAATTTGCCTAGTCCTGAGTATGGGGTGGTGGTGCTGTAGTCCCCTGCATTTGAATGCTGGGTAAAAGCCGTGTTGTTCACACTGGCAGTGTGAACACGGTATAAGATGGGAGTTATATTTCAGATGGGATGTTGCTATGGGCAAACAATCAGATTCTATGGTTTTTGGACCAAGCTTCAACCTGGGTGCGACCCAGCATTTCTTACCATTTACACTGAATAGAACTCCTATTTTAGTAAATTTCCTCTTGTGTGTCTGTAAATGTTGTATGACTAGGGGACCAGGGCTGAAATAGGCATGAACACTTGAAGTAGGGTGTTCAGACTTGGCCAAAGTACAGTAGTACATTAAATGCATCAGTAGAAATAATTTAAGGCTAAAATTGCAGTTGAATAGTTGCAAATGTGGCTGACTGGTGGGCGTTTATTTACTAATATGGGAGCTCTATTAAAGATAAGATGTTGCAACTTCTTGAAGATAATAGATATAATCTGTTTGGTTGACATAACAACATCAATCCTCAATAGAACTCCCATCTTACTAAACAAAGCATGTGGAGCCTGATATGTGGCAACCTCCCAGTCCAACATTCATTCCATTTCTGAATGTTTCTGAATGTTCGACTGGGAGGTTGCCACTTAGAGAGTGTCCTAAAATTCACTTTCTTTTGAATGGACTGAAAACTGATAAGTTACCCCGGAAGTTTACCCTCAGTAAACAACCAGAATTACCCCAAACTGGTCGATCATATCCAGAATACCATATTGATATGTTTTTATAATGTTGAATAAATCACAGTGATCAGCAAAGATTCTCACTAGGACCGCTGCTCACAGAATCTTTCGATTGGTTTTACCCCTGATGAAGTCTTAGTGACGAAACGCGTCGGATATTTTTCTTGCAATAAAAAGACTATTTATCTTGAAATGGACTATGCATAATTATTGCGAACATATCCAACATTGAACACAAGGAAACAATCTCCAGAATGTATTTCTGATATATATATATAGTATAGATAAAGTCAGAAGGACGAAACGCGTTGGGACTCTCTAGCCCTCCTGTCTCATCTCTATAAGTTAAGCTACCCTTTCTCTCTTATTGCACCTTATAATTGATTTTAGGATTTTTTTATTCATTGTCTGTTTATTCTTATAGGAAATATTGTCTATTTTGTTTAAATAAATGCTTATATTTTTTATACTTACTTTTTGACCATTTTTATCCGTAGTGTAATATTTATCGTGTTTTTAGGTCCACTTCTATTAGTTACTTTTTTATGGTTTCTTAACAAGTGCGGACCAGCACACATAGTATATACTATTTTTTGAGCATTCAGTCGCCGCATCTTCATTTATTGAATACATATATATATATATATTTATATTGTGCTTAATATATTAGAAACCCTGTAACTGGTACAGCGGCTGCCCTCTCCCCTGGACTGTGCCACCCCTGTATCCCTTGCCATGGTTTCTAGCCAGGCAATTGAAACATTGGTTGCCCAGTGGCTGCCACAGCTCACTCTGCATAAACTGCATCATGGCTTCCAAATCCACTCATCAGCAGCACATAACATAGGACATCTATGCTGCTAATAAATAACTCGGGGCCACACTGCACTGCGCTGTATGCATGATATAAAAAAGTTTCCCTATTGAGAGGGATAAACATTTTGAATGGATACATTTTCTGTGAAGCACTAGTTAATGATAAGACATACATCACAAACTTAAAAAGGTTAACCTCATCAAGTACTGTACATAACTATCAACTTGATCTATAATTGAAGAAACAAGCTCCAATTGGACATGTTTCTTTACCAAAATCAGCCAACAAAAGAAACAGTGCTGTTTGGAAGAATAATCCTTATTTTTACTTAATTTGCAAAATAGTCTATAGGTAAGCATGTCACCATTGTCACTGCTATGGGTAAGCATGTTACTGCATTGTCACTGCTATGGGTAAGCATGTTACATGTCTTTCAGGAGTTGTGCACATAAGTGTTACAACAAGCGTTTTCTGTTGGATTGCTTCTAACTTCAGCTGGTTAAAAATAATCTTATGCTTTGACGGACTCAAGCACTAATACAGACGGTATAGTGTATCTACTAACAACTTCTGGCATGCTTGCCCATAGATAGACTTATAACGGCAGTCTATTATATTGGTTATTACTTATTATGTGATTTCTGTTGTGATTTGATATTGGCCGATACTGTATGTAATTTTATGATTTCTTTTTATGTACAGTACTGTATATGCAGATTTTGTGAATTACAGTAAGTAAAAAATAAGGATTATTCCAAACTGCGCTGTTTCATTTATTTGATTTTTTGGTACTTGTGTACTAGCACGGCACCGACGATATTAGGTCGCACGACATATAATCGCATCGCATGCTTTCGCATGGCATACACCCGATGCACTGCGATGCGATTTTAAATTGTATAAGCCCCTTAACGATGTTTAATTGTATAAGCACCCTAATGGGGGCTTACAATGTTAAATGCACCCCACGCCATCCCCACTATGAACGCCAACCCGAAGCATGGCAAGCGGCGGCGGAACACGTCCTCCGACCTTTTCATACCCCCACTATCCACATCAGCGTGGAGTTGATTTCACGAGCCCAAGCGTGGCAAACGGACGCGTATTACTTTACATGTATTCCGCGTCCCCTCACCACGCTTCGGGCTCGCTGCGCTCGCCACACTATATAAAATCAACGACGTGGATAGTGGGGGTATGAAAAGGTCGTAGGACGCGTACCGCCACCCCTCGCGGGCTCGCTGTGCTCACCAAGCTTCAGGTTGGCGTTTATGGTGGGGGTGCCGTTGGGGATGCTTTTAACATAGTAAGCATCCAAGACGTTTAATTAACTTATAGGGGCCACTTTTAACATGGGAAAACCCTTTAGGGTGCTTATACAATTTTAAATTGCATACCATTGTATATGCGATAGAATGGCATACAATGCCATACAATTCGATGGTATACAATTTAAAATTGTATAACATCGGCTGCCATCGCGGAACATCGCATCGCATACCATCGCATGTCTTATGGTCTGCGATGCGATGGGCGCCGTGCTAGTACACAAGTACCGATTTTTCTTTGGAGTTAAAGGGCAGTATCTACCGTAGTTACAGCAGCAGGTTGAAATAATAAAAAGAACAGCACTCAATTATTGTGTGGAGACTTATCAATAATTGTTTATAGACTATGTTTGTAGACTATAAATACAATACTTGACATCTTTCTAGTGTAGTTGTTACTAACATTATTAAAATAACACCATGTAGTACAACACAATATCACAACACGGCGATTGTAAAAAATACCAGATATAAAAATGTCAAAATTTAATGAATGACAATTAAATAAAAGGTATATAAAGTACAGATTTGCACACTCATCTAGCGTGCCTACGGCGTTTGGCCTGCCAACTCGCCACATTGTGCCTAGTTGCAATTAATAGCCCAGTTTGGAATTTGGCATATGGAATTAAAGGATGAGTGCAATACCAGCAATTGAGTGCAATGAGTGCAATACCAGCGATCATCCACCAGATGTCACTTTTTATAATCACCACTGCGCATGCGTCAGAGTTCTAAAGCTATAGTGAAAGGATCCGGATTGCGTGTGCATGAAGTGTCCATTAAAATGCACTGTAGTGCAAAAACTACTTTACTGTACATTACTGTACTGTTGAGTATGTTAGATAGACACTTTCTTCTGAAAATACTATTGCATAGACGTGCGTCTCATTCCGCTATCTATAGTGAGCTATGGGGATAAGTGAGTATACAGTACTTTCGCCAAGAATGGGGCACACGTGCATGTGAGATGCTTGTGTGTCCTATTCTTGGCAAATAGTGTGCCAAGATGGGGCGCTGCGGCGTGAAAGCAGCAAAGCCAACAGCGGATCCATACTGTAGGTTCCACTTGTGTAAGGGCACTGCTGTAGGTGCTTCAGCTACACTGGTTAAACACAGATTTTTGCTACAGTAGGAATGTCATACAATATGAGCAGGTCAGACAAAATGGCTACTGGGTGTCAGCCAGGGCTTCAAGGGAGCCCACAACTATGGAGCTATTGCTGGCATAGGTTAAACTTGTGTAAGGGTGATGCTGTCTTTGCCTTTCATTATGCTACACTAATTAAACACAGAATTATACTACAGTATGAATAAAAAAGTATGAGCAGGCCAGACTCAAGCACCGAGCGGGTTAAAAAAATGTCTTCCAAGCATAGGTTTTACATTTCTAAGGGGAAAGCTGAAGGTGCGTCTCATTACACTATTTAAACACAAAGGGGCTGCTGACAAAGGTATAGACAGCAAAGAGTCTCCTCTTTCATATTGTACCAGTCTCAAATCTCTAGGACACATAGAACTGGAGATGTCAGGGTGTAAAGTGGACACATTTTCTCCCATAGACTATAAAGTACCAGTTACTTCAACCCGACCATTGATTCTGACACTTGCAGTTAGCCTTTTGAGAGTCTCAGAAACTTTTGTTTCATATACTCTGGTAGCTAAACATCTCCCCTTCTATAAGAACCCAGTTCTGAGCCGATCGAACCACCAAAACCAGAGAAATTAAGTTTATAGTTAATTTTAATTTATCCATAGGGTTAAGCTACTGTATAGCAATTCTATATTAGTGTGCTTTTACACCAATGCTGCTCCCACTGTAATAAATGCCATCAGTTATTCTTACTCTATGGGAACTGCAATAATTTGCCTAGGGGACTCGGATGATCCACCAGACAACTGTACATTACACTGCCCATTTGCCCAAGCTTGTATTGTACTGTACTGTACAGTTGGAGCAACAGCGCCTTTCACTAAGAATGAGTTGCACGAGCATCTCATACGAAAATATTTACCATTTTTGGCAAACAATGGGGCTTCATCTGTACTGTACCGTAAATCAATCCGCCGCTGGATTAGTGGAGCATTATCCACCCAGTGGTTGTAATGTGTATTGCATGGCATGCCTCAATGCACCTCAGTGAGCCTAAGCATGCTACAAAAGTGGCATGCCAAATCCCTAGCCTAGGTGCACGGTTGCAATGGATGAGCGTGGCTCCATCTGTATAAGCATATTAAAAAAAAAAACATACTGTAATGTCCTAAATATAATAGCCTCCGACTCCGAGTTGACATAGGTGCTGGATGTTCTGCAAATCTGCCTGTTTTTAAAGCAGCAATCATTTACAAGGCAAAACCACCCTGGCTTGGCCTTTTAAATGGTTGCTGCTTTAAAAATGGTCAGACTTGCAGAGCTCCTGCATTGCCAACAACTATTACATTTAGCTCTATATGTGATTTACAGTACAACCCTGAAAGGAAACAGCATCTATATCCCCATTTCGTCTTAGGGAATTAAGGGGGTGATTCAGGTTGGTTTGCAAAAGCAAACTCCTTCTTTAATGGACATAACCATGTGCACTGCAGGTGGGGCTGATCTGGGTGAGTTATTTTGTTTCTGTGCAGAGTAAATATTGGCTGCTTTATTTTAACACTGCAATTTAGATTTCAGTTTGAACACACCCTACCCAAATGTAACTCTCTCTGCACATGTTGCATCAGCCCCACCTGCAATGCACATGGTTTTGCCCATTAGAGAGAGAATTTGCTTATGCGAGTCAACCTGAATTAGGACCTAAGTGTGTCCAAATGATAATAGGTTTCTTTTTTCATGATCCATTTGTTAAATACTAAATTCTATTGAACTTAATCTAAATAGGTCTAGAGTATGTTTAAGAAAAAGATATGGGAGATGCAATAAATCAATAGACCATTCTTAATATTGTACTCTAATATGGTCTTGTTTCTTGCATGTAGAGGGCCTCCTAATATTGTGTATACTGTACTTCTGTAAGCATCATTAATATCAGGAACTTGCAAATATTGCAATGAAGGCAAGGATAGCGACCTTACTCTGTAATTTACCGAAGCCGATTTGTGCTGAGGTTATATAGTGATAGATTTTTTTTTTACCTGACTTGGGGCAAAAGAGATTTGAGTTGAGCGTTTTCTTATAAAGGTCTGCTTGTATTTTATGAAGTTAACTAAACATTGATCCAAATTTTATATTATATTTTGTAAGAAAGGATGAATGATGACATGTGGCGTAGTCTGATGAGTCATAGTTGTTTTGAAATAATGATAGGTTCTGGGTGTGGCACAGACCCCATGAGTTCATCGACCCCAGTTTTTAACAAGGCACAATGTAGGCTGGTGGTTCCATAATGGTGTGGGTGTCTTAACTGGTGGTTCCATAATGGTGTGGGTGTCTTAACATGGTATGGGCTTGGTCTGCTGGCCTGTCTTAACATGTCAATGAACAATAACCCCTTCACTGCTGTGCTTAATGATCTTTTTTAGCATTTAGTGTACCTCAACAATGATGTAATATTCCTTCAGAACAATGCAACATGTCATGAGTCCCCAGTTGTCCAGAAATAGTTTGAGGAGCATTCTGAAGAGTTTCAACTAATACTGGGGCAGATGTATTAAGCCTGGTGAAGAGATAAACTGGAGATAAAGTGGAAGGAGATAACGCACCAGCCAATCAGATCCCAACTGTCATATTTCAAACACAGCTGATTGGCTGGTGCGTTATCTCTTCCATGTTATCTCCACTTTATCTCCAGTTTATCTCTTCTCCAGGCTTAATACATCTGCCCCAATGTGTGGCCGTCACTTTCACCTGACATGAACCCAATCAAGCATTTTAGGGATGTGTTGGAGAGATCCATGTGCAACCAAGATCCTGCACTTTAAAATATAAGAGAGCTGTAGAAAGCTATCCAGAAAGGGTCAACATCTATTCGGAGGTCTTATTTGTGGAATTAATGCCACATTGAGTTACAGGAGGTCCTACATGATACTAGACACTTATCCCATGACTTTTGGCACTTCCGTGGACAATTAATATATATTCTAAAACACTTAGCAGTTATTTTATCTAATGCATACATTGTATGTGGTGCTTCATGGTTAGCATATGCACACATTACATCTGTATGTACCCCGTCTGATGTGTATACTGTATGTTACATGTCTCAACCATCTTATTCCTAATATCGCGCTTGTCTGCTCATTTGTCTCTGGATCTTGCTCCATTTGTTTCTGTCATGGCATGTCTGGTATTTAACTTTTTTGTGATCTTAAGTCTGTCTGTGTAGCACAATGTAAATTATGGAGGAGCCGTAGATGTGACCTGTTGGCCTTCAAGCAGCAAAAACAAAATTCCCTTACCAATAATAGAACAGAGACTCTAAAAACTCCACACCTCTGATTAGCAAAACTTTGGCTAGGATCCCTTAAATGGTGCTGCCATCGCCAAATCACCAACGAGACCTGCCATCCCATTAGCCTAGACTTTACCTATACTGAGGCAGGAGGCTGAAAAGAAGCAGAGGTTGTACCACATCCCAGAGTCTTGAAGACCAGGGGTAAAAGTGGATGTACCCCTTGAAAGAAAAGCTGATGCAAGAAAGCAGCGTATGGGAGTACCACTTGATCCTCAACTTGTGAAAATACTGATGGTCCAATCACAAATGGAAGCTCAAAGGAGACCTGTGCAGAGCGTCGGCAAGTGGTCGCAGAGTGGAAAGATGGCGAACTTTAAGAAAGTATCTGTCCACAGAAGAACTGGAGGCCTTGTCTTTAAAAATAAAAAAGCTACAGAGGCACCTGACCCTTTAAGAGGAGCAGTGCCCTTCCCCACATGTGGAGAAGCAAAGGAGGTTAGGGGATATGTGGTGAAACAGGGTTAATTTCAACAAAGACTGATAGATTTCTCTGGTCACAGCTGCATTGTAAAGGGTTAAGGAGCCATCCTGCATCAGAGAGAGAGTGCATTGCAGTCAGGT
This sequence comes from Crinia signifera, assembly GCF_055691185.1. Classification (NCBI taxonomy): domain Eukaryota; kingdom Metazoa; phylum Chordata; class Amphibia; order Anura; family Myobatrachidae; genus Crinia; species Crinia signifera. Next base: position 148,285,414 of record NC_139223.1, on the reverse strand, counting down.
AACAGAATCTGGTTTACTGTAAGGAATGGGTCTCTGATGTGTGTTTGGGGGATAGATGGGTGGGCTCCCAAACATACGGCTCCAGTCCAGGTTTTCAGACCTGCACAGCCACAGCTGGGAACTGGGCTGATTGCAGGAGAAGGGAAAGGGATTTAAACATTGTTCAGTTTCGTGCACATTGTGCTGGTGCTCGATAGGAGCCAGTGAGCAGGGACAAGTTTTATAGCGCCAGGGACTTGGACTGCCAGTGCTCAGAGGCACTGAGGCACCGTGCGCAAGGTTAAAAAAAAAGTCACCTGTGGCCAAGCATGGATATTACTAAAACCTGGACTGTTGGGGTGCCTTCAGAACTGCATTTGGGAACATCTGCTCTACTCCCAATTCAGCATCAGGCCCCATATGCTTATTACTGTATATACACAAACAGAGCAAATAAATGTCAAATGTTATTGTTTTGTCCTCTCTCAAACTCCCTCAATATAGGCTAGGGAGTGCCCGCGGAAATATATATGGCAAATATATATGGCTTTTAATGAGCTGCTGTTTCTACTATATAATGTGCTATGAGCTCACTGTATTCAATAACCACTTTAGTGAGGGGTATCAGCTGTTTATTACAATCTGCACATTCAAATTTTAGATTATTATAGATTATAAATTTTTAGTATTATACCATTAAAAACTTGATCAAACTACTGAGTTCTTCTGTCTTCTAAGTTAGTATCTGTGTATGCGGCAATTATGTATGTTCTGTCCGCTATCATACAGTGAAGCCTGTACCTCTGGTGGCTTGTGGGGTAAATCTATTCCTTCTCAATGCCCGGACTATGCCACCTTTACCCCAACACACCGACTTCTCTATCCTTTAGTTTATATTTGACCTTTTTAAAAATCAAATAATAAGATATCTTAATGCATACCCATTAAGTAATAGACTTTTAACAAATGGACTTTGGAACTTATTCTGGTCTGTGCGGCCAGAGCCGAATATGCGGCCAGGACCGTGCGTCCTAAACCCCGCCTTCCGTACGGATCGCTCACTCTGTCCGAATGCGGTAAGCCGCTGACCGCATGGAGCACAAGTGGATTTCTCATGTATACACCTCCTCCATCTCTGGGAACCTCCCCCATCATTCGATGGTCGCATACCATCGAATGCAGGACCGAGTGGTCAGGCAGCTCCCGCGAGCTCAGACCACTTGGGCATTTCTCCGTGCAAAAGCAGGGATCTGGGCGGGCAGCTGACATCCGGCAATATGTCCGCCCCCTACACGTGCGTCACGGCCGCATTACCATACGTACGCCCAGCGTTTTAATGGGAACGCCCATGAAACGTGGGGCATATGCATATGTTAATGAGGCCAAACAGCCCTTCACGCCCCTCTCCTCCTCCTGTTCGTAGTGTAAACAATTCATGCGGAATTTGGACGTATGTCCCTTTCGCACATGGGCAGATATGCCTTTGCACATGCGCAAACACAAAACATTGGTGGAACGAACGCACGCGGACATATCCGCACCAACCAGAATAAGGGCCTAAGTCATAGTCCACCCTTGTAAACTACTTACTTTCCAATAGGCATATTATTGCTGATTAGAGCCCTATCCAATGATCAGACCTGCAAAATTATCAGGTTGAGCATGACAGGAAATTTACAGGTCTCAGCTCTGTAACGCTAGTCGGGGGCACAATCATAGACCTAGGACTTGGTCAAATTCATTAAAACCTTACTAAATCCCAGGTGTCGATGCGTGTTTCCATGCAAAAATCCTGAACCTACTGTACTTCAAGTAGGTCTAAAAAGGGTATATCTTGCATTGGGGCCCATTGGTCATTTCTTGAGAACACAAATTGTCTAATACTGTAGACACATGCGGCAACCCGCCGGGCTCACAAGCTGCAAGACACGGCGTTCCAAGAATCCTAGCAGGGACAGAGGAGGCAGGGGATGCCAAACACAGAATAAGCTGTCGTCACCAAGCCCCGCCCTAACAAGTTTCGTATAAGAACTTTGTCAGAGGGCGTGGCGTGGCTGGGTCAGCTCCATGTTTAAGACAAGAAACAGTGACCAATAGGATTTTAGAATGAGGCTGGGCGTGTAGCTGCCAGATCGTAGATCGCGGCTCTATGTAATTTCACCGCATATATACACAGTGCATCAATGAGCTTTGCATGTAGCTAGTAGATCGTGAGGGGCGGCTCTATATATTCACGCCACAATTATATACAATACATCAATAAGATACAATACATACAAAAACACACAAGTTAATAATACACAAAATAATATTATATACAGATGGGTACAAATACCAGCTGCCATATTTTTTCCCGTTTTGACAGCAGCCATGTCACTACCATTATAATGTGGAAACGACTTATTTGTTCATAATTTCACAGTAAATCCCAAAGGGCGAACCACACACAATAACATACATAAATGATTAACATACAGTGTCGGAAAAGTTTTCTTTTGGGAATATACAATACATACTATCCATTAAATCCTTAAAAGTAAGTATCTTAGTAGACCTGTGCATACATCAATTATATTTCCAAAACTTTTAAAGATATATCTAAGAACCATTTTTCAACTGATGTAACGGCATGTATATCATACATGATGCCTATCTATTTTAAGACATATGTCCACTCGTTTTTATCGGGGAGATTTGTTCTGCAAAAGGCAGCAATAATGAACAAAAGAAGTAGAGACTGATAATACAAGGAAAGAACATATATGCATATACAGTAACTATCTGTTGATGAAAGGTGTAATTTCATATCCCTCATTTAGACCCGACGGGGTAAGGGTACTCAAGGTAAGGATCCAATGTGATTCTCGTCTTAAAAGGGCACGATCACGGTCCCCTCCCCTTTTGTTTTGGGGTACTATCTCAAGTCCCTTTATTTTAAGGCCTGCTGGATCACAATTATGTACATCCTTAAAATTCCTCGGGACACTGTGGTTGGTGATACCATGTTTTATATTTCTCACATGTTCTAAAATGCGGGTTTTGGGACATCGCTTAGAAGGAGGGATAGATGCTATAAAAAGGGTTCTGGATCGTGATCCTGCTGTCTCTATAACAACTAGAGATTTTGTGTGTGACTGCCTCAGATTCGTGTTAACCCACAACTACTTCGAATTTTTGGGGGAGTGGTTTATACAGACTTGGGGCACGGCGATGGGGACGATCTGTGCCCCAAGTCTGGCAAACCTTTACATGGGAGAGTGGGAATCATCGGTGCTTATGGAAGCATGGGCCCATAAAATACATTTCTTTTGACGCTTTATCGATCAATGATATCATTTTGATTTGGAGGGGTGATAGAGTGGAATTCGAACAATTTATGGTTAAACTTAACATTAATTATTTTAATTTGAAGTTCACGTCAAATTTTCAACTACAAAAAATTGAACTCTTGGACTTAGTCTTCAGTGTTGAAAATTTCCCTATTAACCAGCAGGTGGAAACATACACCTTTTTTAAAAGTGTTGATAGCAACAGCTATCTAGAATATGAAAGCTGCCATTCCAAACAATGGAAAAATAATATTCCATATTCCCAGTTCCTGCGGTTGCGCAGGAACTGTACTAATTTGGAAATGTTTGCTACCCAAGCATCAATTTATACCCAAAGATTTAGAGAACGGGGTTATCCACCTAAAGTTGTTGAACAAACACTCACTAGAGCAAGAGATGCAGCCAGGAGTGATGTTCTGCAATATAAGGAAAGAAAGGATGATGGAAAAAATAATGATTGTCTATTCATCACGAAATATTATAACAGTGAATGCCAAATTTCCAATATGTTGAAAAAACACTGGCATGTCCTTAAGAGTGATCCTCTACTTGGACCCCACCTAGAATATGCTCCAAAAATGATCTATACCAGGGCGAAAACTATTAGATCCTGGGTTTATAAGAGTCAACTAGACCCGGTGCCCCAAAATGATGCTACGTTGTCCTCATCCTTTCTTGCCTTAAAGGGTTGCCTCCCCTGTGGCAGGTGCAAAATCTGTCCCTTTATCCAAAAAGGTCATATGTTTGAAGGTCTCAATGACACTATATTCAAGGTGGGTCATTTCATTAACTGTAACACAACATTTGTTGTCTACCTATTATTTGTCCATGTGGTTATAAGTATGAGGGTAAGACTAAGCAATGTCTCAAAACTTGCATTTTAGAACATGTGAGAAATATAAAACATGGTATCACCAACCACAGTGTCCCGAGGCATTTTAAGGATGTACATAATTGTGATCCAGCAGGCCTTAAAATAAAGGGACTTGAGATAGTACCCCAAAACAAAAGGGGAGGGGACCGTGATCGTGCCCTTTTAAGACGAGAATCACATTGGATCCTTACCTTGAGTACCCTTACCCCGTCGGGTCTAAATGAGGGATATGAAATTACACCTTTCATCAACAGATAGTTACTGTATATGCATATATGTTCTGTCCTTGTATTATCAGTCTCTACTTCTTTTGTTCATTATTGCTGCCTTTTGCAGAACAAATCTCCCCGAGAAAAAAACGAATGGACATATGTGTTAAAATAGATAGGCATCATGTATGATATACATGCCGTTACATCAGTTGAAAAATGGTTCTTAGATACAGTATATCTTTAAAAGTTTTGGAAATATAATTGATGTATACACAGGTCTACTAAGATACTTACCTTTAAGGATTTAATGGATAGTATGTATTGTATATTCCCAAAAGAAAACTTTTCCGACACTGTATGTTAATCATGTATGTATGTTATTGTGTGTGGTTCGCCCTTTGGGATTTACTGTGAAATTATGAACAAATAAGTCGTTTCCACATTAAAATGGTAGTGACATGGCTGCTGTCAAAACGGGAAAAAATATGGCAGCTGGTATTTGTACCCATCTGTATATAATATTATTTTGTGTATTATTAACTTGTGTGTTTTTGTATGTATTGTATCTTATTGATGTATTGTATATAATTGTGGTGTGAATATATAGAGCCGCCCCTCACGATCTACTAGCTACATGCAAAGCTCATTGATGCACTGTGTATATATGCAGTGAAATTACATAGAGCCGCGATCTACGATCTGTCAGCTACACGCCCATCCTCATTCTGAAATCCTATTGGTCACTGTTTCTTGTCTTAAACATGGAGCTGACCGTCACCAGCAACGCCCTCTGACAAAGTTCTTATACGAAACGCGTTAGGGCGGGGCTTGGTGATGACAGCTCGTTCTGTGCCGGGCATCCCCTGCCTCCTCTGTCCCTGCTAGGATTCTCTGAACGCAGTGTCTTGCAGCTTGTGAGCCCGGCGGGTTGCTGCATGTGTCTGCAGTGCCTCGGACGGTGGTAGGGGTTTTGCCTGGCTTGTATATATTGCACCTTGTGGTATCCAGCCCACACCTGTTTTATATCTGGTATGAGTCCATTTCTGACTATACCGGAGCATTGTTTTTATGCTTATTAAAACAACAGTTTTACACTATGGAGCGCTCCTCTTTTATTGTATTTTCACAGATTGTTTATTGTTTATTTGGTACTCTTTACCTAGAAAGGCGCCCGCGATCAGAATCGCGGGCGTCGGGGGTAAAAAATCGTGGTCATCGCGGGCATCGAGGGTAAATCGCGGGTACATCAAAATCGGGTACCCGCGATTACCGCGATTTTCCCATAGGGAACAATGTTAAAAAGCCTGATTGGCCGCGATTTTACTTTAAAATGCCTCAATGCCCGCGATTTTCACATAGGAATCAATGTTAAATGGGCTACAGAGCCCAAATAGCCCCAATTAACCCTTAAATGTCACCCCAATTTTTATACGCCACCCCACGATCCACGCCAACCCGAAGCGTGGCGAGCGCAGCGAGCCCGCGAGGGGCGGCGGTACGCGTCCTCCGACCTTTTCATGCCCTACTATCCACGTCGGCGTGGAGTTGAGAATAGAATAGTGTGGCGAGCGCAGCGAGCCACCGAGCCCGAAGCGTGGCGAGCGCAGCGAGCCCCGCGAGGGGACGCGGATACCTTCACAGGTAAACGCGTCCCTTCGCGGGCTTCACAGGTGTCCGCGTCGCCACGGACACCTGTGAAGTCCGCGAGGGGACGCGTATAACTGTGAAGGTATCCGCGTCCCCTCGCGGTGCTCGCTGCGCTCGCCACGCTTCGGGCTCGGTGGCTCGCTGCGCTCGCCACACTATTCTATTTTTAACTCCACGCCGACGTGGATAGTAGGGCATGAAAAGGTCGGAGGACGCGTACCGCCGCCCCTCGCGGGCTCGCTGCGCTCGCCACGCTTCGGGTTGGCGTGGATCGTGGGGTGGCGTACAAAAATTTGGGTGACATTTAAGGGTTAATTGGGGCTATTTGGGCTCTGTAGCCCATTTAACATTGATTCCTATGGTAAAATCGCGGGCATTGAGGCATTGAATGCAAAATCGCGGTCAATTATGCTTTTTAACATTGTTCCCTATGGGAAAATCGGGTGATCGCGGGCATCGCGTCGCGGCCGTTTATGTACTGCCCGCGATGTCGCGATCACCGCGATGGGCGCCGTTCTAGGTAAAGAGTACCGTTTATTTTATTGTATGTTCACAGATTGTTTATTGATCCTGTGAGTCCTGGGATCGTTTGGAGTGAGCTGCAGTCCGGATTGGGACTTAGTGTTCATTTTAGGGTGGATTTAACCCTCTATTTGCTGGACTTTGGACTGCAAATTAGCGCTGATTGTTACACCTGTTTCCGTTCCATATATATATATACAATACAAAAACTACGGCACTCTGGCTCTTTTGCTCTCACGCTGTTTTCTTACCCCGGTGCCTTCCCAAGACCATTCCTGTCTGTATAGACATCCAAGTAGGCAATAAGGCGTCACAAAATTTTGTTCCCTGAGGACGGGCAAAGCAGCCCGAAACATGTCGGAATAAATCCATTATTTTTCTGCTGAACAAAACCCTGAGTGACGCCTTATTGCCTACTTGGATATATATATATATATATATATATATATATATATGCAAGGGAAAATCTGTATACTAGTCATCAGAAATTTATAACAGTCATTAATGAGTATGATATGCTACACGTTGCAGGGGAAAGCATCCCATTCATTTGTGGATTAGGCACATTAGCTATTGCTGAATATAACTGTAAATTATTTTCCGTCTGTTGTTTTTTTAAATATACCTTTAAGTGCATGAATATGAGAAATGCTTGTTTATGGCTTTTGAACATGCCATAATGTACAAAATGGAACCTCGTCTGAGCAGGGATTACATGTCAGTCATTGTTGCCTAATGCTGGAATCTACTGTCACTCCACCACACATTCAGTACGGTGACCTTCTGATTCTACTCCTCCACAAAATAAATAAATATTAAAGGCAGCGCAGGGAAGAGTAGAACGGCTGAAAATTTTAGTTAAATTGGTGAAACCAATTAACTAATGGTATTCTTATCATTTATGCCTGTAATTGCATGCACTGAATGTCACGATGCAGGGCGATTCTTAATGACTTGAAGATAAGGGTGTATGTAAATTTTTAAATCAACCCTTGGCACACTAATGAAAATGCAGACATAGTACATAAAGCACCATGATAAATCAATAAGAACAAAAGACATGCTTATTCCACTGTATCCACAATCATGGGTTAAGAACATGGCATTAAACACACGCTGATATGCTTAAATAAAGGTTCTAGTGGACAGATATTTTGGTAAGAACATAAACAGGAATTGCTGTACTACTTAAGTGCCCAAAACTAGGATGATGTTAATACCTGTGAAATCTGGCTTAATACTTCAGGTTGAGTATCCCTTATCCGAAATGCTCGGGACCACATGCTTTGGATAAGCTATTATTCCATATTTCTGAATATTTTTCTTTTTACATAATTACCTGGTCCCCTGAAGGTCTTCCAGCATCCACGGAGTCCCCTGGCGTACATGGTGACCATCAAATCCGTTTTCAGTGGCTTCCCCTGTCCCAAGGATGCATTGCGACAGTGCCAGTGACATCATGACATCAGCAGCGCACCCGGCAATGCATCGTTGGGACCGAGGATGCCAATGAAGATGATTCGGATGGCTGCCGTGGACACCGGAGGATGTATAGAAAGAGGTGGGAGGAAAAATATCCCAAAATATTCAGAATATTTAGGATGAGGGATCTATGAATAAGGTATACACAACCTGTATTTCATTTAATCAAATACTGTTATGTCAAGGCTTTTTTTTCTTCAATGTAAACACACACACACACAAACACACAATAAAAAAACTTAAACAAAAACTTAGTATACTGTATGTGCCAAACTACCCAAACATAATTGGATTGATCACTGAACTGTAATGTACGCGGTTTCTCAAACACCATGGATATTTTGGAGGAAAGTAAGCTTCTATCCGCCTCAATAAATTCAACTCAACTACCTAAGATGTGAATTGACAGCAAGTACCTAAACCCCAAAAGTGTATTATTTACATTTTTTTTTTAGAAGTTCCATTGCATTACATCTTGTCATGTTGCATTCCGTCACAAAGTGATACAACATGGTGTAACTTGATGTGACATGAGAGATAACTGAAGAACGTACAGTATTTGTCAGGTGTTATGTCTGCTGTCTAAAATAAACAACGGTGCAAATAGCAATTTGTACTGTATGTGCTTTGTGTTGGTTTTTTTTCCTTATAGCAAACAGTCCTTAGAATTTTCTATTAGAACCTAGTGTCTCACTCATTGTGTCCTGCCAATTAAGGTTTCTTTAAATTGCTGGTGGGCGTGAATGACACCCAGAATCTCCCAGATTTAAAATAGTTAAGTGCAAATGCTATACCCAATTATGTGCAGAATGCAGCATTCCTAAATCACATCCTAATTGCCCAGAATAGAATGATAATCTGTTTACGGCAGCTAGTTTACAGAAGTGTAGTGAATAAATTGCAAAGTTTAACAGTGTGGAAGGAAATCGTTCATACTTTTCCTAGTCACTTATTACTGAGATACGGTTTGAAGATAAACATTAATTTGTCCTTGTTCGGAGTGGCAGATGTCACTTTTACCCAGTGAAGGACCTGGACAGCAGATAGTTTGCTGATGATGAAATGAGAATGCAGAAATGCAGGACCTCTGGGATTTCGCTGGTCATCTGCAGGGCAAGATGCTGTGCTGATTCCATGTTGACTGGGGCTGTTGTGAACAAATCAACCATGGCTACCACCTTATACCTTATTTTCATTAGTGAGTATTTACTGATCTGTTTGTAATAACTGTTTCTGCAAATTTAGGCTGTTATTGACTGCTAAACTGTTAATTGGCTTTCTCATATATCTCATATATTCTGCTCATTAAAAGATGTGCAAAAAAAATTGTGAAAAGGTTCAGCTATGAATGTGACTTGCTTTTTGAAGATCGACAACATGATAAATAAGTGACAAATATATGATTTTTACATCTATATTATCTTTAATTGCAAAGTCTAAAGAATGATCAACACGTTCATTTTTAGCCATGTTATTGTAAGTTGCGTATTTATGCACATTATATAAAATACATGTTTGATGCACAGTGATAAAAAATATATACTGTAAATAACAAAGTTCAAAAATGTGATATCTGAATATCTAAATAGATAAATGGATAGATGATAGATAGATAGATAGATAGATAGATAGATAGATAGATAGATAGATAGATAGATAGAAAGATAGATAGATAGATAAATGGATATATGATAGATAGATAGATAGATAGATAAATGGATAGATGATAGATAGAGAGATAGATAGATACATGTATAGATATATATCTAGATAGAGAAATGGATAGATAGATAGATAGATAGATAGATAGATAGATAGATACTGTAGATAGATAAATATACATACACATACATATTTGTATATGTATAAAGTGGACAAGCGGCATTCACTGGGACTTTCATTGAAAGTAAACAACTGCAACCACAGTGTATATTCAAACAATTTGGAATTCAATCTGTCATCAGAGAACGTGTGTATGTATGTATGTATGTATGTATGTATGTATGTATGTATAAATATATATATATATATATATATATATACAATGTGTGTATGTAAATATATATATATATATACTAATATACACAAATGTATACAGTACCTACACATTACATACATATACTAATGGCTGTGTTGCTGGTACCAATTTAGAAATAAAACTAATGATGGAACAAATATGCATTCTTTCAACTTGATTAAAGCTGTATAATCAAGTGCTTTATCTCTCTTCCCAAGGGTTTTGCATATGTATTATAGTCAATAAAGTGTGCAAAGAAAATGGTCAGCTGTATATAATTGGAATAATCATAACACACCCCAGTAACGCCAAGAGAAGTGTGCATTATATATATATATATATATATATATATATATATATATATATATGTATTCTATATACTGTAGTAAACACACACACCCATACGTACGTACGTACATATATACATACATACATACATACATACATGCAGTATAAATGCACAAACACTATACACGCATTGTTTCTTTGCTTTCAAGGTGCTGCAGCAGCTATTGTAATTAATTGAGCGACTTGGGACTGTTTTTTGGAGGGTAGTGAAACTTTTCCCACGTGGATGAACCCACGGTCAGGATACGTTAGGCTACATTAACTGTCTGTATATTTCTGCAGGACTCTGGAGGAAGCAGCTGGGAGCTGAGGCTCTATATCTGAGAACCCTGGGACACGAGACATCAGCATCTACCTTTCATCTTTGCTGAGATTTGGAGAGGGTTCAGACCGCAGAGGCTTCTTAATTCTCACTAATTCATTTGCTTTCCTGATTCACTTGGCTTGGATAACCTGAGAATGATAATGAACCAGAGAGGGGAGTGTGCCTAGCGCTCCGTCTTTGAATGTGCTCAGCATGGATCGAAAGCTTTCTGTGAATTTTCCAAGAGGGAAATAATCTTATTACTATTGGCGGTGATTGCTTGTCATGAGGTTGTACAATATTTTATTCTTGCATGTGAATTTCTGAAAACATCAGCAGCTATTTGGTGTTGTTATTAGCTTTCTATTTTCATTTATCTTCCAGAATTACCATTACTTTCTGTTTCTCATTCTCTAATTTCTTTTTAATAAATGCACTGCTAATATTTATCTCCTATCCATTATTATGCATAGATTCTCCGTCCATTGCCAGCTGCTAATAACATGTTTATTCCTCGGCAGTAAATCAAAATAAAAGCCCGGCCTGGCTGCAAAAGTTCATCAATAAAACATGACATATATAGATTAAATATAAATACATTCATTTTGACGGTCATTGTTTTTCAGCACAATAATAAATTGATATGGTAAGACTTTTCCGAACAAATTGGTTGATTTGGCGTGTTGTCTGTTTGCTTTATTTAGCCCCAGAAAATAATTACACAGATTAAACAGCAATAACATATTGACTGGACAGGGAAAAATCCATAGTCTGCTCTATTAATAAAACATTAATTATCATTAATTAAATCACTAAATTAATTATATGTGTTTGTAAAAAACAAGCTTGTTACAATTTCTCTATCCATATATCTATATATCTGTGTATATACATATATATACATTTTTTTTGTTATATATATATATATATATATATATATATATATATATATATATATATATATATATATATATGATATGCATAGCCCTCCTATATTGTATTGTAGCTTGGTCTTTCTTCTAATACCCTTGTTACATTAGCTTAATTGATTGCAACTGAAGCATTGTGGAGTATGCTAGCACTATACAAGTGAGTACATACATATAATAGTAATAATAATAATAATAATAATAATAATAATAATAATAAATACCGGTAGATAGCATCATAAATGATAGCAGTATGCTACTGGGGTCTTGTATAGAAGTTGCCAAACAGACTGTTGAACTTTTGCTATTTACTATGTTCACACTTCATACAATACAATGGTGCTTGACTAGAGGGGAGTGAAATCCTGTTTTGTTGTTATGCTGTCAAATTAAAGGAGCTGTATGGATTTGTAACATAAGAGTTTATTAAGTAAATGACATACAGGTTTTTCTACTGCATTTTTGTCACTATTTAGAAAAAAAATAAGAGTGCAGAGAAGCCTTTATTTTCTTTAATTATAGAAGAATAGAATTCCATAGGGGCTACACACAAACACTACTTCTCAAAAATTATGGAAACTACTGTGAGGTTTTCTTTAAAGCTGGCCATACACTCGAGATTTTGCCCGATTTCCGATTGCAACAAGTCTGTTGAAATTGGGCATGTGCTTTAAATCCACTCTGATCCGATGCGCAGTCCCATGCTTGACTGATCAGAGCCCCCAGATCTCAAGTGCTGCACATAGAATTTGTCTGATAGGACAGCCTCCGGCAGCACTTGCTGAGATCGCATCTGATATATCACATGCATAAGTACCGCATTTTGATACATCGCATGCGATCCGCACACCTGCGAAGATCCCGGCCTGTTCAAGGGGGATCACGTTCGACTTCACCCCTTGGATAAGTCCCACAAGTGTATAAGGGCCTGACCACTTAATGTCATCTCAGGATGGTGTTGTGTGCCCTCAGGGCAGATAAACAGGAAGAGACCATTGTATTGTGCTTCCCATTCCCTTCAGCTAAAAGTGGCATATATGCACAGGGCATACGCAATCTTCCATAAATCAGTGGGATCAGTTTGACTGTGACCGAGACAAATCTGATATAGGTTGGTGCCAGCACAAAAGAAATACAAATATGTTAAAAAGTATAAATGTTTATATTCCACTTTCAACATTCCTTTAAAAATAGAGACCATATTGAGTCAGTGCTACAACATTTGGGGCAAAACTTTTAAGGGGAGTGCTGTGTCTATATGGTGTGCATATTTGGACCTATGGAAAGGTCCCTTAGGCCTTGTATTACTGCAGACACCTCTCAGGGTTCAAATCACCTGTACTCAAACCTGGATATCTACAAAACCTGCACTGCTGGTGTACCTTGAGGACCGTGGTTGGGAATGCCTGCTGTACCTCTTTGTATCAGAGCATCTGCTGGACTTCTGAGACTTCTGGTAAGAAAATACATGTGTTTAGGGAATCAGCAATTGATCACAGGTTATTTTGTATTATTATTTTGTATTGTTATTATTGCTTTTTTTCTATTGTGCCACTATTCAAAACAGTGCTGTACAGAAAGCTTATCTCCACCAGGAGGATGCTTAGTGCCGAATAATGAAAGACACATTTTTCGGTGGGGTTGGTAGGCCTCCTTTAAGTGATTTTATTTAAAAGAAAATTAATTTAAAATACTACTAAAAATTAAACGTGTTTATGCAAATAGAGTAATGGAAATTAATGTCATTGATCTTCACATGTTTATGACCCAGGGAGACACGACTTTTGAAAGTGCACCTGACTACCGGTGACAGTTTTTTGTTGGTACTGCAGTTAAATAATATAGTACTGCTAATGCCAAAAACATTATATTTCTTTCACATTTGTTCAGTAAAGGAATTGCCTTGTGCCAGTTCTACATACAGTATGACAGGGGCTCCCAAACTTTTTTGAATCACGGCACCCTAGTCTATCAGAATTTTTTCGTGGCACCCCTAGGCCCAAAAACAATTAATTAGATTGGGTTTATATGCGATTCTAAGGGTCAGTTATGTGGTAAAGGGCAGGATTTGCTTCTGTTTGTACACATTTTATGATTGTCAGGCACCAGCACTGGTTTTGCCCATAAATAATTAACCATAAATAGATTGAATTGGTCCTGGACCACCAACCCGGGGCACCCCTGCAAGTGTCCCAAGGCACCCCAGGGAGCCACGGCACACAGTTTGGGAACCACTGCAGTATGACATGGCTACTCATCAAATTCAATTAATTTACCACAATGAGGTGTGTTACTGTGACTGTGCCATTGTGCTGAATGCCTGCAGGTTACTAGTGATTATCCTGCCCATGAATCTTTCTGTCTGCCCTAACCAGTGCTTGAAATATTGACTTGTCTCTGGGTATTATCTTTTGTACTCTACTGTCTGCTCCCATTATTTTATTACTCTCTATGGTGTCTCCTTAGTCCTAGAAAAGATCAATCTAATATCCATTAAATGAGATATACCTTGTATTTGTAATTCTAGCAATATACCTTAAACTTAGTCTCTCTGGGGTACTGTCCACTATACATTAAGGGGTCTATTAATTAAGCCTAGAGAGTTAAAAAAGTGAAGAGAGATAATGTACCAGCCAATCAGCTCCTAACTACCATGCCAGTTCAGAGCTGATAGGTTGCTACTCTATCAATCTTCACTTAAACACTATGTGAATGGATTCCATATTCTGCGTTTCATTGCAGTAATATCTATATGATGTTCATACAGATGGAGCCCCTTTAAATTGAGGCTGGGGCTGGCGTTCGGATCGTCGGCCATCGGAAGGGGGCGCGTACGCACGAGACGCTCCCGCGCCCTATTCTGACAGAGCTCCCCATTGGTCCCCGCTGCTTCGTTGCTGGTCCTCGTTGGTCACCGCCGCCCCCCTAACCCTTCCCGTCTCCCTGAAGCGGAGATGGGCAGGGTTTCAGCCGCGGAGCCGCCGAGTGACTGGGATGCGTGTGCGTGTGAGACGTTCGCACGTCCCAGTCTGATGGAGTCCCTCTCAGCCAGCGTTGGCCAGCAGGGAGTTTTTGGCATGTGCTGAGGATAAATGAGAGGAGCTCCATCTGTATATACAGATAGAGCCATCCTCATCTAGCCCTTTAAAAGGATTAAGTGAGCCAGAGCTGTCGGAGTTAATCATCTGCTAATCCCCTATTATATTGTTCTATGTATTGTATTGCAGCTAAGAACAATAGGCCTTGGCTCACCATAGCTATCCAGAGAAGGCTACTTGAAGGAGGCTCTATCTGTATAACATGTATTGTGTCTCACACAACTACGGTACTGTAATAGGTAACATATGCTGGATCTTTAATTATTTTTGGCACATCCTTTATTATGTATATGTAGTACCTAGAAGTAGGGTTACCATACTGTCACTTTAAACAAAGATACTCAAAAATTACACAGGTTCTGTGGCTGGCCTGGCATTATTCCTGTGTCTCACCTAGTTTTAATCATCTTGAAGACCTGTGTAATATTGGAATGCCCCCATTTAAAAAGATACTATTATAACCTACCTTAGGAGCTCTATATACATATTTTATAGAAGTCACCAAAATCTATTAAAGCAACAGTGTTACAAATACATTGTAGGCTTTGATGTATGGAAATAACCTTTTTCTCATCTACAGACTTTTGACAGAAACATTCTCTATGATTCTTATTGTAGATGATACAAACATTTTATACTGTGCTGAGATCAGTTTTGTAAATGAATGGTAACATAGTTTTTTATACTTTCATAAGATTTCTTTTTTATGGTCATTTGTTTAATGGCATTGGCTAAGTAATGGTTTGCCATTTCCAATGAGACCACGGCCCTTAGTCTGGTTCACTCAAACTCAAATGGTCAAAACCACGTGCACTGCAGGTGGGGCAGATGTAACTTATGCACAGAGAATTAGATTTGGGTGAGTTAATTTGTTTCTGTTCATTGAAAATACTGACTGCTTAATTTGCAATATACTGTAGATCTCACTTTGACGTAAAACCCCACCCAAATCTAATTCTCTCTGCACATGTTACATCTGACCCCCCTTCCTGCAGTGCACATGGTTTTGTCCAGTTGAGAAGGAATTTGCCTCTGCGAGTAAACCAGAATAAGAACCAATGTCAAAGCCATTGGGATGCTGTCTTTTAGGTGTATCATAGCACTGTCTGAGGAATATCAGGCTATTTACTGATATTTTTACTGATAATATAATTTACTTTAATTATCAGTAAAGGTTTTGAGACTGTGGAGCTTTGTAAAATTGATTAAATCAAACAAAACATGGGAACATTATTCAAGATTTATAAAGAAATAGAAGACATATGTGAATTAAAAAACAGTAATTAAACATTAAACATGATCTCAACCTTTTTTCATCGTAATATTGATAACACAATATTTTCACTATGTAATTTGTACATCAACTGGAAAACAGTGATCGCTGTTTGCGAATGATTAACAATAGGCTGAAATCTAACAAACCCCTAAATCCTATTCTGTGGAAAACAAAACAGATAAGGAGCACTTGCAGACATGAATGTTAGGTTTGATTACTGACGGCTCCTGTTACTATGTAAATTAACATACTACCAAACAATCCCACATTGATGTCATGATTCCTTAATGGTTCTGTCACACTCTTGGCTTTTTCCTTGTTAGCAGAAGACACCTCAGGGAATTGCAGGTCTCATTTGTTAAAGCCACAAAACAACTCTTAAGCTATAATAGGCATTTAATGAAAAAAAAAAAAAAAGAAAACACTATATAATAGAGTTCTCCAAACTCCAGATTATCGGTTGTCTTGAACATAGCCCACTCAACCAGGACAACATTTGGAACTGCAATATTTCAGCTCACGCAGAACCTCTTGGGAGACAAAGCTATCAATCACCATTCTGTTTTTTGAACCATAACAGTGATTGACAGCTACAATTCCCAAGAGACTATACAACAACTGCTGGCTTTCCTACACTATCCTCTGTGGTGAAACAGTGGTCTTCTATGGCTGCCCAATCATTATAAAATCAAACTTTCCCATGGGCCCAGCATTTCAGCATGAAGAGTATCATGTTATTTATTTATTTATTTTTTGAAGATGCAAAATGAATAAGTCCTTGCTCTTGGAATTGACAAATTAATAAAAGTAAATTCTTCAGAGAGTGTTATTGTAACTGTAGACTGGATGCTTAAATATATATATATATATATATATATATATATATTCCAATCTGTATGGACAGCACTCTCCAAATATGAAACAACAACCAGGGTGCCAACCCAAAAAGAGTCCCAGTGATCCAGGTATCTTCAGTATTCACAGTAAAGAAAAATAATGGGGCACTCACCGGATTTGCTTGCAGAAGCAATTTTAATCACATATCGATAACATCACCATTGTGTGACAGTGTACCCACTGTCACACAATGGTGTGGTTATCGATATGTGATTAAAATTGCTTCTGCAAGCAAATCCGGTGAGTGCCCCATCATTTTTCTTTACTGTATATATGTATATATAGGTACTTTATAATCCGCAGCACTTGGGACTTAGAAAAAAATCAGACAAACGACTGCTGGCGTATGTTGACGTTTCAGCCTTTATAGGCTTTTTTCAAAACAGCTACATGAAAAAAGCCTATAAAGGCTGAAACGTCAACATACGCCAGCAGTCGTTTGTCTGATTTTTTTCTAATTCCCAAGTGCCGCGGATTATAAAGTACCTGTATCTGTCCCACATATTGGACACTACCGAGGGCACGGGGCCATTCATCACTGCAGAGCTGAGTGCCGGCTACCCGCTGTTTGTTTATATATATATATATATTATATATATATAACCACAATAATGTATCCAGCGCTCTAAGTATGTAATGTCTTCTTATAAACCTTAATTAAAAATAAGTATACTTGTAGCTTCTATTTTTGAAGATAAATTTTCTTTTATTTTCAAAACCCTATAATATATATATATATTGAACAAAGTGCCAGCTCCTGGAAGTCTGTATATAAATATATACTGCAACAGCAACACAGAAAACCAAAGGACTGCTATGAGTGAGCTCACTTCACTCACAACATACTACCCCTGGCTGCTTAATCTGGCTATTCAGCTGTGATGACACCATTTCTACATCTGCTAAAACTTTGAATATCAATGTCAGTTTTGAAAATGCACAGCTGTACCTCTAATGCCTCCACCTGTCCTGCTCTTCCATTGATAGTAGGTGTCCCCCAACATTTTCTTCTTGGTCCTCTTCTCTATCTCTACATGTCCTCTTTGGGTGAGCTCATTTGCTCACTCAAATTCCACTATCACATCTATGCTGATAATACTGAAATGTACCGCCCCTTTCCTGATCTCTCTCCCTCTATCCTCACTCACATCTCCAACTGTCGCTGTGATATCTACTCTTGTATGACCCAGCGCTTTCTTAGATTTAAAATATCAAAGACTAAGCTTACCTCTTCCAACCCTCCTGCATAAAACCTGACCATATCTCATCCTAACCTTCTGTTTATGCTCACTTCTTCCTCTTCTGTGTCACCCCTGTCTGTCTAACCCTCCCCTTTAGAATGTAAGCTCTCACGAGAAGGGCCCTGTCTCCTCATGAGCCTTTTTTAGACTATATAAACCTCTGCCACCCTGATGATTGCTTCAGTGTCCTGTCCCCTGATGCAACTATCCATATTTACCATGTACTTGTCATTTGGGTAGTTTCTGTTGTCATTATGATTTAAAAATAATAAACACAGTTGTTTGACAATAACTGGCTTCACCCAACCACTAACCATGAGTGAAAGAAAAGTTTGTGAGTTATCATTCATATTCTCATACAAATGGCCAAAAACTCACAAATTCTGCTAGGGTATGTAAACTTATGAGCACAACTGTATATGTATGAAACAATAGTGTATTGGCGCTATTGATTAATGTCCATAATGGTTGTCAATACAAGTAAAGTAGTTCTCCCATCATCCGGAATATGAGGCAGAAGTCTTATCCAATGATATTTATTAAAAAGTTTGAACTGACACAAGCCTACAAATTGTACCTTTTTTCACAGTCAAGAAGAAATACTGGACGCGTTTCGTCCTTAAAAGGACATCATCAGGGATAACAGTTTCTTAGATGAAAACTCAATTGTAAGAAGCTGTGTTTGACTGTATTGTAGAAAGATGACAAACATATGTGGTCCCTCTTTGCAAAAAAAAAAAAAAGACAAAGCTCATAAATATAATGAGAATAAATAATGAAAAAAGGCCTCAGAAATTGACCTTATCTAGTAGGTCCTGTTGTCTCAGAGTCTGAAGCAGGAATCCTGACAAACAAAGAAGTACAGTACCAGAGAGGGGCCAATTGATCTTATAGCGCCAGCCAGAATATGGATGTTGCATTGTATCTCCAACATCCATATAATTGCAAGTGGTGAAATTCATACATTTAAAACAGCCATTGTCATAAAAAAATGTGTAGGGGTTGGCTTTTTAATTTTTGACAAATCGGTCATAACCACCATGTCCTTTATGCTTCTGCTGTGAGTGTAGCTGGGCATAAGCTTGGACTGTTTCAAGCACCTAAGCTCTGGGTCTGTCATGATGATAGGCCATAAAGACTTTTGCTGTGGATCTACTCTGTACATTATATTGATTGACCCATTTAAAGGCAGACTGCATGTTGGACATTGTAAGTTCAGGCTTTTGACCTAGCAGTCAAAGGTTATGCACAGGATTCCCCCTTTGGAGAAACTTCTACGTCATCAGATCTAATTGCTGTTCTGTTTCATCCGGGTCAATCGTTGTGCGACATACACGGATGTACTGGGAAAAGGGTAACCCTTTGACAGTGGCTCTTGGATGGAAACTCTTGTGTCTGAGCATAGTATTCCTGTCTGTCTGCTTTGAGTGTAGACATGTAGCAGGCCTACCAAGGGGGCATGTCAGATAAAACAGCCGTGGATTGTCAAGAAACAGCTGTGAATTTGACAATCCGTGGCCGTTTCCGACAACACAGACCCAACTGGTTTAAAAGTCGGATCTGTTTTGTTGAAATCTGCCTTCAATGCTTCCGAAAACAGCAGCATTGAATAGGCAGTGGGTGCTATTTCCCCTATCGGAAATAACGCCCGACATTGAATACTACCCTAAGTCTATAATGGGACACACTATTCAGATGATAAAGCCAACTAGTTTCTGTTAGCCGCTATCACTTTAGACCCTCACGGCAGGTCTCCTTCTCAGATGTGCAGCAGATTCTGACACATCACATCCACTGGTGTAGTGTCTGGTTAGCTGGTCGCTTGGCAACCAGAGACGCTACTCACTCATTTCCACAACTCGGCCCAGCAGGTGCCTAGTCATCTGGAAGCTGGGTTGCACTGCAGATTCTGATCACACCCACATTCCTGAGAAATACTGGAGTATGATTCTCTGTTGGACCTAATTCCCCACTTGTGTATAATCCACCCCCTCAGAAGGTATAGGGTAAGGCTCCTCTACAACTGTTGCTATGTCTGCAAGGTCCACATTGAGCCAAAGGTGACACCCATATCCTAAATGGCCTGCATCATTTATTTATTTTTTGGGGGAGGAGGGAAAATACAGTTCAGGCTTGTCCAACGACACATATCAGCAAAAATCCAATTGTAGCACACATGGTTAATGTGAAGATTAAAGCAACATTGATAGATTTTGTTTGTAGGTTTTTAAAGTGGCAGTAATGACATGTTTTTTTTCCAGTACAAAATCATGGTACAGAAGGAGCTGCCCTCAACATTGCTGAGCGCTCACGAGATCCCCCTAGCTGGCAAGGGTGCTTCGCTGCCCATCTCCGCTTCAGGGAGACAGACAGGAAGCGGGCAGGTGAGCAGGGGATACAGGCAGGGAGCAGGTGATGGCTGATGGGCTTCCGACAGAATGGGGCATGTGCAGGGCCGGCGCCACCACTAGGCAAACCTAGGCATTTGCCTAGGGCGCCGGCCACTGGAGGGCGGAAAATGCCGCCCGGGTACCTGACCTAGCTACGGCGCTGTCTATTTAAAGCTGGCGGCGGAGGCAGCGGGGGTCCCTGCAGTCTATTAAAAATCACGAGCGCTATCCGCCGGGCTATGCGGAAGCGCTTCTAGTGTGAAAACTCTGGCAGCCAATCAGCGTGCTGCCAGTGTTTTCACACTAGAAGCGCTTCCGCATAGCCCGGCGGATAGCGCTCATGATTTTTAATAGACTGCAGGGACCCCCGCTGCCTCCGCCGCCAGATTTAGACAGCGCCGAACGCCAGGTACCGTACCCCCCCCCCCCCCCCGGCACCGGGGCGCCCCCAGCCCGACTCGCCTGGGGCGCTCCGGTGCCTTGCACCGGCCCTGGGCATGTGAGTGTCTTGCGCGTGCGTGACCCATTCCCCTCGCGGGGCGTGACCCATTCCGCTCGCCACGCTTCGGGTGGCTATATAAAATCAACTCTATGCCAACTTGGATAGTGGGGAAATGAACAGGACCATTTTAACATTGAATCCTATTGAAAATCGCGTCGATCGCATCGCATGCGATTTGGTTGCATGCGATGCGATTTTTCCGACCCGATCTCAAAATCGGGCGCTCAGTTATTACACAGGTACCAAAAAAGGTGCTTTGCGATCAGGTCTGACTTAGGCCTTAACTCTGCAGAGTTGAAAAATACTAATTTTTATAGCTCTTTAATAGCTCCAATGCAAACTGATTGCTGTTCTATATAATTAAATGATTGCTTTCTCGATTAATGACATGTGTTAATTATAAAAAAACAAATCATATTTTTGAAACGCTACTGTAACTATAGCTCACTCTCTTTCGTTCTCCGTAAGATCTGCGGTATAACTGATTTTGCAGGAAGTTTTGCCTATTTTATTTTTTTTAAATGATACAACCATCAACCACACATACAGTACATCTAATTAATTTCAAAATGTCTCCTTATTTATTAGGGGATACTGTATTTACAATATGTCTAGTTATTAGGTGAGAAGTATGTAAATTTGAAATAGGCTACATCCTCTTCATGAAATATATTTTCTTTCATTCTCAATCACTAAAATAAAACCATACACATGTTGAAGCTGTTTTTAGAACCTGTGATGTTTAATGCTCATTATTTCCTCGGAATGTTGAGCTCTTGCTCAATATGCAGCAGTCAGCGAGAAATGGATACTGATGAATAGTACATTCTTTTCCTTCATCGTTCCTTCATATCTAGTGCTGCTCCAAAATGGCAAGCTGTAATGATCAGTAGAGACATAAGCATATGTATAATAATATATGGTATGCATTAAAAAGTGCGTTGTAAAAGGACATTTCTGCAAGGTGTGGCATTGTGCTGCCAGTCTCTAATATTGCAGGCAAAAGTATCTAATTAAGGTAATATTTATTTAATTATTTCTGGGGGTAAAAAAAAAAAAAAAGAACTGACACTTAAAATATAATCTTTGTGAATTTTGTTCTTTTTCTCCGACAGTGAGAAAAAAAATACGTCTGGTTGGGATTGTATTATCAAGTCTAGTTTCTGTCTTAATCCAGACACTATTAACTAAAGCAGGTAAAACAGTCAGCTGAGGCTCAGATTTATTAAACATAAGTTCACATTTTCAAGTTTTCGAATCACAATCTTGTTTGGTTGCATGATACAAAGGGGCCGATTTATTAAGATAAGTGATGTGATAAAGTTGAAGGTTATATTGCACCAGCCAGTTAGCTCCTTACCATCCTTTTAAATTCAGCCTGTAAATTGAAATATACCCCAAAGTCACCAAAACAAATGTACAGACAGTATGGGTCAAATTTACTAAGATGGGATTTCTATTTCACATGGGATGTTGCCATACCTCCCAACATGACCCTCTTCAGGAGGGACACAATGCTCTGTTCCTGGACTTCCCTGGTTATGTATGATTGCCATCACCTGTTTTAAATGGGTTCATTGATCACAAAGATGTTTCACCACAGGTGATGGTAATCAGGGCCGGCTCTACCATTAGGCAGCTTTAGGCAGCTGCCTAGGGTGCTGGTATCTGGGGGGGCGCCACCAGGTCTGCAAATCAAAAAATCAAGGATGTCTATGAGGATCCTTTTTGTACTTAATGCAGGTGGCAGCTGTGGAACTTCTAAGACCTCACCTCCATACTTTCCCTTGAGACATACTTCCCTACATTGCTGCCCCCTCCTCCTTGTTCTCTGTTGTGGGTGGCAAAGGGGAGGGTGCAAAGGACCTCCAGGGAAAGCAGGGAGGACCACATGATTTTTTTTTTGGAGGGGGGGTAGGTTGAAGTTTTTCCTAGGGTGCTAAGAAGCCTTACACCGGACCTGATGGTAATGCTAAATTAAGAGGGAGGTCCAGGAATAGAGCATTCTGTCCCTCCTGGAGAGGGTCATGTTGGAGGTATATGTTGCTATGGGCAACCAATCGGTTGCTATAGCCAACTCCAGTTCTCGAGAGCTACCAACAGTTAACGTTTTCCATGTCTCCTCAAAGAATCACAAGTGAAGTATTTAGCTCCACCTGTGGATCTTTTAAAATGTGTTAGTCAGTAATGAGTGCACCTGTGTATCTGTGAGATGAGCTGGGAAACGTGAACTGTTGGTAGCTCTCGAGGACTGGAGTTGGCTACTTCTGATCTAATATCTTCTAGAAGGTGCTAAATATATAAGAAGTAGATTCTGATTGGTTGTCCATAGCAACTACCCATGTGAAATAGAACTGTCATCTTAGTACATTTACCCCAGTATGTTTACCATCCATAGATCGGTTCAATACGCACATCAATGGCCAAAATGCTCCCCAATACTATATTTGCTGGCCATGCCTTTGAATCCCTAGGATAATCAAATAGCAGTTAGATTTCACATCCCATACCTCCATCACCCTCTATAGCACTTGACACCTGAAGCTGTAAAGTTCTTCATGTAAAGTGATAATTGTAAGGATAATTAATTGAAGACAAAGTGATTAATTGTTGCACAGGAAAAAGAGATATTAAAACAAAATTGATGCTTTACATACTTTGAGATATTATCAGGCTTCCAAAAATTCACCATACAATGCAAGCAGTTCCCCCAACAGCTCCTGTATGACTTCTCAAGCCCCGTACACACGGGGGAGATATATTGCTCAGCCATATATTGCTAGCAATACATTGCTGAGCAATATATTGCTCAGTTTCTCCTTTTCATCAGCGACCGGAGATGTGACCAGCGGTTAGAACGGGGCTGAAAACGGGAGCGAGACCCTGGCGGGGCACACTCCCATCACTAGCAATATGGTCGCCTGCGACCATATTTCCAGCGATTTCAGCCCCTATCGCCCCCGTGTGTACACAGCTTTAAACTTAACAAATCCTTCCCTAGTACAAATGCAGACATTGGCCCTTATTCAGATCTGATTGCAGTACAAATTTGTTCTCAAAATGGGCAAAACCATGTGCACTGCAGGTGAGGCAGATGTAACATGTGAGGAGAGAGTTCAATTTGGGTGGGGTGTGTTGAAACTGAAATCTAAAGCCTCGTACACACGGGGGAGAAATATTGCTCAGCAGAGCAATATATTGCCCAGTGTCTCCTTTTCATCAGCGACCAGAGATGGTCGCTGATGAAAGGGAACCTCTGCCGGCGGTGCAGCAGAGGTAATTAGCTGGTCGCAGGAGCAAGCTCCTGCGACCAGCGATTACAATGGGGCTGAAAACGGGAGCGCGCACCCGGCGATTTATCTCCGGGGCACACTCCCATCACTGGCAATATGGTCGCCTGCGACCATATTTCCAGCGATTTCAGCCCCTATCGCCCCCGTGTGTATACAGCTTAAGTTGCAGTGTAAAAATAATGCAGTCAGTATTTACCCTGCACAGAAACAAAATATCTCACACAAATCTACCTCTCTCTGCACGTGCACATGGTTTTACACATTTCGAGAACAAATTTGTACTGCGATCAGATCTGAATAATGGGCCATTATGTGGTAATTCACTGTTATGTGTTTCACCCTAGTTTCAACTTGGTTGGTTACAAATATATACAGTATGGATTTTATAAAAAAAAAATCAAGTTTTTTAATAAGCTCCCGTTTTTGCTGGATTTGTGATTTCCGGTAAAGTCTGCACAGATCAGTCAGATCCATGCAGTGCTTCTTTGTGTTAAAGTTAATTAAAGACTTGCTTTAAAATAAAACTGTGCACAGCGCATGCAATGCAATGCTAATTTAGCACAAAATGCACAACAGTATCGGGACGTGTATGGGCAGCTTAAGAGTATATTTACTATTTAACATAGACTAAAAGTGGGGAAGGTTTACAGTAGCATATGTTTTTTTGGTACTTGTTTCCTAGCACGGCCACACCGATCATGATCGTGGGCATCGTTAGTAAAAATCGGGGGCATCGCGGCCATCGCATGCACTAAAAAATTGGGTGCGATGGTACCGACTTCCCATAGGAAAGAATGTTAAATGCCTCAATTTACCCGCGATGCCCCCGATTTCCCATAGGAAACAATGTTAAATGCCTCAATTTACCCAAATCATCATAGGGAACAATGGTAAATGGGCCAGAAACCCCCCAAAACACCCCTGAACAGTGAAATGTCCAGCCAAAAGTAGTTAACGCCACCCCACGATCAACGTGAACCCGAAGCGTGGCGAGCGGCGGCGGTACGCGTCCTCCGACCTTTTCATACCCCCACTATCCACGTCGGCGTGGAGTTGAGAATAGAATAGTGTGGCGAGCGCAGCGAGCCACCGAGCCCGAAGTGTGGCGAGCGCAGCGGATACCTGTGAAGCCCGCGAAGGGACGCGTTTACCTGTGAAGGTATCCGCGTCCCCTCGTGGGGCACGCTGCGCTCGCCACGCTTCGGGCTCGGTGGCTCGCTGCGCTCGCCACACTATTCTATTCTCAACTCCACGCCGACGTGGATAGTGGGGGTATGAAAAGGTCTGAGGACGCGTACCGCCGCCCCACGCGGGCTCGCTGCACTCGCCACGCTTCGGGTTCACGTTGATCGTGGGGTGGCGTAAACTACTTTTGGGGGGACATTTCACTGTTCAGGGGTGTTTTGGGGGGTTTCTGGCCCATTTACCATTGTTCCCTATGATGATTTGGGTAAATTGAGGCATTTAACATTGTTTTCTATGGGAAATCGGGGGCATCGCGGGTAAATTGAGGCATTTAACATTGTTTCCTATGGGAAATCGGGGGCATTGCGTCTGGACCATTTAAGCCTTTTTTAGCCACCTGCGACGCGACCGACGCGATTTTGACTTTTTTCAATGCATTTCAATGGGAAATCGGGGGCATCGCGTCGGTCGCGTCGCAGACCACTAAAAATTACACCCGATGCCCGCGATTGTGGCCGTGCTAGGAAACAAGTACCTTTTTTTTTTGATTAATACTCATTTATTTATTACTTTAAGATATTGTGCCTTTGATCTAGAAGGACAACCAAAATGGGATGTAAAATACATGAACACATTATGTTATCTAAAGCTGGGTAAAAACATACAGATTTAGTTGTCCAATAACTCTGGTTGGAACAAATATCTAGAAATGTATTGGAGCAAGGACAATCAATAATTTGCTCCCAAACTTTGGAAAGCAGACAACAGTCAGTCAGACCAATTAGTTAAATTAATCTCATATAACAAATGTGTGAACAAAGCCTGTAATCTTGGACCCCATCTACTATAGTCCCTGTAGTCTGTACATACCACAGACCAACACTGTATCTATATATATTAGGCTAAAATATATTTACAGACTTTTGCATACACTGTAAAACATTGCAGCTGGTCATACTTGTCTCAGGACACATCGGTCAACAGTGTCTAGGTTGACAGTCAATACATTGACACCAAGAAAGAGAAAAAGTGGGGGGAGATTGCGCAATTGAGGACAGAACAAGGATTTATAAAAATGTGATAATAACAACAATTTATTTATTTAAACATTAGAAAATTAAAAAATGGTGCAATTGCATCTAAAGTAAAAATGCAGTATTTGAGTCCAGTGGTAGATAATATCACCTTAGTCTCTGGCAGATGGAGATGGGAGAAAAGGACGTTGGAATTGTCCTCCAGACCCTGGGACAGGGATTCCTTAGCAGAGTGTCCTCCAAATCTGGACTGTGATGTTGTAAGTCCTGGATTAGGATTCTCACATTTTTATAAATCCTTGTTCTGTCCTCAATTGCGCAATCTCCCCCCACTTTTTCTCTTTGTTATATAGGGACTGACAATCCCTGTTTTTGATTGCTGCAGGCTTAACCACTCATACAGGCGCCCCAAACAGACACCTAGGTGTCTGTATACCTTTTCCATTGACACCAAGAAGTCAACAAGCGCATGGTCAACATTTACAAAAGGTTGACATTGGCAAAAGGTTGACACAAGCAAAAGGTCAACAGGAAAAAGGTTGGCACCTGAAAGTGTATCAGGAGTGATGAAAATATAGTTTCCCTGTCTGATATGTCTTTTCTCATCCTGTTTTTACACCAGATACAGATTACTTAAAACGCTTCAATACACATACTTTGGCTGAGACAAAAATTAATTATTACATACGTCAGGTTGTTTGCTGACAAGTCAATTCTGTTTCAATTTATGTTTTAACCTAACTGGCAAATATATTTGCTTTTGTATATAACATAATCTTTAGAAGTACAGTGGGCATTTGTTACATGAATATAATATGGTGGCTGTAATAGGACAAATGGGGCATATATATATATGATATAAAATCCCAGGACTAGCATCCCTGAACCACACCAAGATTTCTTGAATAAAATGAGCAAATCTTACTTCGACCCTCCATCATAGAACTCCTCCATTACATCATACATAAGATTATTAGATGCTTCCGTAGCTCGTTTTGCTGAGACAACTCACCCCAAACACTACAACCTAAGTAAAAGTGAACAGAAGGCCTTGAGACAACTTGGGACTTATCGGGACGTGGTGTTCTGCGGGGCCGATAAAGGGGGTGGCCTGGTGATCCAGGATCTGGATGAGCATATTACTGAGATCAATCAACAACTGGCTGATGAGGAAGTATATGAACTCCTTTCCACCAACCCCACAGATCTCTACAAAAAAGAGTTGGATTCCCTTTTTTAGAAGCACTCAACCAAGGCCACATAACTGAAAAACTCAGAAAAGCCCTCACACAGAAGCACCCCACGGTCCCCATCTTCTTTACTGTACCCAAGATTCACAAGCGACTCACAAAGCCACCGGGTCGCCCTATAATTTCACCCTTCAATTCAATTTATCAGCCTCTTAACCTTTTCTTATGATCCTCCATCATACACAATTTAAATATATTGTGGAACACTTATAGTAGGAGTTAAATATTTATCTTTCTGTAAGCTAGAACATAAGTGAGATTCATCCACTAGTAACAGTATAATCTATAATACGTGGATACTGTCATTTTAATGTACAGTGATCAGGTGCATGTCTATGAGGGACTTTATTCCTGTGTGTATATTGTTTGTTTTAGGTATTATTAATATCTTGCATAATCATATATATTGAAAACTTCATAATGTCTGTCTGCCAATAGCTGTACTCATTCTTAAATTTTCATTGTCATTTATATATGCACTTGTGTTTCCATATTAGTTTGGGGATTTTTATCACTAGTTTTTATATTTGTAAAACCTATTTTATTATGTTGCACAGAGTAGTCACTTTATTCACCCCAGTATTTTTCTCAGCGCTGCCGAGTTGACCGGGAGCCCACAGCAGCCCACCTACAGTTTATACAAAAGTCCAGCCAGCAAACAACCACAACTAACACTGACGGAACTTAAAAGGCTTGGCAACAGTGCCTTGCGTGCTCTCCATAGACAGGACGCGCTTCAGAGACAGGAAGTGGCATGCGCTTCAGAAGCAGGAAGTGGCATGCGCTCCAGTTACAGGAAACACATCACAGCAGGGATGGCTGTACCTGTCCGGTCACCCTGATGGGGGCTTATAATGTTAAATGCACCCCCATTGTCAACGACACCCCCACTATCCACAATAACCCGAAGTGTGTCGAGCTCAGCGAGCCCGCGAGGGACGGTGGTATGTATCCTCCGTCCTTTTCATACCCCCTCTATCCACGTTGGCGTGGAATTGATTTCAGATAGTGTGGCGAGCGCAGCGAGCCACCAAGCCCTACGTGTGGCGAGGGGCCGTGGAATACAATCCCGAAGAGTGGCGAGCACAGCGAGCCCCGCGAGGAATACATGTAAAGAAATCTGTGTCCACTCACCACGCTTCGGGCTCGGTGGCTCGCTGCGCTCGCCACAGTATCTAAAATCAACTCCACGCCAACATGGATAGTGGGGGTATGAAAGGGTCGGAGGACGCATACTGCCGCCCCTCGCGGGCTCGCTGCGCTTGCCACACTTCAGGTTGGCGTTGATAGTGGGGGTGGCGTTGACAATGGGGGTGCATTTAACATTGTAAGCACCCATTACGGTGCTTGTACAATTAAAAATCGCATCAAATCGCATCGCATGCCGCTATATTGCATGCAATGCGATTGCATAAGATGCACTGCGATCAAAATCGGGGGCGCCGTGCTAGGAAACAAGTACCCTTATAAGTTTATAAATTTGCAATAATTATATAAATTGAGAATTAGTAGGCCAAGTTTATTTTATTTAGAACAAGTTGTTTGAACTTTTTATTTAAACCCAACATTGCCATCCATAGGTCCAGCATTTCCCTTCTCTAAATTAGCACACTTTAAGGCATCATACACTTATGAGGATATTATTGGAATTTTTTTTAGTAAAACGTGCCTTGTAAGCTTGGCAATTGATACGAAATAAAAAGCGAAATGAGGAAGGCTAGAACGGAATTACACCATCAATGCTAGACTGACTGTGCTTGACAGAGCCGTTTAATATTTTGACAGGACAAAATACAAAGCAGCATTTTACTCTGTAGAGACTTCACTAGACACATGCAAGGAAGTGCTGGTGATCAATAAACTTTGCTGCGCCGAGTGATTTATTTACAGCAGCGTATTATGTAGAGAAAAAGCCATGATATTTTCACAGGGTTTGACGGCATAATGGGCCCCTCTCAATCCTTACAAGGAAGGGTTAGATTGTCATGGTTGCTCAGGCAGTATTCAAAATGTTATCTGATCACCCTTAAAGACTGCAGAACGAGACAGATGATTAGTTACCTTAAACGATCCTCATCATGCAGAAATTGATGATTTAATATAGTCAATGACAGACGATTCCATTTGTACTAGATAAAGTGTCTGCGGTTTGTATCAATCATAATAGAGTTATTATTGAGCATAAAAGAAAAGCATGTTTAATATCATTAATTCCAGATATGTCGCTCTCTACATCTGGCATTCATCCATACAGTGGAACCACTCCAGGCAATCATTCCTGCCTGTGTGCTGGAGACTTCAGTGCTTTTTTCTTTCGGTAATTTCAAAATGTTTTTCAGCACCTCCAGCTAGGTGCAATAACAGTTTACAGATTACCAATGTCATCACATTTTGACAAACTTCTCAATCTGATTTGACCTTCATCTTTAGCCATCTGCTTATTTCTGTCACTGCACTCTCTGTTTTCTTCTTAAGCCTCCACAATGTGCAGCTATAACAGTTTCATCCGTTTCACTGTAGGTCAAACGTGAAAAGTTTGGACAGGACTTTGAGCTAAATTTTACAGCAAGTGCGAAGCAAAAAATAAAATTGGTGCTAGTATTAGCAATTTAATATGTCTGCTATTAGTTAGACTGTCGACATTACTTTTCATGTAGTTTGCTTTAGGACAATGTTAGATTGTAATACAGTAACTATTCGCTCCCAGTGACTATTTGTAGCATACTGTATTTTATTTTCTCCATCCCAAATGCACATAATAAGCAGGCAAAAAAGAATGTGGTGTATACAGGGATTCGGTATGAAATCCTGATGGTCAAAATACAGACAGCTATTGAACGACGGTCAACATCCCGACATGGTCAATATACCGACATTTAAAATCCCTACAAGGTCAAAATCCCGACAAGGTCAAAATACCGACAAGGTCAAAATACCAACATTTTAAATCCTGACAAGGTCAAAATACCGACATATAGAATGTAGACAGGTGAAAAAGTCAACATGACTTTCATTCGACAGGTTGCGAGGTCGACATGGGTTTTTTCGTTGCTTTTTTACCCAAATGTCGACACAGTCGACATGGACACAGTTGGAAGTCAACCGCAGCCCCTCGCATCGCTGGCTTTGCTCGCAATGCTTCGGGTAGGATGCCTCGCTGTGTTCGGCACACTATTTTATTCTCCCACCACGCCCTAGTGGATGGTAGGGCATGAAATACCGCCTGTCGTCACATGTCGGGTCAGAAAACAGTGAAAAAACCCATGTCGTCGTCGTGACCTGTCGACCGAAAGTCATGTTGACTTTTTCACCTGTCTACATTCTATATGTCGGTATTTTGACCTTGTCGGGATTTTAAATGTTGGTATTTTGACCTTGTCTGGATTTTGACCGTCGGTCAATGGTTGTCGGTATTTTGACTGTCGGGATTTTGACCGTCGGGATTTTGACTGCATCCCGTATACAGAGGCTGATTTCTCCACAAGGCAATCTAGTTAGGTAAGTGTAATATAAAAATTAAATAATATAGTATTTTTTGTGTAGATTTAGGCCCAGACCCAGAGTATACAGTTTTCAACTGCTGTATATGGTGAAACACAGTAGACTCCTTGACACACTCATCACTACACCTAGATCTTGTTAAGAAAGACAAGATCCTGAACAAGGGCATAACTAGATATCTGTAGGCCCAATAGCAAAAGTTTGTAAGGGACACTTTATACCAACCAGTGGGGATACATGTATATAACAAACAGGGAAGATGGACCCGATAGCAGCTGTAGCCCTTGCACCTATTGTAGTCATGCTATAGGTCCTGAACCAATAATCCTGTGAATGTTGCCTAATGACCTACTAGGAGTACCGATCCGTCTGAATCGGGAAAAATCGTCCCAAATTGGATAAGTGTTTGGGGGCCTTAAAAGCTAAATATTTTGACCGGGACAGCACTGCATAGCAGCTGCAGCCCCTGCACCTATTGTAGTTGTGCTATACTGTAGGTACAGTGCTGAATGTCTATTTTGCAGGTGGCCCCATGCAATCTAACCTCCTGTATAAGTGGTAACCAGCAGTCTATCACAATGGTGCTGGCTGTGCATTTTGGGGATTGCTATATTTTTTTAAATATATTTCATTGTGTTTCTAGAGTTTCAATGCAATATCTAGTACAATGGTATCTAATGGTGTGAAATGGAGTGCTTGTAGAAATGTAATTGAGACTTTAAGGGCCAGTTGTAATAAAGGCCGTGTTCGGTGGCTGCACAGGATGCCATTTGAACATAGTCCTTTTTAAAGTGTAAATCATTTACAAGGCAAAACCATGTAAATGATTGCCCCTTTAAAAAAACAGCCAAGTTTGGCTGGCATCTTGCACGGCCTTCGTACTCGTACTTATGTATTGGAAACCTCAGCTAGCACTTCTCCTGCTAGTGTGAAATGAAGTCTGTGGATTAAATGCTTTAGTTCCATGAAATCAATGATTTGGAAAATCTATTTGATGATTCACTAGCAAATTTCTTATAGTAACCTCCTGTCTAGCAACACTACTGTACCCTAGAAGCATTTTGGTATCTTTTTAATATGACTAACGTGAATAGGTTCATGAATGTTACCTGTTTACTGTATGTATAAATCTTGTTTGTCCTTAGTTTAGTACACTTATAATAACTGTAACTCTATTGAATAAACTTAGTTGCTTATCATGGGTAGTATGTAAACTACAATTAGATCTACATATAATAATGCTGAAATAATTAGCGATTCCCTGATGTCAATTAGCAATCCAGTCCACTGATCTACAATCCAATCCACTGATCGGCAATCCAATCCGATGAGAGGCAATCCAATCCACTGATTGGCCAATTCTCTGCAATTACTCAGGTGATCAGGAAAATCCTACATGCTAAAAATCGCTATCTTACTGATTCTAATAATTCCCAAATCAATGATTTCCAACATGTTGGATTTTGGTAATGACTCAACCCAGTCATAATCAAAATGAGGAATTGCACCATTTAATTGCAGATGTATGAGTCGAGACACTTTAGACCTAATGAACAGATATTCATTTGCAAATGATGTAAACTACAGGACAGCTGGTAAATCCACCTATTGAGGCAATTATTTGACGTAAAGCAGTAATTACAAACACACAGTGGGGCTCCAATATTTGAGGCGCAACAATAATCAATAGTACAACAATTCCTTCAAGTTTTATAATGATGTAGTCTGTATAGTCCCTGGTTCTCCAACTCCAAGATGTATTTACATAAATGTGAAAAAACAAGTAAATGTGGAAATTAGCCCAAGGTATCTTGGCGTAATGAAGAATTTATTTAATACTGTTCCAAGAATAGTGGATGTACCCAAACTCACGGTAAGTATGAATTTATGCAAGCCCGTAGCGGTTTCTTTCTCTAAGTGCTTCTTCACTTTCTATCTCTTTATGGATGAAGATCTGTGTTGCTGTAGATAAGGAAGTGATCTCCGTGGATTTAAATACGTGTAAAAAGAAAAAAGTGATGTAACGTGACAATGGGTCCTTATTCCATTATTGGGATCACCCAGGTGCACTGACTGTGTCAATTGACAAGCACACCTCATTCACCAAAGATATCTTGATAAAGGTAACTTACTACCGAAACATGTTGATATAGCTTTTGGAGAGTGAGCAGCCACCTTTTAATGGACTTATGTATTGACCTTCAGATTCCAGATTTTTTTTTCTAATGTTTGTATACTGTATGCACTTATGTACAGTGTTCCCCTACCAAGGAGGGAGTGTTGTTTCCCTACTCTTTGGAAGTGTAAACTCCTAATAAATTACCATTCAATTTTTATGAACTGCACCATTTTTTCCTACTAACATGGGGATATATGAATATATATGTGAAGTTTGGTTTGGACATATAGTTACCTAAATAAACCATTATAAGTGTTTTTCACTTACCTATATGCTAAGTGAGGTATCTCCTATTTTTACAAATATTAAAAGTAAAGACAACAGTATAGGTGGTCATCTATATATTCACATGAAGGTGAAGGTGGATCTCCACCCGTATATAAAGAAACCCCTATGGGAGCACAAGAGCCCACTTCACTCCACTGTGGGGTACGCTCATTAATTCTTAAATCAGTTCACTTTATCCAATATTTTTTACCATTCCACAAACATTTGTCTGCATACATACTATGTATACACGGAGCACATTGAAAGCCAAACAAAAGGAAAATGTGTCCACATAAAGAAAACGCAATATGCTTTGAAAGAATCTTCTTATAGTGAGTGCAGTACGATTTACTATCACTACACAAAAAGATACCTTGATATATGTTAACCTCCCCCCATTTTGGTGAGTGAGGTATGCTTGTCACTTGATCACAGTCAGTGAACCAGGGTGATCGCAATAATGGAATAATGGACGTTACATCACTTTTTTCTTTTTACACGTACAGTATTTAAATCCACGGAGACCACGTCCTTATCTACAGCAACACAGATCTTCATCCATAGAAGATGGAAAGTGAAGAAGAACTCAAAAAAAGAAAACACTACGGGCTTGCATAAATACATACTTACCACGAGTCTGGGGACCCCATTATTTTTGGTTCATTTTTAAGTACATTCTCTATTATGCAAAGATATCTCTGGTTAACTTCCATCTTTCCTTGTTTCTCACATTTATGTAAATTCATTTTGGAGTTGGAGAACCAGGGACTATACAGACTACATCATTATAAAACTTGAAGGAATTGTTGTACTATCGATTATTGTTGCACCTCAAATATTGGAACCCCCACTTTGTGTTTGTGGTATACTGTATGTATGTTTTGGGAAGTTAGATGACTACCCAGGGCTAGTACTATGTAGAAGCAGCAGTGCGCCACCAAAGGTCAAACCCTACAAATTTTCTTGTGTATAAAGAAGTAATGGTTTAACAATTTTCTGCAGCAATTGCTAGAGTGTATTTAATACATATAGAAATACCAATTGTGGAACTAAACTTTAAAAGGTGTATGTGAGGTTGAGTAAAAACCAGAACAAATTGTAATGCAAAAAAAACCTATCGCAATTTAATGAATGCATATAACAAAACCTGGAAGTAGCCATTATGGTATTTATTGATTAAGGACATCCTTATACATGACCTGTGGCTACTTGAGGACTCGTATCGAGAAACCGTGCTTTTAGAGCACTGACTCCCGTCTTTCAATAAAATCAAAGTTCTGCCACTCCAAGCTCTTGAGTTTTAATTAGAAGCTTAAGCATTTTATTAACACATAAATGCTACCACATTTTAAGGTTACTAAACATTTTCTGAACAGTTTTAACATCAGTTAGAGAAATTAATGCAGATACACTGTATTCACTTGTTTTTTTATAATTTTCCCAATTTGCTCATTGTTCTGCCTCTCCGAGCCATCAGGCTTGCAGGGGTTTTAATTATAATCTTAATTCTTTCACTTCCTCGGGTTAATACATGCTTTGGAGTAAGGCATATTTAGGGCAGTATTCAATGCTCCCGATTCACCATTTTTTGGGCTGTTTTCACTCCTTGTGGTGAATCTTTTTCACACAAAATCTGATTCACCATATTCACCCTATTCAATGTTCACTGTTCGCCGAAAGTGAACAGTGAATGCCGTCCAGTTTTCTGTTTCATGCTAGCTGCAATTCGGTGGTGTATTTCAATGGGGTTTACACTGGGATTCGCAGAGAGTGTATTCAATGGGCAGTATTCAATGCCCTTTTTCGGGAGGTGTATCGAATCCTGTTTAGGATTCGCTGCACATTTGCCACGTTACGGAGGGCTGGAGCATTCGCTGCCAGCCCTCCTTGTTTTAACCCCTGCAGCGAAGGATGCAGGGAACCGGGATGGCAGCAGGGAGATGGAAGTCTTCCTGCCTGCCCCAGAATGTGTGTGGGGGGGGGGGGGAGGGCTCCCGGGGACACAGGCAGCATAAGGAGAGCTGGCAGGGGTGCTGTGGAGGGAGCCTCTGCACTGGTCCCACTCATGCATATGTAATGAGTGGGACCAGTGTGAAGTGAATATTTAATGAGCGGCTCCCGGACCCCTACTGGCGAATGTGTAAAAAAAAAAGAAAATTAAATAACAAATGAAATATACTGTATATTCATGTGCTGCAAGCACATGAATAAAAATAGCATGCTCCTTCACAGAATACAATTTCTGATCAGAAATCAGAAATTTTACTCTGTGAAGGGGCATGCTATTTTTTTATTTTTAATTTTTTTTCAAACACATTCCCCAACAGGTGGCGGGGAGCTGCTCATTAGATATTCACTTCACACTAGTCTTGCTAATTACATATGCATGAGCGGGACCAGTGCAGCGGCTCCCTCCACAGCGCCCCTTCCAGCTCTCCCGGGGGGCAGCTTCTTCTGCCTGTGTCCCCAGGAGCCCTCCTCCCCCCCCCTCCCACACATTCCGGCGCAGGCAGGGATGCTTCCATCTCCCTGCCTGTGGCCATTCGCCGCAGGGGTTAAAAATCACCGTCAGGGGCAGCAAGCCCCTGCGGCATTGAATAGGGTGACAGGGAGGGCTCATAAACAGGATTCGCTGCACATAGCGTAATATAACGTTGAATACTAGCCTTAGAGAGTTCATGTAAAAAAATGGGTTTTATAAAGTACAAGTGATAAAGGAGATTCATATTCCCAAATTCATTTTAAGATGAATTATGACAGCACAAAGAGAAGATATTATGTAGATGGCTGAAACATTGCTAAAAATAGTAAAATAATAAATGTTGTCCACAAAAGCAGTTTATATGCACATCTGCCGACTTATGCCCTCTGTGTGGGTGTGGATTAGTTGATAGACACTGTCTAGATAGAGAGTCAATAGGTCTACCCCAAAAGGTGAACATGCAATACTGTAGGTCAGCAGGTTCAAAAGTTGACAAGGTCAAAATATCGATATGGGAAAGAACAATGTGGGAAATGCCGACAGGGTCAAATTGTTGACATGAAAAAGGTAGACATATGAAAAGGTTGATATAAGTTTTTCACAACTGTCAACATAGACCCCAATTAGTGCATCTCGGTGCCTCCCTATGCTAAGCACACTATTATATTCTTCCTCTATGCTGACATGGTTGGTGAAGTAAGAACAAGCTGGTTTAAAAAGAAAAAAAAAATTAAAACTCTTGTCGACCTTGTCATGTGTCTACTTTTTTAATGTTGACCCTGTCGACCTATTGCATGTCAACCTTTTTCATGTCGATCTTTTGACCATGTTGACCTTTTGGGGCTAGACCTATTGACTCTCTATCTAGACACTGTAGATCTATGAACTGGATCTAATAGGAGCATGAGCAGGTTTCTGTAGTGCACAAGTGCAAATCAGTCTGCATTGTTGTTGGCAGTGCCCCTGCAGTCATGTCTGTAATTCATGTTCTGGCGTTGGGCATGCAGAAGGGGTAGGCACATCCAGCACTTCAAATGTGTTGGGTTAATTTTCTGGGCATGCCAACTCCAGTGCCTGTATCTCTGGATGTGGGTTAACTGGATATAACAGCGTGAAAGTACAGTATCTGTCATCCTGATTAACCTGGAAAATCATTTTCAGGCAGATGATCTGATGCTATGTTTTTAGACATAGTAGTGGATCAGAGAAGCTGGCGGGAGGCCTATTTTGCTTCCCACATCATTGGCATATTATTGCACAGCCGCTGCTTGCAAAATCACAGCGGATGTGCACTAGCGTCCATCTCTGAAACACGCCCTTTGTTGTTTATCTTCAAATGCTCTAAATACAAAATAATTATATTTTTCATCACTACTATCATTTGTTAATAGATCAGTTTGATCTTTATGACACAAAAATAAATACTGTACTTACAACATAATTTTATTCTGATGGCAATCACAATTATGGAGTAATTATGCTCAATAGGTATATTGACTTCAAACCTTTAAGCTGGCCATACACGTGTGTGATTTTGCCCAATTTCATCCAATTTTGATGCATCGGACCAATAAATTGGACAAAAACTAGTAAATTGCATGTGTTTAAGCAATGATCAGATCTTATGCGTGGTGCCACGTGCATCCTATTGGAGCCCCTAGATTTCCAATTCTGCACTACAGATATATCAGGTAACACAGCCCTTACTGGGGTGAAATGCAATATATCGTATGCAAAAGGACCAAATATGATATATTGCATGTGATCCTGCCCATGTGTGAGGCGCTTTAGTGCTCTGATTGGTTGGCTCTTCTCTGTCATACACTGTATACTGGGTTTTGTCTCTCCCTTTACTATGATGGGCTGTGTGTTTGTACAATCACTCTGTCAAATATTGGTATAATTTACCGTTCTATAGGCCTAATTCTGACTGGATAGCAAAGCAGCAAAAAGCCAAGCTAGTTACACCACTCAGCCTTTACTGAGCTTAGGGACTGATTCTGGTTCACTCCCAAAAGCAAATTCTCTCTCTAATGATCAAAACCATTTGCACTGCAGGGGGGGGGGGGGTTAGATGTAAAATTACTCCAGTCACTAGCCACTGAAGTAATCCCAGAGGACTGGAAAACAGCAAATGTAGTCTCACTACACAAAAGTGGAAGCAAGGAAGAGGTAAGCAACTATAGACCAGTGAGCCTTACATCAGTAGTAGGGGAATTGATGGAAACACTCTTAAAACAAAGAGTTGTAGAATATCTTAAAACCAGCAACTTACAGGATCCAAAACATCATGAGTTTACTGGGGGAAGATCATGTCAAACAAATCTTATTGACTTTTTTGACTGGGTGACTAAATTAATAGATCAAGGTGGGGCTGTGGATGTAGCTTATCTATACTTTAGTAAGGCTTTTGGCACTGTCAAACATTGCATACTGTTAAATACTGTAAACCTGAAAGCTTGGGATTGTATTCTAAGATGGTTGAATGGATAAGATCTTGGTTGCAGGACAGAAAACAGACAGTTGTAGTAAATGGAGTACAATAAAAAGAGGAAAACGTTACAAGTGGAGTACCCCAGGGATCTGTACTTGGACCAGTGCTTTTTAATATCTTCATTGGTGATATTTCAAATGAAATTGAAGGTAATATGTGCCTTTTTGCAGATGACACAAAGGTATGATACAGGGTAGACACACCAGGCAGGGTAAAACAAATGATTGATGATTTAGGTAGATTAGAGGAATGGTCAAGAGCATGACAACTACAGTTTAATGCCAAAAAATGCAAAATCATGCGCTTGGGTCTCAAAAATCCAAAGACTAAATATAGTATAAATGGCACTCTAAAGGAAACTACTGAAGAAGAGAGGGATCTAGGTGTCAATATTTCAGGGGATTTAAAGGCAGGTAGGCAATGTAACAAAGCAATGAAGAAGGCAAGTCAGATGCTTGATTGCATAGGGAGATGTATCAGCAGTAGAAAGAAAGAAGTAATAATGTCACTGTATAGGTCATTGGTACGACCTCATCTAGAGTACCGTGTTCAGTTCTGGAGGCCATATCTCCAGAAGGATATAAATACATTAGAGACTGTACAAAGAAGGGCAACTAAAATGGTGCTGCCTACACCACAAAACGTACCAGGAAAGACTAAAAGATCTTAATATGTATAGTTTAGAGCAGAGAAGAGAAAGGGAAAGGGGGGACGTGATGGAAACTTTCACATACAGTATATCAAGGGTTTTAACAAGGTACAGGTGAGAGACATTCTTCACAGGAAGAGGAGCAATAGAACACAAGGACATGCACTGAAACTAGAGGGAGGAAGATTAAGGGGAAATTGTATATAATAAATAAATTACTTCACAGAAAGGGTAGTGTATAAGTGGAATAGCCTACCATCAGAGGTGGTAGAGGCAAATACAGTAGAACAATTTAAACATGCTTGGGATAAGCATATTGATATCTTCACAAAATATTAAGGATCAAATATAGTTTGAGGCAACATGTTTAAAAAAGGGGCAGACTAGATGGGCCAAGTGGTTCTTATCTGCCATCAAATTCTAGAGAGTTACATTTGGGTGAGTTATTTTGTTACTGTGCAGGGTATATATTGGCTGCTTTATTTGTACACTGCTATTTATATTTCAGTTTGAGCACACCTCACCCAAATCTACCTCTCTCTGCACATGTTACATCTGCCCCACCTGCAGTGCATCATGGTTTTGTCCATTATAGAAAAAACTTGCTCTGCAATCCAGTCTGAATTAGGCCCTATGATCAGTGGTTACATGTACAATATCCATCTTTGCTGTATCCTCTAGTGCAGCTGTGTATACTTACTGTGCAGCCTTACTGTATATAGATTATGATATTTGGAATTTTTTGGTTGTTTTGAACAATTAGTAAACATTAACATTTACGACTTCAATTCATTTAAATATTTTGATTTATCCTATGCTGAGAATTTTGTAAGGATAATTTGTGTGCCCTGCCATATTACAGGGATAGTGCATTTTTCATACCCTGTATTATTACAGTTATATGATCGTTTTATTGAAGGGAAATAATGACCAGCATGTGCCCTAATCATTTAACAACGCTGAATGTCCAAACATGTCTAATTTAGCTGATCGCTATTGTAAACAATTTTGCATTCCAAATGCATGCGTACAAAATGTTAATTATTTTACTTTAATGATGACCACATATGAATTTGTCTGGCTGTTTATTCCCAAAGCTGATGAACACGATATGGATCTAATTTGGAGACTTTTTTTTTTAAACGTCCTCATATCATTTTTACTGGGTTCCACCATGTTTTAAACATTCATAACAGCGATCTTATAAATTGCATTTAGCAAAACATGTGATCATCCAGATCAGGATTTGCAGCTTTGTTGATACAAAATAATGCTTAGGGAAAATTCATTAGCGTTGACTTCATAAATAGCAGACACACTATTATCTGAGCCCTTACAGTCTATAAGTCTTTAGGCACTTCACGTACTGTATATATTTGTCCAAATACATAGTTGGGCCACATCAAACATGACATGTTATAGCCCTTCGGCCCTATACTTTGCACTCAATATTTACAAAGCGTTACATGTGTAGTACAGCATTACTGAGCTTGCAGACATTGATGAAGATATCTCCAAGGATATTTCCTTGCCACTTAGCCTGGAAGAAAATGGGGTAATTCAATTGCTCTCGGAGGAAAAGATTCAATTTGACCTCTACAATAAAGACAATATGATATGATGATACAATACATAAAATAACGTCAAGCATAAGTCCAGAGTAGTTACAGTAAATACAGGTTGCCAAACACCACAATAATTTAAAGCACTATGTGCTCATGTTTTTTTTTTTTTGTAGTTTCCTGTTATGTTCCAATATGATGCAGCAAACATCAGTGCAGTAACCATTGAAATGCATACTCATTGGGAGCAAAGCAAAATGAAAACAGATAACTTAACACAGTGGTAAAACAGAGCTTTAATGCAGGCAGGGAAGATCTTGCGTATCTCAGATCTGCCGCTTGTGTACAAATGTACAAAGACATAGCATCGAACAAACATTGGTCACACTACTGAATCTCTGATCAGTCATATTGATGCTCAGAATATCTGTCGTAACTAAGCAGCCAGGGCAAGTGACACTGTGTACAAGGACACAATTTCTGGCTGCAGCACACCCCAAAACCGGTTGCTACATGTTTTTTTTGTAGCCACCACACTCCCATTGCATAACATTAATGGTCACAGTCTGTAAATGACAGTACTTTGCTTAATCCACACTAGAAACAATATCACAACACCATTGTGGCAACTGCAAAAATATTAGGAAACAAAACAGGCCCTTTGGGGTATATGTAATAGGGTCCAAATTTGCCAGAGTTGCGGGATGCCAGCCGATCTCGGATAAATATTTTTTATAAGCGCCAATCATTTACAAGGCAAAACCATGCCTTGTAAATAATTGCCCCCTTAAAATACGTTTGCGATAGGCCGGCATCCGACACCTCCAGGAAACGCCTACCCTATTACATATGCCCCTTAGAGTTTGCTGCAGGCATTCAAAGGCAAACTAAATCACAGTGCAAAAAAATTGTCCGGCCTTTGCTGTCTACATGCAAAAGCAGCTGGTATTTACTGGAGATGTGTCGTTCGGTGGTTTAGAAATCAGAACTCACCTAAATTAATTATATCAAACCAAGTCCAGATTAAAAACTTGACTCAGATTTAAATCAGAATCTTGGGCTTTGGATTGCTTGTAAATCCCTCCCTCATGACTTCAGATGCCATTTTTCTTAGGAGAGTCTGGTCAAAATTGACTCGGAATGACTTGAAATTATTGATGTCTAGAATTTTGAAGGAACTAAAATAGGTCATAATTTACGTGATTTTACAGTTTTTTATCAATTTTCAAGTAATCCAAAACTTTGCACGTCTCTAATAGTTAGCCCATGTGCAAAAAAGCAGCAAATGTACAGTATTTTCACCCTGTGTATTGCAACATGGTTTATGCCAGGTTTAGTTACTGTACTATGCAGCAATCACTTGTTTCATTCACATCCATACCTGAAATGTTAAACTGACTTATAGAAAGTTTCAAATGGCTTACAATCAGAATAGAACAATAATGGTCAGTAAACTAATTGTTATTAACGTAAAAAGCACTTTCTCTAGAAAAGGAAAGCTGAACACTAACCTGTGCAGTTACTGTATCTCACAGAAATGCCCATTTCATGTAAAGTGCTGTTCATTGACGGATGGATAAAGTTAGAACTATAGATGTGTACTTTGTTCCTCCAGAAATTCAATTACTTCTGAATTTAGTGGCTCTGAACCAAAACCCAGTCTGAATCTCCTGAGGAGATCCAAATCAAGCACTGGCTCTGCTCTTTGTGTGGTTCAGAATTTGAATTTTAAAACTGAATTTCATTTTTTGGGGGATTTACATGATTTTAGCTGTTTTTTATGTATTTTTATAAATGAGCATTGATTTTGTTTAACTGAGCCAAAAGCTGAATCCAAACCAAAACCAGAGAGCTAGGTAGGGTTTTTGGTGGCAAGGGCAATACGAAAAATGACTTCCTGGATGCCTGAAAACCATGCTTGAGGTCTACATCTCACTCCCACCAAGCTCAGTGCTTATTGGCTGAGATGCAGAGTGCTCCAGTTTTAAGACACTTAGGGAGGAGAGGGGATGAACCACCTGCTGCTTTTTTGTTATGGTAGGGGGCCTGTAGCTGCGTATTGCCCTCACAAAGGAAGTACACTGACTAAAACATTTGGAAGTGGGTCTGCCAAAACACGTTGAAGGTCTCAAACCAAAACCAATACATGGGGGATCTGCACATATATATAGTTATAACCACAACTGATATTGGTTCACGTATGTCCTTTATGTCTAAGCTGGCAGATGCACAGGCACCGATTTCTGCCTTTTGCACTGTGTCCGATCGACAGCGCCTAAATAGACAATCACGTGGCCGACCACTCTTGGTCGAACGCATATAGTTAGATGCCTAAAGAAATTCGACAGCGTTTAGATTGACAGTAGCGATAGTTAGATGCAAGCATTAGATCGATGGGAACGTGATCAACAGTAACAAGGTCAACACAAGTTTCTCATGTTTTTGCTTTAGACTGTCTTGGTTTCTACTTTACCATCCAAGTGGTCATAGAGGTAGATTATAAAATTGTGCCAATCGTAGTGTCACACCCGACCTAGTAGACCTAGTAGACCTAGTAACTGTCGCTCACATCCCTGTTGCTTGCGTCTATCTTTCATTACTGTCAATCTAGATGCTGTTCACTATTTTTAGGCATCTAACTAGATGCGTTCGACCAAGAGTGGTTGTCGGTCTAGACACTGTAAATCCACTATACCAGAACCCTTTGGTACATGCGCTGTATGATTCACTCAGCACCACCCGTCTGCTTCTCAAGTTGCTTCTGATGTAGAACCAGGCCCAATATGCAAATATTGGTAATATATAAAGCAGAATTGGCATCACCGATTTGATTTCCACAATCTCTTTGGAGCTATACAAATACCTAATGCTGCAAACCTTACATTAATATCTTTGTAATACTGCCAGTATACCAGAGATAAAGACAGGCTTTGAGGGGCCATATACAGTAAATATGAATTTACCAAGCTTTATTTCTGCAGTAAAGTTATTGAAATTCTGATATTGTTCTACTGGAAAGTGTTATGCAGAGTTCCTTCTTTTCCTAGCGTCTTGTGGGGTTTCATTAAGAGATATTCGAGCTGGAGAATTGTATCCTTGGGCAAATCTGTTTAGGATACAGCTATAACACACTGTCATAAATACTCTAGAGTTCTTAATTTTCTTGCAGCAATAGATAGCACATTTAATGCCTTTGATGCAG
The DNA here is from genome assembly GCF_055691185.1 of Crinia signifera. Lineage (NCBI taxonomy): Eukaryota > Metazoa > Chordata > Amphibia > Anura > Myobatrachidae > Crinia > Crinia signifera. Next base: position 148,241,269 of record NC_139223.1, on the reverse strand, counting down.
AGAAATATGTGTATGTCTTGTTCTTCTAATGGAACCGTCACAGAACTTCTTAGGCATCCCAGCTCTCAAGGGATTTATGTTACCAATGAAGTGCAAACAAAACTTATATTTCACTTCTATATATACTGAAAACATTGGATGAAATTTGCATTGTGATGTAAAATGCCTCAGAGAAGCATACTTCTTTCAGAGCAGAGACATGCTCAGAGGACAAGCTAGTTATTTGAGCACTTAGAGCACATTTAAAAGACAATAAATCTCCTAGTTATGAAGCCGAACATGTAATAAATACATCATAACATTTTTTTTTTTTAAATATAGTATTTTCTGATAATACCCAATGGTGTATTTAAACAATGAATGATTACCCATAAGGCAAACTAAGCACTCACTTCCATAGAAAACATGTATTGTACCAGGCACTCTCAGCTAGCTTTATTTCTGTCTCATATGTTGCAGCATACAGGTTCCAGCAGGACTGGTACACCACAGTGGGGACTGATGCCAGCACAGAATGCAAGTTAGTCATAATTGCTCCAACATTGACTGGAACTAAAGTGATATATTTGCCCATAGGCAGAGTAGAATGCATATATGCATATAATAGTCAGACTCATCACAATCATCAAGGTGGACTTGTCCCAGTCCATACATGATGCAACTGGAAATGGGATGTACCATATCAATGCAATTGTGATCACTTCAAGCCAGATTTATGAATTGACAATGCTTCACTGTGGAAGATGCTAGATGATTGTAATGGGGTTGGCTGTTGGTGTAATTGATCCATTCCCCCATTCTCAGCATCCGGGCACTAAGGACATACAGTATAAAGAAGTGTTATTATATATGTCTTATGACATATACTTGTCTGCTTCTAATGGCACCTGGGTGCCTCTTCGTGTAAATGAACACTATTTCTCCAACCGGAAGTAAAATCATATTGCCTGCATAACTGTACTATTAAAGTGATTTTACTTCATCAATACATAATGCCTTTGTTCGTGTATTGGAAGTAGAAGGGCACCATGGGTTCTGGTCCATTAAAAACATGTAAACAGTATTTATTTAGGAAACAGATACCACTAATTTGTCACAAGTGAGAAACATAGTACTGATATAGGCGTTTTGTTCATTATATATATATATATATATATATATATATAGATACAGAAGTACCAACACACTCGCCATTCCTAGGAATGGGGTGCAAACAGCACCCACATCCCAGGGTGGGGTGCGGTGGCCTGTGACCACACACTCTAGTAAATACAAACACAGGGAGCCCAGCCCTCACTACAACAAACTAACTCACCTTAACATTCAAATAATCAATAAATAAATAATGGGGTTTTAGTTCATGAATTGATCAATGCATTTAAGCTTGCAGCCCATCGCCAAAGGACCCCATTTCACTGCAAGTCCTACACTAACAACTGCTTTTCTTGGGAACCTGGCACCTGCTTACACATCATAGCTAAAATGAACATGTGTTTTTTTCCTGGGTTAATGCTCAACTGCCATGTCCTTATGGCTTTTATAAGGTGAGACAATCCCAAACACAGCACCTGAATTAGTATTAAAGGGGCAGCTGTCACAGGTTTCAGGTAAATGAGCTTATCAAGGGTGCATGAGAAAGCTATGATCACAGTAACAGAGGTTAATTAAAAATCAACCCAAATATATAGATACAGAAGTACCAACACACTCGCCATTCCCAGGGTGGGGTGCGGTGGCCTGTGACCACACACTCTAGTAAATACAAACACAGGGGGCCCAGCACTCATTTTAGCTATGATGTGTAAGCAGGTGCCAGGTTCCCAAGAAAAGCAGTTGTTAGTGTAGGACTTGCAGTGAAATGGGGTCCCTTGGCGATGGGCTGCAAGCTTAAATGCATTGATCAATTCATGAACTAAAACCCCATTATTTATTTATTGATTATTTGAATGTTAAGGTGAGTTAGTTTGTTGTAGTGAGTGCTGGGCCCCCTGTGTTTGTATATATATATATATATATATATATATATATATATATATATATACATACAGTAAAAATGTTCATATTTACAACTAATTATATTAGACACAGTTTCTAAGGGAGATATGTAAGAAGAAACTATATTTTCGCTAACTAATCAATGTAGTAGCACGGGTAGCAAAAATAGTACAAAAATGTGAAACTATTATTTTCTATTAGTTGATGGGTTTATTAGAATTTGGTTGATAATAAGAATTTGCTTACTATTAGCAACCGTATTAATCCAGCTAAAGTCATTAAAGTAACTAATTGCTTTTGTACATAGTACAGTAGAATAAAGTGTGCCTTCAGAGCAGATGAATTACGCATTCTAAATCGTTAATCTTGTTTCCATTTTTATTATTCCTCTGATGATACTGTCAATATCTTCAAAGAAACACGTCAGAATTGAAATAGAATAAGCTTTACCTTATATTATACTACTAATATGAGGTATGTCCAAATAAAAGGGAGACTACGGTTGTTTGTAAAGAATATTTGAATTAAAGAATATTTAATTACAGTTCATGGATAACTACAACTACACATAATTGCCATTTATGCACTACTCCCAGTGCATAGGAAGGGAGTGGATGGCTTCAGTGTAGAAACTCCTGGGTTGCTGATGGATCCAGTTTTCCATGGTGTCCTGCACTACCTTGTCACAGGTGAACCGTTCTCCTTTTAGTGATTATTTTAAGCTATGGGAGTCACATGGGGAGATATCAGGGCAATAAGGTGGATGTTTAAGGAATTCCCATTGAAATTTTGCCATCAGGTCGAGAATCTTATTGGCCTAGCATTGTCTTGAAGCAGCACCATCACTTTTGGGAGTTTACCTCTGCACTTGTTTTTGATAGCCTGTTTCAACCTTAGCAACGTCTTTCAGTACCCTTCAGCATTAGCTGTTCCACCCTGTTCCAGCCAGTCGATAAGAAGAAATTGGATAACAGCCCTTTGCACTGATCTATAGGAATCCATCATGCATCCGACCATGCAAAACAACTTTCTAGAAATGAAGAAACTGAGGCAAAGCCATTCACAACACATGCGCAACTGGGAAAAACGCCATGCCATCTATCACAGACACATTAACCCACTGCCATTAGATACAATGCTGCTATAGCAAAATTCTCCTTTTCATCTGGGCACACCTTATATTTACAGATTGCATTTGGAAACAAGATTAAAGGGGAAATTTACTAAAGGAAATTTGTAAAAAATAGGTGTATTTGTATCCAGAAATACACTTATTTTTGACATTTACTATCCCGAAAATACGGCAATTCGTATTCGTATTGATAGCTCATCAATACGAATATGAATTGCCGTATTTTCGATATAGTAAATGTCAAAAATAAGTGTATTTCTGAATACAAATACACCTATTTTTTTACAAATTTCCTTTAGTAAATTTCCCCCTAAGGGTTTTGTGGGATATATCTGCCTCCATGCTGAACTACTGATACTCACCAAGACCATAATAATGAAAAGCCAAAATTGTGCAGAACCATTGTGCTTAAATGGCCACATTTATATGGTATTGTTTTTACTATTGTGATTGGTACCTTTAATATTAGATTCACTAATGCACCTTCTGGTATCCAGCTAACACCCTTGATTTGAAAGAAAACCATTAACACGGCTTTGAATTTGGATTTACTTTAATGTGCTTTCTTCATTTCTAGAAATGATGGTATTTTCCAGTACATGGACTAGCATTTTGGTCCAGGATTGTAATGGAAGATCCATGTTTCATCACAGGTAATAACTATCTAAAAATGCAAATATGCTTGAATTGGCTCCAAAATGTCTGTACAAATTTACATTCAATTTTGTTTCTGCTTGGCAGTGAGAAGCCTTGGAGCCATCTTAGCACAAACTTTTGTCATGCTAAGATCTTGGGGCCTGATTCAGACCTGTTCACTAGGCTGCATATACTCGCAGCCTATCAAACAGGTAAGGTTAGTCCCTTATTCTGGTTCACTCGTAAATTCCTTCTCAAATGGACAAAACCATGTGCACTGCAGGGGGAGCAGAGGTAACATGTGCAGATAGAATTAGATGTGGGTCAGATTTTACTTCAAAGTGAGAACTACTGTATATTGCAGTGTAAAAATAAAGCAGTCAGTATTTTCCCTGCACAAAAACAAAATAACTCACCCAAATCTAACTCTCTTCAAATCGGCAGTGTGAAAGGGGTATTACTGTAGTAAACAGCTGATAAATATTTTTTTCACTCAAGCACCAGAATGGGATTATTTAAAAGTCTAAATTAAAATGAAACCCTTTAAAAACAGAAAAAAATATCAGTGGTAAATATATTCTAAAACCATTAGCGACCAACAATGGAATATAGTAATGCTGTGCGATAGATCAACTGTGTGCTATACCTTCCATATAATATTCTTCCCTTTAGATTTGAACAGTAAAAAAATATGTGTAGGTCGTCTGGATTTACACAGTAATGTCAAGAATTGTTGAGTGGTTGTGAATTCTTCTGATTCCATCTCAGTTTAGCTTCTGGACCCAGGTAACTTTACTGTTATCACTGTCAGCTGATTCCCTTTCTGTTTCTCCTTTGGTGGTCTTCACTGCCTCCTTGGTGACAGTAGCTGTGTTGAACATCATGGGAACAATTGTCCTGGCTCTGTTTCCAGCTGTGAGAATAGTAGCAATGAATAACACCAGCCATATAGGTACTCAAACTGGTGGATAAGTACAAATGAACATGTGCAGCAGAAAAGTAGGATCCTTTGTTAGCACCAGGAGAGAAATGCAGTTCAGTAAAGAAAAATATTGAAAGACAGTGATGTGACATTGGATGTCTGTTCTAAGATTTGTACAGTAACTGTATCATGTTTCATGTTTCCACCTTCTGCTGCCTGTACTATTCCAACCATGACACACCACCAGCAGCTACACAGACATGCCAGTCACCAATGACAGCTTTACGATTGGCTGAACATTTTGCTGCCATAAATTTTCCACACTCGATGTCCCTATGTTTATATATGCTTTACGTTATACTTTGTTATTATATGTAGTTTGTTTGTGGCATGAGCCTTTCAATTTACAGTGCAGAATAATATTATTTTTAAATAAAAGATAATACCAATAACAGTGATGCACTGTCTGTACACAGACATCCAGGAACAATCATGTCCAAAGTTCTTCATTTTATTGATCAGGAGTAGAAAACTACACTTCACAGAATTTTACAGGGGAGAGGGGTGGTGCCTCACAGATACATTGGAAAAGGAGGAAGCCTATGATATCTGGAAGGAAAGGGATAGTAAGGAGAGGGATCGGGAAAAAAGAAGGAACTTGCTCTCTAGTATATATGGAGAATGGATAGAGAGTGGAGAGAATTCTGGAAGAGGGAAAAATAAAATGACCACCTCACACTATTATTTCATTCAGTTTAGGTCAATGGCTGCAGTGAGCTGGCTGATTACTAAGCAACAGAGAAGTAGCACAAACACATGGCTATTTATATCACACCTACGAAACAATGCCACACAGCAGTGGGAGAACCGAAAAGTGGTGGAATATGGAATTGGCCTTATGTTAAAAAGAACATGAATAGTTTAATAAACCAAGCACTTCATGACAGGGATGCCCTCTTTTGTGGCTGAAGCAGTTGGTTTGTTTGGACCCCCACAAAACAAGCTACCAATAGGCTTAAGGTACAGTAACTAAGCTTACAGCTCTGCAGTAGTAAGATGCCATCATCATTTCCATCCTCATCAGTGTGTTCATCATCCTCACACAATATAATTTAATCCTAACTAGAATCCAACATTACATAAGTCTTTGTACTTTTATTTCATTGCTGGTAATTCGATTTGATGAACATCAACTTTTCCACATCTTGAAGAAGTATCCTCCTATGCTGATCACTGATAAGGTCCCTGGCTCTGCTAAAACTTGACGATTGTTCCTGTGAGTACTGGGAATTAGTTTGGAGTGACCTGCAGTCCGAACTTGGGACTTTTAGGGTGCCTGCAAAGGGTTGAAATATCCGGTACTTATGTAATATCTGGGCTCCCATTTTTCTTATGAGACCACGTCTGCTCGCCGCGCTTCGGGCACGGTGGCTCGCTGCGCTCGCCACACTATATAAAATCAACTCCATGCATAGTTGGATAGTAGGGGTATGAAAAAATGGGGTGCATTTAACATGGGAGCCCAGATAATACATAAGTACCAAATATCCTAAGGCCCTTAACTGATTTTTGGACTGACAAATTAGCGCTGATTTGATCCACCTATAACCTACCTTCCTACATATATATATATATATATATATATATATATATATATATATATATACAAGAAACTCCCCAAGTGGGGAAAACAGCACTCACCAGACTTGAGTATAGTGTTATAAAGGTTCAATGTCCCGATGGTTTAATAATGTACAAGCTTACCGACGTTTCGGTCCCTCAGGACCATTCTCAAGGCAGCAGGGTACAGTCAAATATCAACAACAGCAGTGAATGCGGAACAGGAATGCGTCCCTGTTCCGCATTCACTGCTGTTGTTGATATTTGACTGTACCCTGCTGCCTTGAGAATGGTCCTGAGGGACCGAAACGTCGGTAAGCTTGTACATTATTAAACCATCGGGACTTTGAACCTTTATAACACTATACTCAAGTCTGGTGAGTGCTGTTTTCCCCACTTGGGGAGTTTCTTGTATACATATAGCTGGGTCCTCCTGAACTCAGCTACATATACGGCACCCCAGCGGCTACCATTTATGAGGGTGAGAGTGCAGGTCTTTTTTGTGTGTATATATATATATATATATATATATATATATATATATATATATATACTAGGTGATTCATGGATGGGGGTGTGTGTGTGTATTTGTTTGTATTAGAGGCATGGCTGGGTGTGTGTGTGTGTGTGTGTATAGTTGTGAGTATTGGAGGCATGGATGGGTGTGTGTATTGGAGGCATGGATGTGTGTGTGTGTGTGTGTGTGTGTGTGTAGTTGTGAGTATTGGATGCATAAGTGTGTGTGTGGCTAAACGCACACTAAATAGTGTGTGATGAAATGTTTAAGGGAGGAGAGCTGTGTTAGAAAAGGCATTGGTGGTGTAGTGGTATGGGGTGGTGGGTGGTACTTACATATGGTGTTGGAGAGTGAAGTTTGCTGCCAGCAGGTGGTGGAGAGTGTAAATAGATGTGGGGATGTGTTAGGTGAAGTAGTGCGAGGTGCATGCATATTGCAGATGTGAGTGTGAAATGTGAGGTTTAGTAAGTGGTGTAGGGTGCTGGTGTTAATAGAGATATAGGGTAAGTAGTGTGAAGGCTGTGTCATGTAGTTGGGAGTATTAGAGGCATAGATGTGTGTGTGTGTGTGTGTGTGTATGTAGTTGGTAGTTTTGGAGGCATGTATGGTTATGGGTGTGTGTGTGTAGTTGGGAGTATTGGAGCCATGAATGGGTGTGTGTAGTTGTGAGTATTGGAGGCATGGATGGGTGTGTAGATGTGAGTATAGGAGGCATGGAGGGGTGTGTGAGTAGTTGTGAGTATTGGAGGCATGGATGGGTGTGTGTGTGTATTTTTGAGGCTTGGAGTCATGGATGGATGGGTGTGTGTGTGTGTGTATTTATTAGTATTGGATTCATGGCTGGGTGTGTATGTGTAGTTGTGAGTATTGGAGGCATGGATGTGTGTGTGTATTGGAGGCATGGATGTGTGTGTGTGTAGTTGTGAGTATTGGAGGCATACATGTAAGTGTGGCTAAACGCACACAATATAGAGTGCAATGAAATGTTTAAGGGAGGAGAGGTGTGTTAGAAGAGGCGTTGGTGTAGTGGTATGGGGTGGTGGGTGGTACTTACATATGGTGTTGGATAGTGTAGTTTGGTGGCAGCAGTTCGTGGAGAGTGTACATAGATGTGGGGATGTGTTAGGTGAAGTAGTGTGAGGTGCATGTGTATTGCAGATGTGAGCGTAAAATGTGAGGTAGTGTGTTTTGTGAGTGGTGTAGGGTGCTGGAGTTAATAGAGATATAGGATAAGTAGTGTGAAGCCTGTGTCATGTAGTTGGGAGTATTGGAGGCATCAATGGGTGTGTGTGTGTGGGTGAGTGAGTTGGTAGTATTGGAGACATGTATGGGAATGGGTGTGTGTGTGTGTGTAGTTGTAGTTGTGAGTATTGGAGGCATGAATGGGTGTGTGTGTAGTTGTGAGTATTGGAGGCATGGATGGGTGTGTGTGTGTGTGTGTAGTTGTGAGTATTGGAGGTACGGATGTGTGTGTGTGTGTAGTTGTGAGTATTGAAGGCACGGATGGATGGGTGTGTGTGTAGTTGTGAGTATAGGAGGCATGGAGGGGTGTGTGAGTAGTTGTGAGTATTGGAGGCATGGATGTGTGTGTGTGTGTGTGTGTGTGTATATTTTTGAGGCATGGCTGTGTGTGTATAGTTGTGAGTATTGGAGGCATAAGTGTGTGTGTGTGTGTGTATAGTTGTGAGTATTGGAGGCATAAGTGTGTGTGTGTGTAGCTAAACACACACAATATAGTGTGCGATAAAATGTTTAAGGGAGGAGAGGTGTGTTAGAAAAGGCGTTGGTGGTGTAGTGGTATGGGGTGCTGGGTGCCATAAGCCTACCCAAGTAGTACATGGTTAGTAAGAGTGTAGCGTGGGCAGGTTATGGAGGGTGGGGCGGGCCGGCACCCCATAGGTAGAGAGGCGTTGGTAGTGTAGTGGTATGGGGTGGTGTGTGCCATACGCCTGCTAAAGTAGTAAATGCAGCACGGTAATGTTTAAGGGGTAGCTGCTGTTTTACTACTTTAGCACACCTATTATGGCACCCACCACCCCATGGTTGGAGAGGCGTTGTTAGTGTAGTGGTATGAGCTGTGCATCTGTGACAGATGCGGGCGGGTGTGGGGGGACGGCTCCTCCGACGGAGCTAAGGCACTGGTCAGCTGGCTGGGTAAAGAAGGTGCCAGCGGAGGGCGCATGGCAATGCTGTGCGTCTGTGAGTGATGCTGGCAGGTGTGGGGGACGGGAGCTCCGACAGAGCGAGGGCAGGGAGGGGGGCAGGCTGGGTGGAGGCAGCTAGTATCAGGGTGTGTAGTGCTGGAAGGGGTGGTGAGGACGGGCCGAGGGAGATGCAGGCTTAGTTGTGAAGGGGGTGCAGGTGTGGGCGTGCTGTGCTTCGGTGGGGCGGGGGTATGGCGGTGTTTGCGCTTAGAGGGGGAGTGGTGCTTGCTGAGGGGGTGGAAGTGTTGGTTGGGGGGCGGTTATGTGCTGGAGCTGGGTGAGGGCTGTGTATAAGGCCCCGTTGCTGTGCAGAACAAAGCGGGCAGCGATGGGTACGGTGCCTACTAAGCCTCCTTTACCTGCAGGCGCAGGGGGTTCCCTCCTCCAGTTTAGGTCCTGAGACTGGTGCTGAGCCCCGGAGCCAGCTGAGCTGCTGTGCTGGGGACAGGTGAGTGAGGTGACTGCACAGTGCACACGCTGCCATGGGACTGACATGTCTGAGGCTGCTGCTGCACACTGACGCTATTACAGCGTCCTCCTCATGTGCAGCTGCTGGTGCTGCTCTCTCCTCTCCCTGGCAGCAGTCAGAGCGCAGGTTACAGTGCCCAGCACATGGCAGCCTTTGTGCTGCTGCTGCTACTGGCGGAGACCGGCGCTGTGCGGAGAGGAGAGCAGGTCTCTCCCCTCTCTGGGTTTGAAGCCATTTCCTTTCCCTTGCTCCGGGCGCAGGAGTCCGCACTCAGCCCAGATCCCGCCCCCTTTCCCCCGATCGTTGGCTACTACATCTCTTATGAGAGTGAGGGGGGGGGCGCGGTGTGTAGCCGTGGGGCTGGCAGTGTATGATCGGGAGTCAGGGGGGGGCACGGTGTGTAGCCTTGGGGCTGCCCGTGTATGGGTGGCCATGGGGAGTGCTGGGCTTGGAGGGGGTGGGTAGTGTGGGAGGTTGTGTGCCGGCCGGATGATGTGTGTGTGGGGGGGGGCGAGGTGTGTAGCCATGGGGCGGGGTTTGGCCATGTATGGGCGGGCATGGGGAGTGGTGGCCGAGGAGGGGGCGGATATGTGGGAGCTGGTGTGTAGAACAGAAGGCAAGGGGGGTGGTGTGTAGAACGGAAGTGGCCAGGTTTTGCAGTGTGGCTAACGGTGGATGGGCCTGTCAATCACCTGTGGAACCCCGCCCACCGTTACCTACACTGCTTTGAGTGACGGATCTGGATAAATATATAAGAGATATATACTGATGCAATTGCGTAACATGCCAGTATATGATACCCGGTGCCACTTTTAACCATCCCCGCACGGGCAAAACTATGTACATACGGCATACCCTGTCTTGTAACACGCAGTACACAGTATATTAAATATTGTGCCCATGTGGCCTGTCTTACATTGGTAAGACAGAGCGCACTTTTAAGGAGCGAATGGCTGTGCACAGGTCTGCTATAAAAAAGCACTGGTCACTGGTACCAGTGAGCAGCCTGTGGCGCGTCATTTCGCTATCCTTAAACACAGTCTGGCAACTATCAAATACCGCATAATCGACCATGTCCCCTCTTCCATCCGGGGAGGTGATCGTGGGGCCACACTTCTCAGGTGTGAGGCTAGATGGATTGTCAGACTAGGTACTGTTGCACCCACGGACTCAACGAGCATACGGGGATCTCAGTCCTCATTTGAGTTCAAGCCACATATTGTAATCAGTGTCCCTATATATGTATATCATTATGATCTTAAAATTTGCTTGTATGACCCCCTCTTATGTATCATTCTGTGTTTTTTCAGACTGTATGCATGACGCTCCATTCAGGACCCGGCTGCGGTATCTGTTATTGTTGCGCCTGGAGGCGAAGTGGATCCACAAACTGAACTCAGTTAACCCCAATAGACTCAATGAAAGATTACCCCTCAACCTGTTCATTTAATCAGATAATATATGACTTGTATGTTGCCAGCATATATATAACATATGGACAATGGGGACATTTTTTTTTTATAAATAAAATATACAAGGATACTGTAACTTCCCTTCTCCTTATGCTGTCTGTCTCCCTTGTGGATTTCTCCTGTTCATGAATTTTTAGCTCCCGGAGTAATGTGGAGAAAGACAAAAGATGTACAGCAAATGTGAAGGACAACTTTAAAATCGATATATCTTTCAAGCATACACTGGTTTCTATAGTGGAGTGGGTTAGCGTACCAAACTCACACAATCAAATGTATAATGACACACATCAAGGTATCTTTGTATATAATCACGATGGCGTACCGGTACTCACAATGTAATGCAGAAAAAACACTCATCAAGGTATATTTTTTCTTTGTAAGATTTATTCACAATAAAATGACTTTTAATAGGATAAAAATATAAAAAATGTATGGTTTGAAATGGTGGTAGGTGAACAGCGATCAAGGTAATCCTATAAATGGGTTCTATTCAGGTATCGCCCACAATAAGTAAAACCTGATTGCTGACAAACCTTACACACCTCTCTCCGTCTGGGTCACACTATGTCTGGATCAACATGTTTTGAGAGTGTGTCTCCCTTCCTCGGGATACCAGACTAGTGTGTTCAGGCTGCTCTTTTATTCCTACATCTCCTTCCGGTTCCGGTCATGTCAATACGTGAACTCCTTGTTGGGCACCCCCGAAGTTACATTAATGAAGTGAGAGTACGGTCATATCTGGAGTATATAATATTTATATATTTTTCATGACTTCATTAGGAGCAAAATATAAACAGCAAATCAGAAGCACTGTAACTTATAACAAGCCATAATGAATCATATATTCATGAAAAATGCCTAATAATACATTAAAAGTGAATACACCACTGGTGACGAATGGGTATTGGAGAAGGAGGTGAAGGAGACGGTTCATTGGAGACCAGAGACTAGGTCAAATTGATAGAATATACCAACTGTTGAGAGTAAGATACCAGATGATTAAGGTATAAATTTAGCGTACCCTTACTGTTTGAAGATGTAACTGATTCCTTTGACCTTAAGCAAATGAATCCAAATCTGAAGTAACACGATCAGTGGAAATCCTGGAGTGGGTTTATTTTAAACAATTCAGTTTAGATTTTAATTTAAATGGGACCATGTAAGGTTAGTTGGTGTCCGAATACATACCACTAATGATGAATCCTCACTGTAAGGGCTTAATAAGCTCAGGGATATTGAACATTGGTCTGACCCGCAACCAAACCTAACAAATATAAATTTGGTGACCTTATTTAAGTGAGTATGCAAGCTTTTGAACAAATCGTATACACAAAATATAAACATACGTTCATGTTGTAAGTCAGATACAGAATATACAATCCATAGTCCATCTGTGCAAAGATGATTTAGCTGCCTGATAGAGTGAAGAGAAAAAATATATATATTAAAAGAAAACAGTATGTGATATTGTATACTATGTTACCTGCATACTGCATGTGCATATAAATGGCAGATTTTTTAACAAATAAATACAATTTATTTACAAATTCATCTTGATAGATTTCAGGTAACTGAATAGCTTCTCCTGGATAAAGATAATTCCACTTTGGCCAATAGTATACTGTACAATATTGTTTTCCCTTATACAGTATTACAGTATCTACTCCTCTTCATTAACTTGCTAATAACATAAAACATAATAATAATTAATACAAATCACCTACCTAATGCACACTATCCCTTGGCTAATTAGTCAAAATAAGACAACATGTCAACGCATAAAAAGAATAATTTATTACATAAAATTAATACATGAGTCTCTCTAACCACACACAAAGTATAGAGTGGCAGATGAATAATTAAAAAATGATCCTCATCATTACAAGTTCTACCTTACACACAAACACACACACACACACACACACACACACAGACACACACATACACACACATACACACACTGTGGATAGATAGGTAGATAGATAGATAGATAGATAGATAGATAGATAGATAGATAGATAGACAGATAGATAAAATATATATGGTGGCACTCACCAGACTTTACAAGTGTAGGCGGACAACTGTGTCGCTTGCTTGACATTTTAGTCTCTTAGACTTTTTCAAGAACAAGAAATGCACACTGCAGTTACATACCTTATATAAAGTAACAATGAATGCCCTGGGTGAATGATGCTCACATCCACAGTTACCTGGTGCCAGTCACATGATAATAATATACAGTAACAAGTACAATAGTAACAATGTTCCTTTATTCATATTGCAAACATAAATGGGGATCTATTAGGCAGTATTACAGGAAATACTATAGTAGGCATGACTTGACTAAAGCGATGCATTCATTGCTGCAGACCTAAATCTTCCTGTCCCAGATTGTAGCAGTTAAAGAACAAAGTATCTGCCTTTTTAAAATGCAGAATCAGCATACAGTATAGATTACAAAATATCCACTTAGATTTAACGCTTTGTAATTTATACTATAGATGACCCCCAATGGGTGCATGTATTGTGGGATTGAATTTATTTTCATAGTAATATTTAGGCAATAATTTTGTTTTTGTGGCAAATATGTGTGAAAAAAGTTGTTTTTAAAGGTGTTTTAAGCATATAATCAGCTTTTTTAAATTTGTTTAATTTGTTGTTATTTTTTTCTGTCCTTGCTCAGAATAACAACAATTCCGAATTCTAAAATGTTCTTCTGTGCTTCAATCATTACATTTCAAAGAATTTGTACTTAACTGAATCATTTTTAAATCACATGTAACCGTATTAACAGAACTGACTTTTTTTTCTAGAGCTCTGTAATCATGCTCAGTTTTCTAAACTGTTTGAAACAAAAATCTGAAACAGCACTGCAACATCACTACGAGAACCAATAAAAGTATTACCCTTTGCCAAATACGGTATTTTCTGCCCTTTCTAGTTTTACTTCAAACATACCTTTACTAGGAAAGCCTGAGGATTCCATTGCTTCTCTGTTATCCTTTCCCTTTATACCAGTTTGCAATTATTACCCATATTCATTATGAGTGGAGGGCATTCGCCAGACCTCGACATTATCCCTGCAGAGCGATGTAATTAATTTTAATTATGTTACAAAGATTGTTTCAGACTTGCGAAAACCCTTAATTCGTCTATTTAACAGATATATTTAAAAATGTATTCTTATTATTACCCTCCAATGCAAGTTGAACAAATCCTTTTTAGAGTGTAGAGGTAATTCTCCTAGTTAGGACAAAGAAATAGACTCATTTTCGTGAGCATTTTGGCAAAGGATGAGAAAATCACTTTAAAAAGGATCTTCTCTCGTATTTGAACTTGCCTTCAGCAGAAAATGTTTGAATTTTATTCTCTCTTTGACAACGAAAACTGACTTTTCTGAATGCCAGAAAGAGTTCACTTTGTAAGTGGTATATAAGCATCCTCTGTGATCAGTACTTCTTTTTAGTATGCAGCCCAGAGGATTCAGAGACAGATTACATTTACCATAATTAACATATATGTAAATGGAGATCATGGCTATGAATGATAAATTTTCATAGCAATTTAAACCTTGTACAAATTAATCAACCGTACAGCCACTTGATTAATGAAAGGCAGTGTCACTTTAAAATGCAGCATGCTAATATATATTACTGTTATTTCTGATCAAAGAATCTTTCAACATAAACCAATTAAAACAACGATTCATTTAAGTGTCTACTGGTTTGCATGTAAACACATCATTAGGAACAATACCCGTTAATCCACGCAGTCTATGATAGTGCCATATGACAATATCTTATTAAAATATTTTATTCTTAAAAAAAAAAGAATGTATTTACTTCAGAAGATATAAAAAATGCATTATCCCCTTAGATATGAATTTGCAATCCAATTGGTTTAAAAGAGGTCACCTAACCTATTGACTGTCGTCATGGTAACAAGTTTCTTCACCAATCGTCTATCCTCTAGGCTTCTGTTGTATTGAAAATAATTTTTAAAAGTGGTCTCTTCGCACCCTCCTGCTTTCAGAGGAAGAATTTAAAGTGGTTTACAAACATCAAGAGTGCAAAATAGTTCAGTATCATAGCCAGTGACAGAGACCGACAGCATTTTAGTAACTAAGCAAACCTACATTTTACAGTAAACAATCTCAGGTTTATTTAATAATATTGTGTAATTAGAAATAGATGCATAGTAACACAAAGCAACCAATCAGATACAATATTTGCTTTCTATACTGCTTTGTGTTATATTTATTATTCAAAAATAAAAATTAACTAGTAAATATTTGTTTGCTCTTACAAGCCATAGGCAAGCAACAACAGTAGTAGTACAAGTCCGGAGTACCCTTCAGAGATAGTGTATTTGGGACCTTATTGCAAATGATAAATTCAAAGTAATTTTTTTTTACGCTGATAAACAATGCAACCTGTCATTTGCAGCATGGCACGGCTAAATGAGGATCAGGTTGCCATCATATTTTTATTCAGTTTTACTCCAATGTATTCCCAATCTAGAAGCAATAAGCCTATACCCGACCACAATTGGTCAGATTATTGGACAGAGAGATGGGGTTGATGTTCTAGTGGTAACAGCCCAAACTTGTGATAGCCCAGTGGCATTGTGCCAGGTGCATATTTTCCACAAAGCAGCATAGGCCCCCACCTATGGCCCAGCAGGTCCCAAGGGGCCCTGACAAAGATATCCTGGTCATCCAAAATCATGACATCATATGACGTGTTTGTGTGTGTGTGTGTGTGTGTGTGTGTGTGTGTGTGTCTGTGTCAAATAAATGACTATAAATTGCACAAAGTAAATCATAAAAAATAAAGTTATTACTAAGACATGAAAGGTATTCATGTTTAATGATAGAAGAATAACAAAACATGAAAAGTTAAAAAAAGCCTCATTACTATTATTATTTATTTATTATTTATTTATTACCAGTTTCTTATATAGCGCACACATATTCCGCAGCGCTTTACAGAGAATATTTGAACATTCACATTAGTCCCTGCCCCAGTGGAGCTCACAATCTATATTCCCTACCACATGTATACGCACACACATTCATTCTAGGGTTAATTTTGTTAGGAGCCAAATAACCTACCAGTATATTTTTGGACTGTGGGGGGAAACTGGAGTACCCGGAGGAAACCCACGCAAGTACAGGGAGAACATACAAACTCCGCACAGTTAGGGCCATGGTGGAAATCGAACCCATGACCTCAGCACTGTGAGGCAGTAATGCTTACCATTATTCCATCTGTACTGCCATTAGCAAAGATTAAAAATAATTGCTGATTATCAACAGTTTAAGATACAGTATACAATGAAGATACTGTATATATTTTTTACTTTAATTAAGAGTCCATTAAATTTCTCTGTGAGTTTATTATTCAACTATGAACCTTAATTAAACTATTGCAGTGAAGACACAAATACTGTACATGTATTTTAAAAAAGTTTGGTCTATGCCTAAATGTAGACTAGGCCACAGCCCAATAGGATTATTTAAACAAATGTAGTGGTAACCTTCCCCTGCACAATAAAGATTTGGCTGTGTCACTGTCCCGATTGACCAAGTACAGGTAACTCCTTGAGATGGTCTTCCCCATCTGTAATTTTGCCACTCTCAAAAGACAAATGTCAATCAACCAGTTTTGCACCTACTGTATAAAATGCCACCAAGCAGCATTGCTTTTTGCCTAGCCTCACCTGTTGGAAAAAAAGTGCACAGAAATTCAATTCCAACTACTGTAAAATAAAAAAGTAATACCAACCACAACAAGTCAGGTGGGCTAAGAAGGTATGGATAACACTGGAAAGAGGAATTCAATATGGATCTCCTTCCTGACCTTTAATGCTAAAAGGCTGGATAATATGAATAAGTCCATAACTAGCTATCTAATTCCTTATTTTAACCCTTATACACCCTAAAACAATGATTAAAAAAAATCCCATATCCTTAAATTCTAATTAACTAACATTTTGTTTAATTCAGCAAAAAACTGATTTAAAAAAGGAGTACAACTACATTATTGAATATATATATATATATATATATATATATACACGCACTGCGGGCGGCACTCACGGAAATAAATACGAACGCAAGGGTTTAGCTTGCGTTTGGATTTATTTCCGTGAGTGCCGCCCGCAGTGCGTGTATCTTTGATTGGTCTATCCAGGAGGGCACCCGGAGCATTATACAGTCACTGGAGTACGAGTGCCGATCTCTTGGAAAGATATATATATATATATACAAAGAAATAAGGAGAGCGAGCGCTCTATAGTGCATGAATCTGTGAAAATATTTTATTCAAGGTACACACAGGTTACAGATGTGCTGGAGTGGTTACACTCAAGCAGCGGTCCGACTTTGCAGCAGCAGCGGCAGTGGAACTCCACACGTTCAAACAGCACGATATCCCCACAGGTAACTCCGGTCAGAGACGACGCTAGGCCACGCCCCAACGCGTTTCGTCATCGACTTCGTCAGAGGGCTGCCACCCGGCTGCTGAGATAGCACGCCTATGCTCTATATCTGCGGTGTATAGTACCGCATTATTGAATAAAATATTTTCACAGATTCATGCACTATAGAGCGCTCACTCTCCTTATTTCTTTGTAGACAAGCACCTGTTGGATCCTGAGGTGGAGAGCTTTTGGAGCTGCCGGGTTAAATACCTGAGTGCCTTTCATATAGACATACACGTGGAGGAACATTGTGTGGTACCTGTTGCCCAAATTGGACAAAAAATTGACATTGCTAAGTCCTTATATTTTTCGCACTGTTTGCTTGTTTTATATATATATATATATATATATATATATATATATTTAGGAGGTGTCACACACCCCTCTGTGTCAACAGGCCCTTGTAATATTACTCCCACCTCATTATAGGTCCCCATTTGTATGACACCTACACCACCAGTTGATAGATCTCTGTTTTTTGCAGTTTTCTGATACCTTTAAAACTGTGTACTGTATCTCTTCAACCAGTTTCCTCAGAAGCCTTGTCCATTCTATATTATGTACATTTAATTTGTTCCTCATATTTAACACTAAAAAAATCTATACTGTATGTCCCAAAATAATATTTGAATTTATTAACTCAAAATGTAGTTTCACTTGCTGCCACCAGATGGCAGTGTTTCTGTGACACACGTACACTAGACATATATATATATATATATATATATATATATATATAGGTTATACATACAGGTAGTCCACAATTGCGCTATAAAGTCCCAGAATGGAATGGGTCTGTCCGTAATCAGTATGACATGCAGTGCAGCTGTGATCCGTTAGGTGTTTCACCAAACACCAAAGATAGGAACATATATATGTATCGTTGAGCCCATGCTAGCAGTTAAGCACCATTACAATTATTATTATTATTTTTTTCAATATGTGTCTTTCTGTGGCATATATTTTAGTAAAAGTTCCTAGCATCTACGATACTTTTTTCCTTGTTTGACAGAATTGGTTCTGTAGTTTCTGGCCTTATCACAACAACTAGAGAGGATCAGTGCCCCCAACCTGAACTTCCTAATTACCTTACTGAATGGTGAGAAATTAAAAAATAAGCACCAAACAAGCCTATGCCATAGTAGAAGTCTAGAAACAATTTTAAAGAACAGTAGTTTAGGTCCAGACCCCTTGGGTAAATAGATGTGTCCTGGTTGTGGTTATTGGAACTACTGTATACCAATTTACTGCCCTACATTTGCAAAATGTTGTATAGAGAAAGTATATTCTACATAGCACCAACTCTATTAAGTAACTAGAAAGAGAAGGGAAAAAAATCATCATAGATGCCAGACACTTTTACGAAACTATATGCCACAGGAGGACACACGTGTGTAGAAAATTTTTTGTGATGTACTTTACTACATGCATGGGAATATACAGATGCATACTCATACTGTACATCTTGCCTCAAGAGAGCAATATAAACAAAAATACAAACGTGACCTCTCAGGCGCTCCACAGGGTATCTCTCCCCAATATAGATCATATAAAAGAGGAAATAAAGCAACAATAGTGAAGCAAGTTTTAAACACGCTTCCCTCCCCTTTTAATGAATAAAATGCATATATAAAAACATAGCATAAAAACAATAGCATAAAAACAATAGCATAAAAACAATTACATGTAAACAATATAGAAGTTATATCCACAAGAATTGATAAAGTGCTGTGTGCAGTTGCGGAATTCAGATATCCAGACAGGGATACAGATGGAATAGTTACCAGGTATGGTGGGAACTGGTCGTTAAACCATTCCTTACAGCGCTTGCAGCACAAATTGACAGTGGTGCTGACACTGGATTCCTGGCACCTGCTCCCCAGTCCTCCGTTCACTGTCTGCCCACAGCGATAGTGTGTATAACAGCCACAGTTTACTGACCCTAATCAGTGTGTTCCTACAAGTCCCATGGTCCTTAGCTGACATACGCACTTCCAGCCCGCCCGCGTTACCTTGGAGACACTGACGCTCTGACGCAGCAGGCCGTCATGTCCCATTCCCTAGCTTCCGGGATTCATCTCTAGCGGCGCGTCACTTCCGGGTTGTCAAGGTGATGTTTGGACGCATTCTGGTAATCGTCCGTCCCCGGCTCTTGGCTTTTTTAGTTACCAAGGTGAAGTGGCGTTGCGATACGTCACTTCCGGGTTGCCTTGGTGATGTTTAGAAGCGCTGTCACATTCTTATTACTCCGGATTCTGGCGCTTTGTATATTGCCAGTAGGACGCCCGTTAGGAATATTCTGTTCTCATATGCCCTTGTGGAAGCAGTACAAATATAGAGAAATTAGTAACCCATTATAAAACACATGTTCATTCTGGACCATAACCCGTTACCACCAGAAAGTGCATAATAGTATGAAAGTGCTAGGTGCATTTTGAAAACCACTACAGAAACCACTTAATTTCAAAATCTGAGTTTAATCCTCCAGGGATCAGTGTACCCAGATCATAGATAAGTTGCATCTCAGCCTTAGCTAATTGTTTTGATAGACCTTTGTGCCTCCAGTTTTCTTTGATTTGTCTGAGGCCACAAAAAGCAACTATCCCCTTTGGGTCACTTTGGTGATGCGTCCTGAAGTGTTCAGATAACGCATGAGTTGTCATTCCTTTCCTTATATTCCTAAGGTGTTCTCCTAGGCGCACCTTCAGTGGCCTAGAAGTCCGACCTATATACCATAGGTTGCAGCTGCAACCGATGGCGTAAATGACGCTGCTACTATTACACGTCATGAAATCCCTAATAGCAAAATTCTTTTTATTAATTATGACCTCTGTAATTTTGGATGATGTGCCCGGAACCGCCCTGCATCCCAGGCACATCCCGCACCGAAAAAAACCTTTAGATTTAACAGTGGTCATAGGCCTGGTCGGAGGGGCCGCACTCCTGACCAAGCTGGTCCTGATAGTCGGTGCCCTTTTATAAATGCATTTAGGGTGTTTCGGAAGGAGTTCTCCAATGACTGGGTCTTTTTGTAAAATCCCCCAATGTTTTTTGAGGGATTTTTCTAGTGCTCTGTATTGACTATTGTATGTGGTTACAAATGACCATTCAAATTTATTATTGGTGTTTCTTTCCTCTTTGGCCTTAATGGCTAACAGGTCTTCCCTGTCCATTTCCGCCACCTTATTCTTGACTGTGTCAATTTTTTCTTCCTTGTAACCTGATGAGGTGAATTTGTCTTTCATATTGGATGCCTGATTATTGTAAACATCTACCTTTGTGCAGTTACGCCTTAACCGGCGGAACTGTCCTTCCGGTATGGACCTAAGCCAATCAGGATGGTGGCAGCTTGAGGCCTGTATATAAGCACTAGAATCGGTGGGCTTATTGTAATTCATGGTCAAAATTTTATTATTCTCAATGTATATGGATATGTCTAAAAAATTAATTTTATTAAAATCTTTCTCGAACGAGAACTCAATATTAAGATCATTAGTATTTAAATATTTAAAAAATTCTTCCAATAAGATTTCCCCCCCCCTTCCAGATAAAAATCACATCATCTATATATCTTCTCCAGAGCACCAGGTTCGCCCCATAGGGACAGTGGTTCCAAATGCATTCTTCTTCCCACTGCCCCATAAATATATTTGCATAACTTGGGGCGAACCTGGTGCCCATAGCTGTGCCGATGTTCTGAAGGTAAAAATTGCCATTGAACAGAAAATAGTTATTTTCTAAAATGAATTGTACCCCTTCCAGTAAAAATTGTTGTATTGGGGTTTCAATTTCACTATCCCTAAGTGCCTCTTTTAATGCTTGCAGCCCTTTTTGGTGATCTATGATGGTGTAGAGGGACTTGACGTCGGCCGTAACCAACATCAGTCCCTCTTCCCATCCCACCCCCTTCAGTGTGTTAAGTACATCCCTTGTGTCTTTGAGATGCGATTTGTTCTTTGTCACCAGAGGTTGCAAGAAAAAATCTATATATTCGGATAAGTTTGCTGTTACAGACCCGATTCCCAAAATTATGGGTCTGCCGGGGGGGGGGGGGGGGGCACACTGGGTCCTTGTGGACCTTCGGGAGGACATACAGGACGGGGATGGATGGTTCTTCATTCAGAAGAAACTCATACTCTATTTCAGTTTTTACCTCCTCATTCTTTTGTATATTGAGGAGGCTTTTTATTTTATCCAAAGTTTTTTTGGTAGGATCCCCCCTGAGTTTAGTGTAGGTGTTATTGTCCTCTAATTGGCGATAAATTTCCTTATCGTAGTTCTCTTTTGTCATAATCACCACCCCCCCTCCCTTATCTGTTGGTTTTATAACGATTTCCTCATTATCTCTTAATTTCTTAAGGGCTGTACGTTCCTTAAACGTCAGATTACAGTTATCCAGTTTTCCCCCATCCTTTTAATATCATCTGACACTAGTCTTAAAAAAGTTTCGATATAATTGCCCCTAACATGTATTGGATTAAACACTGATTTAGGTTTAAATGGGGTCTTACTTTCTTCCTTCAAAGGTTCAGAGGTCTGATTAAGGTAAAATTTCTTTAAGCTGAGTTTCCTGATATATTTATTCAGGTCCACAAATGTATTAAATTTATTAAGTGGGAGGGATGGTGCATACTTTAGTCATTTTTCTAGGACCGCAATCTCAGCTATTTCAAGTTGATGGCTACTTAGGTTTAATATTTTGATTTTTCCTTTCTCCGAATTTATATCAGAGACTGTGTCTTTTTTGTCAGATTTTTTATCAGATTTTTTCTTTTTAAATTTCTTTTTCTGGGCATGTATTCTGGGTCGGCCTCCTCTTTTCCCCCTTTTTGTTTTTATATAATCTATCTCGGTCGGAATGACATCCGTCGCTGAGATAAAAAAGATGGTGTAGAATCCACCTCCTCTCTTAATGGGTTGAACCTATTATGGTTCTCACCCCTATAATTTTTCTGTTCCCATGAATTGTATCTGTCCCTATTTTCCCATTTCGGGGGCGGGGGCTCTCTAGTATGCCTGGGTGGATTATCCCTCCAATCAAACCTTCTCTAGTTGGGGCGTGCATAACTTGATTGATGGTTGTCATAGTGACTATTTGTCCCCTCTCGTCTTTGGTTATTATGAAATGGTCGTCTCTGGAAGTGTCTTTCAATGGGCAATTGTTCATATCTTTCCTGTCTGGGCTCTATATATCCCCCATTATTTATATGTCCTTCAGTTTCGTTTCTTCTCCTTCTATGGGGGGGTATCCATTTATTTGGGGTTTGGTAATTATTCCTCTCCTGATTAATTATTTTACCTTTTATGTTTCCTTTATTTACTTTTTTCCTACTATTTTTTTCTGGTTTGGTATTGTGGTCTTTATCCCTTATTTCTTCCGATTCTAATTCCCCGGTTTCTTCCCTCTTTTTATCTCTATTAAATTTGCGTACTTTTCTTTCTATAATGGCGTTCTCATTTTTCCTTAGTGTTGTTTCTACCCGTTTTTCTAGATCTTTATACTCGGGTAATTTAGTGAAAGGTTGAATTAATTCTCTAAGGTTTTTTATTTCTACATCCAATTGTTCCAGATCCCTTTTTCTATCTAGAACAATCAATCTCATTAATGACAATGAGCACGTTTTGAGGATGTGTTGCCATTCCTGGGGGAATTTATCATCCATTGATGAGAATGAGGCTTCTTTATAAATCAACAAACCTTTGGGGACAATCTGATTGGACAGGTACTTTTCTAAAGTTACCACCTCCCACCAGATTCTGTTTTCTTTCAACAGTGATACCTCTAGTTTCTTCATGACCCCCTCCAAATTCTCATCAATTAGAATGATGGAATCTCCCTCTTCTCGGAAGACATATTCAAATTTCGTTCTCCTTCCTTCTCTTAATGAGAACATTTTGTGCTGCCAATTAATCACAATACTCAAATGAGGTAGAAAAGATACAATAGCAACAACAGGGGTGAGTGATGTGATATACAGGCGCAATGCTTGGAGCTGCCGGGTGGAACTCGTTTGTCTGGGTCCCTCACAAACCCTTCACCGTCACCACAAAAACAAAAATACAAACGTGACCTCTCAGGCGCTCCACTTAAAGGTGACCAGGGTATCTCTCCCCAATATAGATCATATAAAAGAGGAAATAAAGCAACAATAGTGAAGCAAGTTTTAAACACGCTTCCCTCCCCTTTTAATGAATAAAATGCATATATAAAAACATAGCATAAAAACAATAGCATAAAAACAATTACATGTAAACAATATAGAAGTTATATCCACAAGAATTGATAAAGTGCTGTGTGCAGTTGCGGAATTCAGATATCCAGACAGGGATACAGATGGAATAGTTACCAGGTATGGTGGGAACTGGTCGTTAAACCGTTCCTTACAGCGCTTGCAGCACAAATTGACAGTGGTGCTGACACTGGATTCCTGGCACCTGCTCCCCAGTCCTCCGTTCACCGTCTGCCCACAGCGATAGTGTGTATAACAGCCACAGTTCACCAACGCGTTTCGTCCTCCTGTTAGGACTTTTTCAAGGTGTACTTGACCATAGGCAGTATTCACACTTATATACCCTAATTGCGTATGCCAGCTGGACCCTAATCAGTGTGTTCCTACAAGTCCCATGGTCCTTAGCTGACATACGCACTTCCGGCCCGCACGCCAATGCGAGCCGGGTTACCTTGGAGACACTGATGCTCTGACGCAGGACATGACGGCCTGCTGCGTCAGAGCGTCAGTGTCTCCAATTGTCTTCATATTGTGTGTGACTGAGTTTGTATGTTGAGCAGAAAATACTGTAACTTGTATTGGAAAAAAAGCTTCTGCAGCTACAACGTAGAACTTTGTATGCAGATTCAGAGACTCGGTTTGCACACACATATACAAGTAATATTAATCACACAGTCATAATTACATAGTTACATAGTAGGTGAGGCTGAGTAAAGACTTGCATCCATCTAGTTCAACCTATGTTTATAGTAGCTTATCCCTTGTTGTATAGTATGTTCTGATATTTTAAAGACAGATTATGTTACTTATTCATACCCGTGGATGTTTTTAACCAATAAATGTTTATCCAACCTTATTTTAAACGTATTTATAGTGTCTGCCGACACCACTTCTCCAGGAAGAGAGTTCCAAAGTTGACTTTAGTCAAAGTTTGTTGCAAAAAAAACACGAATTTCCGACACAAAACTCGCAAAAAAGATGGCCAAAGTTACAAGATTCCCACACAACCTGGCATACCAAGAGGGGTTGTTTGGCATGACTGCAGCAAAGATGTGTGAAAACATACAGTATATGTAGTAATAGTTCTATTATTTTAAGTCTATAAATGCAAATTTTATATTATTTCTGAGACAAAGTTTGGTGGTAAACATGAAATAAAAATTCAGTTTATTTACTTTATATAGGACATCCAAGGCTGTTTAAAGTACCTGAAAATTGTGCACTTTGGGAGATCTATTTTAATGGGGGTGGAGTTATTACCACTGGGGGGGTAAGGGGTAATTTGACAGTTGGGTCTTGTGAACACTGGGTAGTGTGAGACACACCTTTATCATATTTTTTTTCAATAAAGAATTTATATTTATGTTGTTCATTTAATTTAATAAAAGAAGACTATTTTTGAAGCCCATTTAATAATGAAAAAGGCAGTAAAGTGGTCAATTAGGTTTGAGGGCATACATATTTTTATGTAATTATTGATTTAGTGTGGGTAAAGTTTATTAAACAGGGTTAAATCACCAGTTAGGGACCTATTCATATTAGCTAGCCTATCTATTTTTAAGGGGTTGGACCTGCAGTTAACATAAGATGACCATATTCCTCTTTCCAGTGTGATCTCTACCCACCATGCCCACCTTACTTGTGGTTTGTACAACTTTTTTATTTCATTGGAAATGTCATAACTATGTACTTTTACCCAACAGGTGTGCAAAAGTGTTTGGGTGGCACTTGACTTTTGAGTGCAGTGAGATATTAACTCAGGTAAAGGGGATGCTGGATGGGACTAGTGCTAAGCTAATTATGGGTGAGTTGTATGGTCCAGTCCTGTTTGCACTGGGATAGATTACCACAGCCAAATTGGACCATTTATTTGAATTATGCTAATAGGCTGTTGTCTAGGCTGCACTTAACCACAGCCCAGTAGGTCCTATTTCCAAGTGCAAAAAGGATCATTCTGTCGTTTAGTCAAAAAGTTTAAAGTGCCTAATTCAGACCTGTTAGCAAGGCTGCAATTTTTGCAGATGGACAAAACCATGCTGCACTGCAGGTGCAGACAATGTGTAAAAGGTGTGCCTCGGTGCTGTGACAGCGCTGAAGCAGCAGCAGGGACAGATGGAGCTGTGTCCTCCACAGGATGCATCTTTAACCAGCGCAGGGATCAACTGTCTGATCCCAGCACTGACCAGGCTGCAGGAATGGGTGTCCTGGGCTGGTACCATCCTTTGGTTCCCAGCACTGTGCTCAGGGGTGCCGAGAGAGGGGGGGAGCAGGTACAATTTACCCGGGCCTGTCAGGGGGGCCCTGGTCTGGACACACAGGTTTTTTTTTTATTTGGTGGCAAGTACCCCCAACATGACCCATTCCATTAGGTACAAAATTCTCTGTTCCTGGACTTGCCTGCCAGTGGTAGTTACAGAGGTTGGACTCCCTCACAGTCCAAAATTCAAAGAGGGGAAGTCACATCAACTGCCAGTGAGTCCAGGACAGTGATGCTTAGGGTGGCAGTATATGTGCCCCCCCCCCCCCTTTTGAATATTGGACTGTGCTGCAGGCTCACATCTGCAATTGCCACTGGCAGGGAAGTCCAGGAACAGAACATTTTGTACCTAATGAAATGGGCCATGTTGGAGGGTATGTGTAGTCACATCCCTGGGCCAGCTGTGCCCCACCCTCCCATGCTAGCTGGAGTCTCACTCACCAGCTCCAGCTGATTGGAGACCCCATCATCTCCTTCCCTGCAACTTCCCGGGGCTCCTACATGACCTTGTGTGGGGGGGTGGGGGTGCCAGAGACTGTGCTGTGTGTGGGGGGAAGAACATTTTTTCAGACCAATTCATGTTTAAAATAAACTGCCACAATTAAAGACAATAAGCAGAAGTGTTTAAAAGTTTAGAATACTGTATCTAAATAACAGAGCATAATGCATTGTTTACTGAACGTACTGTAGCATTCAGTAAAGAGCTGGGCATTAGAAGACACAGGGGTGCACTTTTCTATTAAGGACAACAAGAGGGATTTACCCTGATTATTTGCCCCAAGTTTTTTTTTTCTTGGTCACTTCAATTACAGAGCATACTCACCAAAAAAAAAAAAAATCACTTTTGGGTGAAAACACACACTATTCACAATTGTGACCATGAAAATGGGCCAGTTATCAGGGATTTTTTCAGTCAGTAACGTTGCACTAGGACAAGCTCGTACTCTTTTTACTATGCTAAAGTATATTAGTGAACCACTCTAAGACGTCCTGACATAATTTTAACTAGATCGGAGCTTCTTCATATGTTTCATTATTTTCATCTAAAAAGTGAAACTTTAGGTGTCTTGCCAGAACAGAAGATATTGACTTAGAGCAAAATGCTTTTTGCACATTTCTTATTCAGGTCAAGTCACAACTTTTCCAGACTAGCCGATTTTGAATATCTCAATTTCCACTTTTTCACTTCTCTCAAGTATTTACTCCAGCAACACCTTTTCCTCTACCTTTCCTGTTATTAACTTCCATATAAGGATATCTACATCATATGATGTGGTGGGGGCACAAAAGTCTAAATATAGGAATTCTTGCTATTTCACCTATTTAATAAATGCTGCACACATGAAGGTATCTTATGCTTTCCCCTGTCAGTGTGCCCAGCTGGATGTTACACAGTATGTACAAGCAATGGAAAATCTTGTGGTTTGTGGGCCCATGTGTAAAACAAATTTTGGGCCCCCTCCTCCACCCAAACCCAAGTTCACAAATCACAACACGTCAGTAGGTGACAGAGAGAGGCAGAGGGAGACAGGAAAAGACAGGGGGAGGCAGTGGGTGACAGGAAGAGGGTGACAAGGGTAGCAATGGGTCCCTTAGTCCTCAGGGGCCCCTGTGCACTGGACCTGCTTCACCAATGATAGTTCTGCCTCTGTGTGAAAGTGTCAGTCATGTTACTTTTTAGCTTGCAGTGTACATTAGACATGATTTGAATTTGTATGCCTACTTCATGTTCTAAGTACTAATCCAATAGTGGGGGAACTTCCCATTCGCAGGACCAGTTCTGCGCATGAGCAGAATGGGTCCTGCATGATCATTTAAGTCCTGTACACATTAGGTGATTAGCAGCACCGCCGATATAGCAAAAAATATTGGTGGTGCCGCTAGGCAAACAATATAGCGCATACACACTGAACAATATTGTTCAATTTAATTGTTTAGTGACGTCACTGGGCCCACTGCTGTGCATGCTGTCGCTGACAATATTCTCAGATTGGGCTGCATTCACAGATGACAATGGGGGGGTTGTTAAGGATGTGTGGGAGCGCACATCTTTAGCAAGATTGAGCATACACTAGCAAAAGTCTGGTTTTAAAGGAATATCTGCAGTACATACTGTAGGTGTATAGAGGCCCATTTCTAGCAACCATCTCTCCAGTGTTCTAATGTTACATTGTGTTTGCTTATTGTGTTAGAAGACTAATGGATGATTAGAAAACCATTGAAAACCTTTATGTAATTATGTTAGCTCAAAAAAGTTAGCTCATTAGAGAATCTATAAAAATGGCCTTCCTTTGAGCTAGTTGAGTATCTGGAGCATCACATTTATGAAAAAGAAATACTTCCATGTGAAACTCAACAGTCTTTTCTTGTTCTTCAAAACTCCATGCGAGAAATTGCCAAGAAACTGAACAAATCCAACAATGGTGTGAACTACTTCCTTCAGAGAACAACACAAACAGGCTCTAACACAGTAGAAAGAGAAGTGGATGGCCCCGGTGCACAACTGAGCAATAAGACAAGTACATTAGAGTCTCTAATTTGAGAAATAGATGTCCCACAGGTCCTCAATTGGCAGCTTCAGTAAATGATACCCACAAAATGCCAATGCCAAAATCTACAGTGAAAAGGTAACTCTGGGATGCTGGCAGTGTGGCAAAGAAAAAGCCATATCTGGGACTGGCCAATAAAGGGAAAGGATTAATGTGGGCAAAAGGACAGACATAGGGAGATTGGAAAAAAGTGTTATGGACAGTTGAATCGAAGTTTGAGGTGTTTGGATCACACAGAAGCACGTTTGTGAGATGCAGAAAAAGTGAAAAGATGCTGGAAGGGTGCCTGATACCATCTATCAAGCATTGTGGAGGTAATGTGATGGTCTGGGGCTGCTTTTGTGCTGGTAAAGAGGGAGATTTGTACAAGGTAAAAGGGATTTGTAATAAGAAAGGCTGTCACTTCATTTTGCAAAGCCATGCCATACCTTGTGGACAATTCTAGACTGGAGCCAATTTCCTCCTCCAACAGGACAATGACCCAATGCACACCTCCAAGTTATGCAAGAAATATTTAGGGAAGAATCAGGCAGCTGGTATTCTGTCTGTAATTGAGTGGCCAGTGCAGTCACCAGATCTCAACCCCCCATTGAGCTGTTGTGGGAGCAGCTTGAACGTATGGTATGCAAGAAGTGCCCATCAAGCCAATATAAATTGTGGGAGGTACTTCAGGAAGCGGGGGGGGGGGGGTGAAATTTCTTCAGATCTCCTCAACAGATTGAATGCCAAAGGTCTGCAGAGCTGTAATTGCTACAAAACAATCTTTCTTTGATGAAAGCAAAGTTTGAAGGACAATGTGCACATTCATGTTTGATGGGTTAATATCCTGAATACCTGCGACCCCGAAAGCGCTAGATAAGGGCATTGCATAATAAACAGTGGTTTTTAAAAGTTGTTTGTCCTCGTGCCTTCTTTCATTGGAGGACTATTAGAGTGGACAAATTATTGATTCCATTTATTTTTCCAAAACTATGACCTTTACTGATCACACAGTGAGCCTAATTCAGAAATTGTCGCAATAGAAACATAAATAAAAAGACAATCTCTGGATTCCAAGTGCAGGCAAAGATATGCAACTATGGTCACAATAGCATTGGTGTTTTGTCCATCTGCAAAACAGGATTTTTAAAATAACCAAGTGCCCAATAGCGCTCTCTCAGTTTCCGTATTATAAACACTATAAAATAATGTGAATAGTGAACATAATAGAATGACTAATTAAGCTAATCAAGGTTGGTTCAGTTTCAATGGATCACAATAGACCTGAAGTATTATAGATAGAAAATCTCCAATACTCCACAGGTGTTATTTGGAGATCATACAGAATAATTAATTATATAAATCACACTCACAAATTCAGAGTAAATATAAGCATATACAACTCCAATAAGGTAAAGCTTCTGGGCTGATCACAATTCCCCTTCTCACCCACGATATCACCTGGGATCGGTTCAATGGACCACAAGTGCCGACTCAGGAGTCACACATCAGAATGGAGAAAACCACTGCAGCTGAGTCCTTCCTTGATCACAACACACATATGCGTTTCAGACCTCTAGGGTCCTTCATCAGAAGTGTATAAATGGACCATAACATATATTTATACCCCCACTAATTATTTCCTAAAACAGTGGGAGATCCGTCCCGAATGCCATGACCCTGACACGGCATCCCATGCTTTACATCCGGTAAGAGCCGCAGCCAGAAGTGTTCGAACGCCTAAAGCTGCAGCCGAACATTATGACCGGAAGTGACGTAACATCCCATGCGTCAATAGAAACATAAAATTTGACAGCAGATAAGAACCACTTGGCCATCTAGTCTGCCCCTTTTTTAAACATATTACCTTAAACTATATTTGATCATTATTGCTTTGTAAGGATATCAATATGCCTATCCCAAGCATGTTTAAATTGCTCAGATCTAATTTTATATACCTAAATGTTTACCTTTATATTTTCAGCCATTTTGTAATTTTTTTTTATTTTTGAACTTGTTATTTCTTTTAAGCACTGCATAGTTGATAATTAATACAGGGGTTGGGATCATTTGGTCTATTGCATTATGGTAGAAAGTCATTAGGTCGAATCCATTAGGTCGACATGCTAAAAGGTCGACATGATTCTAGGTCGACATGGGAAAAGGTCGACATGATTCTAGGTCGAAAGGTCATTAGTTCGACAGGTCATTAGTTCAACAAGGTCATTAGTTCGACATTGTCTATGTCGACATTCACAAGGTTGACATGGGGTTTTTCACTGTTTTTTTACCTGAATGTCAACACAGTCGACATGGACACAGTTTAAAGTGCACTGCATCCCCTCGCATCGCTCGCTGCGCTCGCAATGCGTCGGGCACGGTGCCTCGCTACGCTCGGCACACTATTTTATTCTCCCACTACGCCCTAGTGGATGGTAGGGCATGAAATACCGCCTGTCGGCACATGTTGGCTCAAAAAACAGTGAAAAACTCCATGTCGACCTTGTGAATGTCGACATAGACAATGTCGAACTAATGACCTTGTCGAACTAATGACCTGTCGAACTAATGACCTTTAGAACTAGAATCATGTCGACCTTTTCCCATGTCGACCTAGAGTCATGTCGACCTTTTAGCATGTCGACCTAATGGATTCGACCTAATGACTTTCTACCATAATGCAGTAGACCAAATGACCGCATCCCGTATTTTAATTTTAAAAGATAGTATTTGCTTCCAACTGCTTTAAACAAACACAGTAGCATTAACAGGATAAATACTATTCGTATCACTAACCCCTACTGTTTGACAATAGAAAAGTGTAACATTTTTATTGCTAGACTCTCTCTGTGTACAGTATGTAAGATATATTATTTAAATAATAGCACGTGTATCAGTGAGAAGAAGAATTAGGGATCATATTGTTTGAGCAAGAACTTGAAGTGATAATAATGATTTGTGATATTTTAGGAAAATCTTTATCTGAGTGATAACTGTCTGAGAGATTGAATGCATAGATATTGAGTGTACAGTTGCACCAATTTTCACAGACACAGTGAATGGTTGATTCTTGACATGATCATTATGGCAATAGTTGTGTCTATTCAAATTACCTTTCCTCCAAGAACACATATTGGACCATAAATGTATCTTGTTCTAAGTTTGGTGTTTCCAAATTGCAGTAAAAATAGTTCAATAACCTGATTTCACCCATGGTGGCTGGTGAATGATTGACAGGCGCCACAGCAGCGTTTCCTGCAGTAATGTGACACCTAATCGGTGTTGTATACATTCTGTAAATGGGTCCAGGACACAGAGTGAATGGCACTCATGATTCTGTTAAATGCCAGACTTTTGAGCTAAACCTCTTATTGTCTTGCCCTGACCTTTGCTTTTTGTTTTGACCTTGTTTTATTACTGATTTCGTGTTACTCTTGACTGATTTTTGCTTAACAGGTCCTAACATTGATTGTGCCTCTGTACCTCTGCATTTTTATCCTGTTTTTTATCATTGCATTTTATACGTAGGTCTGGTTCCCTGTCTTGCCAAACATAATCAGCTCAAGCCCAAGTTTTTGGACAACCCAGTACAATGCCAATACTTATATGGAGTGGTGTGAAGCACACCGACACTGAACTGTGGAGCAGTGGAAACTTGTTCTGTAGAGTGATATGCTTCTGTGTTTTGCAGTCAGGTGGGCGAGTCTGAGTTTGGCTGATGCTAGGAGAACATTATCTGCCTAATCGCATTATGCCAACTGTAAAGTTTGGTACAGAAGAGATAATGGTATGGGGCTATTTATCAGGGTTTAGGTTAGGCCCCTTATCTCCTGTTAAGGGCAATGTTAATAATTAATTAATGTTTCAGCATACCAAGACATTTTGAATAATGCTATACTTCCAACTTTTTGCCAACAGTTTGGGGAAGGCCCTTTTCTATTCCAATATGACTGTGCCCCAGTCACAAAGTAAATACTATAAAGACATGGCCTCAACCACATTGAGCACCTTTAGGGTGAACTGGTATGGAGATTGCGGGTCAGGCAGAGCCGACCCTATGGATAGGCAAACTAGGCGATTGCCTAGGGCATTTAGAATGCCTATGTCAGGAGCCATGTTGTATGGTTCAGTCCTGTCATGTCTGTTCTGTGTTGTTTTCAGTCTGTGTTTGGTATTTGACTCTCTGGTGGCCTCCGGTGGTGAGTCTATGCCAATACAGCTCACTCCTCTGTGAGCTGAGTTCAGTATGTTCCTGGTATTTGACTCTCTGGTTGCCTCCGGTGGTGAGTCTGTGCATTTACAGCTCAATCTTTTGTGAGCTTAATTATGCACAAGGCTGAGAGGTAATGAGCTCATTATCACAGCTTGGGCGCTGTCTGGATCTTTCCCAGGTGAATAATCACTTGAGCCCTTCATAGGGCATTCTCTCCAGCACTGCCCTGCCAGTGATAGTTTCCTGTTCGTGTTGCAGAGAGCTGCAGTCCTTTGCTTCCTGCTGGTTACCTGTCAGTTCATTGCTTCCTAGCAGTGTGTCCTGGCCATGCTGCGGTCCAGTCTTGGTCCGGTCCTGTCTTGGTTCTGTATTGGTCCTGGACCTGTCCAGATCAGCGATGCTGTATTGTCTAGTCCTTCCCAGCCTGCACTCTAGTCTGGTTCAGGTCACATAAATGCTCCAGTGGAGCCTGGTTCTGTTCTTTATTTATTTGTAAGGTTCTGGCAAGCTGCCATATACCTTTCTTTATTTACTGTGGGCAAGCTGCCCTGTTTCCTTCGTTACCTTGTATTTACTTTGGTCTGGCTCTCCCAGGTGTGGAGAGGCCTACGGTTGTGGGTTTATGCCTGTTTTGGGGTACCGCAAATTATTGTGTACTCAGTGTTTACTTTGGCGTGTTGTGTTTGGTGGCACCCCGGCCCATCTGCTGTATCTGGTGTCTGTGACTTGGTCATGCTCCCTGTTCTTGGCCGGGTGCCGCTAGGCAGGGTGTTCCTCCCAGATAGCGCCAGTTAGTGAGATCTTCTCTTGACACTACCTCTGACAGTCGCCGTAGTCTTGTCATCACTTAAAACCTGGTTGCATTGGGGTTGGAGCGCTCATTCGAATGCGGCGACTACAGGAGAAGTCTAGCTACCTGTAGAAGACAGTAACCTGCCTGAGGAGGTCAACAGAGTCAGTTTAGGGTGTGCCATAGCTAAACAGCATTCATGGTTGTGTGTTCACACCCAAAACCATAACAACCTATGGGCATGCATTCCAAGCATAAGGCCAGCTCACCTTGACAACAGGTTATAGGTGTAATGTGTATAAGGTAAAGATATATACTACTGTGTGGCATAACATAAATATGGAACAATATCATGTTATGTAATGTGAATAAGGGACACTATTGTGTGGCATAACATGATAAGGGACACTATCATGTAATGTAATGTGAAAAAGGATGCACTACAGTCTTGCCGCTTTCACCTACACAACATCTCACGCATCAGACCATTCCTCTCCACTGACCCGACCAAAATTCTCATTCACTCTCTTGTCATCTCCCGCCTTGACTACTGCAACATCTTTCTCTCTGGGCTACCTCTCACCCGCCTCGCACCTCTCTAATCCATTCTTAATGCTGCTGCTAGGCTCATCTTCCTCTCCCGCCGCTCTACCTCCGCCTCCCCCCTCTGTCTATCTCTTCACTAGCTCCCCATTCCTTTCCGAGTTCTCTTTAAACTCCTCAACACCACCTACAAGGCTCTCTCCTCCTCCACCGCTCCTTACCTCTCTTCACTGATCTCTATCCACACTCTCTCCCGTCCTCTTCGCTCCATCGCTGACCGCCGTCTGAACACTCACCTAATCACCTCCTCCCACTCCCGTGTCCAAGACTTCTCTCACGCTGCCCCCCTGCACTGGAACAACCTCCCACCACCCATCAGGCTTTCTGATTCCCTTACCTCCTTCAAGCGCTCCCTCAAAACCCACTTTTTTCGACTAGCCTATCCCTCCTACTAACCTCTTTTGATCCTCCTATCCTGCCTCCGTTCCCCTCTGTTCCTACTTATCCTATTGTTTTTCGTTCGTCCACCCACCTATTTTTAGTATGTTAACTCTTAGGAGTAGGGTCCTCCTTCCTCACGTACTCACCCTACCTCTTTTCCTCACCTGTGCTCTTGTCCTGTTCTTCCCTTCCTCTACTTCATCTTCAGTCTCCTCGACAATTTTGACACCTACTTCTGAACTGATGCTGATTTTAATTCTACCAGCTATACCCCTATTTATACTGTATTTTTCAACACACCCTGTACGTTACCTTGTAATTTGTTTTTTGTTTGCTATGTACGGCGCTGCGGACACTTTGCGGCGCCTTATAAATAAACATACTACTACTACTGTGTGATGGAATTGGATTTGGTACTATTGTGTGTTCACAACCCTTCCCAGCAAGACCACACTCTCCCACCGCCCGAAAACTGGGATGTGCATGCATGTGGGGTGCTCGCATGTTACAGTCAGATGGAGCACCTCTCCACTGGCGATCACCAGCAGGGGCATTCTGGCGAGCCATGGCACTCCATCTGTAAATTCATTTCCATGTTTTACATGATTTCTTAACAAGTGTGCCCTTACCCTACTGAAATCCATGCTTGCTTCTTCTTGTGTTTGACAAGACAACTGTACATAAGCACAACTTGCTTCAAGGATAAGAGTCATGTTATACGTAAAGAATATATTATATAATTCATCATTTCTATTCTTTAATTACTTTGGATTCTTAATTGAATAGAGGGTTGAAACTTTAAATATAGCTCAAGGTTCCATGAATAGAATTATACTATGTAAAATACACTATATGCCTGATCAATGAAATATACTGTATATAGATTTAATGTTGCCTGTGTTGACACATTTATTGAGCAGAATGTACTGTGAATATTATATTAATCATATTGCAAATTGCTGAAATGCAGAAACTCTAAAGGATGACCAGTTCTGCTTAATATAATACATATGCATTTTCTTAAGGAATTTTTAACCCTAGCACGAATTATTTTTTTGTTTTTTTTTACACCCCCACAACAAACCGCAATTATGTCACTAAAATAGAATAATAAAATAGTTATACGCCCCGCTGATAAGGGGGGCGCGGTGGTGGATATGAATTATGCTGATTATCACCAAGACCTTTGTGAACAACTTAGTGACAACATGGTATATGAAAGGGTCAATAAAAAATCCGATGTATTCAATCAAAAAGAAAATGCATACACTCATCATTCAGGCCTCTATGATAGGATGGATAGATGAGCTGAAGTACCTAATAGTTGATTCACCTATCTGCCCTATTTTGTATTCTTTGCCCAAAGTCCACAAGAAGCTGGACAGACCCCCTGGCAGACCAATTATATCTGCCAGGGGATCTGTAATGCAGCAAATGGCGCAATTTGTGGACCAGATACTCCAACCGGTGGTAAAAACTATACCTAGCTATATACGCGATACCCCCGACTTTTTTTAATAAAGATAAGGAATGTTGATATCACTGACAGTAATGTAATGCTTGCAACCATGGATGTCTCATCCCTATATACGGTGTTAAACATCAAACACCACTGATTGAATTTATCTGTACCTTGATTGAACAGGTTTTGATTAATAATCACTTCCTATATGGAGCTAACTATTACATCCAACGGAAAGGGACAGCCATGGGCTCCAATTTAGCCCATGGGTACACCAATATTTTTATGGCAGAGTACGAAGAAAAACATATCTTGGGTTCCTATGGACATAACATCATGAACTACTACCGTTTTATTGATGATATTTTCCTGATATGGCGAGGAACCATGAGGGCGTTCGAGGAGATGGTACAAGATCTGAATGCACTCCCGTCACCCATTCGATTCACACACTCAGCCAGTGATGTGTCGATAGATTTCCTGGACGTAACGATTTATCAAGATGGCAACAACATGGGGACAAAACTGTATAAAAAAACGCTGATCGGAACTCATTACTACATTATACGAGTTACCACCTCACCAACTTGAAGAATGGGTTGCCAATTTCACAATTCTTGCGGGTCCTCAGGACCAATTCAAATATGGAAAATTCCAGTGAACAGATTGATGAGATGAAATACAAATTCTTGGACTGGGGCAATTCACCACACATTGTTGACAGCAGTTTGAAACGAGCAAGAAATATACATGAAAAAGAAAAGTCTCAGACAGTAAAGCAACAGAATGATCGGAGGACTACACATGACACCAGGGCACCATCTTTTAGAAGGAGTATCAATAAACATTGGGACATTGTTGCAACGGACAAACAATTAAAATTTGGCAACACGCAACCAATGATAGCATGCCGTCGAGGACAAAACCTCCGAGATATGCTAATGAGACCAACATTAAACTTCAGAGAAAAATCCGTCAGTCAGTGGTTGAGGACCACACGCACAGGATGTTGCAGATGCACAGGGTGCAACACGTGCCAATCAATGAATATTGGTGGATTTTTTTACCACCTGCACAATGGACGCAAAATCAATATCAGACATAGATTAACCTGTTCATCTGATTATGTTGTATATCTATTGAAATGTCCGTGCGGTCTGACGTACGTCGGAAAGACGATGTGCTCCTTTAAAGAGTGAATGGCGAACCACTGCTCGAGTATTAGGGCGGCATTAAGTACAAAATCCTGTGATAAACCGGTGGCAGGCCATTTTTTAGAAAAACAACATGCTCTTTAAACACTGAGGAGTATCATCATTGACCAAGTCCCGATCCTGGAACGGGGTGGGGACCGGGTGAAACTTCTGTTACAGAAGGAAGCGAGATGGATATACTCTCTGGACACCATCAGCCCTAGGGGCTTAAATGAATATTATTCATTCAGATGTTTCATATGAGCCCTAAAAGGTCTTGTTTGATGGATGATATGTGATATCTAATGTGCTTCTTCCTGACAGATGGTACTTTATGACAAACATGACACTGATAAGTGTGGTGTAAAACCATGGTTGCATATTACATTACTTATACTTAATCTATATGTAATATTGTGAATTTATCATTATGCTAACCATTGTTTCACTTCTTGACCCAATGAATTACTATATATATAGTGTGTGTCTGTATGTATTTGTTTATATGTTGTTTTTTATTACCTGGTGTCAGCTGACCTCCTGAATCTCCACTACCTTTGCTAATATTTGATACTTTATGACCTCTATATTAATTCTCTATAACATACTTGTTCCGTCTTTTACTGATGTTTATAAGGTACTTGTAAAAAATGTTGGGCTGAGTGGACTTACTCTAAAATAGGTGCCTGATAACTATTGAAATATGTACACTGACAGATGGGCATGATTTGCTGTAACAGACAAGGGATGTAACATTCAGTGTAATGGTCGCGCACCTTGTTGCTAGGCACACAGAGACGCTTCCTATGAATGGGTTGCGCTCTGTGTTGTTAGGCACATGATGACGCGCACCATGGCACGGACGTTCACCCCGACATAGACGTCCGTGCTCCAGGCTGTGATGTGCGTGATGATGCGGTCCTGAGTATGGACGCACATCATGATGACGCGACTTGGGAGACGGACACTCTCAATGTTTGGACACGTGTGCACCAGGTGACGGCCGTGTAACAGGTTAGTCATAGGTAAAGGGGCAGTCTGAGGGACGGGATCACGCCCACCCTGATACTAGTGTGTACATTTGGATACTTTGATGACGGATGAATAATGCAGGTTTGATACTTTGTGTACTATGTTGGATATATTTAGGAGGTTGGTTATTGTGCATAAATATGGAGGTAGCTCTTTGTGATTACTCTTTATGTATAAGCGGTGATTGAATAGGGGAGTGTCTATTACACCTGACCTGGGAACACAGGTGTAGTAGGTCATTATAATCATAGCCCTATTTAAGGTTGTGGCTTGAGACATGAGGTCAGTTGCACTTTGGTGTGGGATTCAAAAACGCCATGATTAAGGACCATGCTGGGTCCGAAACGTCGGCTTACTGTGTGATTTTGACATGAAGGAATAAATAACTAAAACTGCTGTCTGGTGAGTGCCCTGGTTCTAAATCTTTATGGACTTGGACCATATATTCGTTATATGTGCCTGACGGGAGCACCGCTAAGAAGAAACATAAACCGTGAGTGCATTGGTACCAATATTGTATATATATATATATATATATATATATATATATATATACTTCCCAAATGGTGGTATAGCGCCTAAACTAAATGTATTAGTCCATGTATCCCACCGAAGTTCATAATACCAGAAATGTTGGATTTCCAAGTAGGTTCTTTATTCAACTCTTCTACAGTTCAAACAATCACCCGACGCGTTTCGTCTTATAAAGACTTCATCAGGGGAAATAGTTTATGTTCTTCCAATAAGTATCCAGATGTGATTAACTTAGCTTTTGAAAGGCTACAGCAAATATTGATGATTCCTGGAGCTGGAGTAACTGTCCGCCCTTACTCTTCAGGGAATGTCCCCGGAAAACACTCCTTAGCGGGGATTAAGGATGTAATGTAACAGCCAGATTCAGTGAAATCTAAACTAATTTGGTGGCTATCCTGTGTATTCAACGCTGGACCAATTCTTTTTATGCAGACATGTATCAAATTAATGTCCTAAATTTTTCTCCAATTTCTTTCTACATATATATATATTTACAGTTCACATTAACAGATGAATGTTTATATAAATATATTTTTTTATTATAAGCATATTTTTAGTTACTGTATTTATTGCTTTTATAATATCCAATATATTGGCTACATATACAGTAATAAAATGATCTCCACCCACTACCTGCATACAATGCAAGAAGCCATTTTGTTAGCTGTATTAGTATTTATGAGTCCCCTAACTGGGGACAAATGTCATCATAAAATGGCTACATGCAATATTTAAGTAGCCATTTCAATTGAAAATAAATAAACGGACAATATGGAAAAAAATGTGGGAAATGACTTGCCACAAAAAAACTCACACAAACAATTCTGTGATGTAAAATCTCTTATCTCTTTATAAAACAACAGTAAATATGTATTCATTGTAGGTAAACCAGAAAATAGAAGATATGTCTGTATTTTTTATACAATGTTTATGAAGCAGGATAGGGGGTATCATTGTCTCCGCACAGCCATAAAGGGAACAATAAAGCTTGATCAGCTGAATGCTTAAATATGGCTGAATGTATGATGAGATGAAGATGTAATTTTGTCTGCGGTCCCCAAGGAAATGGATTCAATATGACTACAGCCCTCTAATCAAATAGCTAGCCTCCATACAACCGTCCTCTCCACATATTTTATTCCGTGCATGTCTCCCCCCCCCCCCCCTGGCTCCACCAAAACCATTACTTATTCAATGGTTTGTCAGCAGTGTGCATTATTAGCGCTTC
The DNA here is from genome assembly GCF_055691185.1 of Crinia signifera. Taxonomy (NCBI): domain Eukaryota; kingdom Metazoa; phylum Chordata; class Amphibia; order Anura; family Myobatrachidae; genus Crinia; species Crinia signifera. Next base: position 148,201,368 of record NC_139223.1, on the reverse strand, counting down.
AGAGATAAAATTTTAAGTGTTGCTCCCAATTAGCACAACAGTGACCACATACCATGCTTGGTGCTTAATGCCTGCTCTCGCCGAGGAGCTAGTTTTGAAGGTCTGAGGTGGAGAAGAGAGGGGGGAAAAATGAAACAGCTTAAGTATTCATTTTGAGAGGAAAGACAGCTCCTATTAACATTTAACAGCATTTGTGCAACTTGCTGCGGAGGTTATGATGCAAATGAGGAGGAATTAAAAGTGGCCAGGGGTTTGTCATTGATGGATTGCAGTCTGGCGGTGTTCACACTTCTGCTGTGTCCATCAGAAGCGATTACTGTGTAATTAAACCTTATTTCTCGACTCTCTAGTGCATAATTACTTTGTGAATATAACCATCATCTAAAAAAGCTACCAAAATGCTTTAGCATTTAGTCTGGCAGTCATTCCCCTAGCTTGTGTCAGATACAACCATCATACAGTGCAAAAGAACTGTCACTTTTAATAAGCAGGAAAAAATTAAATGAAACAGTATGCCTATTACAGGAATATTAGGCGTTCAAGTGGTAGAGTCCTTTTTCTTCAATTTACATAATTTATTCTTTTTTTTTTTTTTTTTTGTCCCTCACACCAGAAGCTTCGAGCAATTTTCTTCACATTTAAATAGATCGCACATTTAAGGCTACTTAAGGAAAATTATCACTTTGCATATTTTAATTGTTGTGAAGAAAGTGAATAGAAGAGGTCTTCAGCGTGGACTCTTGAGTCGGTCAGACGTTCAACTGTCTGATTCTCTAGCTCTCCACTGGTCCACTCGAGATAACCCTACAGTTCACCGCTACACACATACATTCCATCAGCATGCAAATCAGCTCCGAGCATAATAATAAGTGCATCTTTGATATTTACAAACTAGCCAATATTACCGAAAATGGAAATTGTTGCACATAACGTTAAAATTTCATCATCTTTTTTTTTTTTTTTTTTGCTTATTAATAAGCATAAACATAGTGATCCTGTATGATCCAAATGTGTATATAGGAAAGTTTTCAACAATATACTGACAAAGTTTTGTACTGTGTATATATCTTCACCATTCTCAGTACTTGTAACTGATTCCTTCCACTTTCAATGGCCACGTTTAATGCTTTTAGTTTATCAAAGGATATTAAAATGCAAGTAAAATTCAACAAACAGAAATCTCTTCTCTTTACCTGTACAATCAGATCTATCGGCTGCTTTTCAGCTGAAAGTCCTCCAGAAAGAATATCAATAACCTAATTTGCTGGTTTGTGCAAAAATGTAAAAGAGAGTGTTATGAAACAGCAGATTACAAAGCACAGGCTGTGAACATACTGCTGAATTGTCAAAGTGGTTTTAATTATAAAGCTTCTTGAAAATGAGACTATAGATGAGTATATGTGTGTATATCTATATATTTATATATATATATAGATATATATATCTATATATATATCTATATCTATATAAATATATATATATATATATATGCATATGTATTAGGTGGACATTATATAACATATGTGTGTGTTTTGTATAAATGAATGTTTTATCAGGCTGATCTGTCCCACTGAAACCAAATGACAGACAGTTTTGAAACAAAGTGTTAACGTTTAATTAATTAAAACACGTCAGCTGTCACAGCACTTACTTTACACTGCATGTGTCTTTTTGTACATCCTTAAATGCTGGAACCTATGAAAAACACAAATGGAGTTTTTAGGACATATATATATATATATATATATATATATATATATATATATATATATATATATATATATATTTAAAACATTTGCAAAAAATAAGTTTTAAATATTGATGTGAGTATATAGCAGAATTTATCCCGTTTTTCACATTTCATGTTCATTTCTCCAGGTTTATCTATCAAAGATAAAATCTCACTAATACAACTCTCAGTAAGACCTATATTAAAAACAATTACAATTCCCCCACCCACAAATGTAAAAGCCATATTTATATATTATTATGAATATATATATATATATATATATATATATATATATAGAGAGAGAGAGAGAGAGAGAGAGAGAGAGAGAGAGAGAGAGTTAATATTTCACCATGCTCGAACCGCTCAGAAGCATTACATATGAATATGCTGAAATAGATCACCTGTCTCCAGATTCCAATGGTAGAAAAAATACATTTTTATTCTTATACTACAGTAAATAATATGTTTTGCTGTTTATTGTTATTAAATGTTGGCTGTCTATTGGTGGGGCAAGTGATTTGTCAACTTTCTCCGGTCTTTCACATAACTATAGTACAACACAACTGCCAAGTACCTAGAGCAGGCTTACTCAACCACGGTCCTCAAGGCACAGCAACAGTGCAGGTTTTAGTGATATCCAGGCTTCAGCACAGATGGTTTAATCAGAATCCCTCAGATACTAATTAAGTCACCTGTGCTCAAGCCTGGATATCTACAAAACCTGCACTGTTGGTGTGCCTTGAGGACCGTGGTTGGGAAAGCCTGACCTAGAGTATAATACACTGATTACTTTGTTGTAACAATGTTGGAGCTCCCTGCACAAAACAACTCTTTCAATGGTATCCAATTACCTGTAGTCATTGATCTTTGGTAATTGTCTCACCAGGGGCTATCCAATTAGCCCTGATAAGCCTCTGGGCGGGGTGTTCTAACATCCGTACCCCATCTCTGCCCCCTTTGCCGCCCATCGCATACATAATTATCGCATATGCTCTAACATATGCGATAATTATGGCAAAGGACAGCCCTTGCATTAAGAGCTGTCCTTTGCGGTGAGAGTCAGCGGCTCCCCCTCCCTCCCTTACCTGGTGCTGCTGCTGCTGCGCTGGGCTCTCCTCCTCCCTGTACCCGGAAGAGGATCATAGTGCAGGGAGGAGGAGGTCACAGGCTGTGCTGCCCAAACACAGGTGAGGGGGGGGGGGTCGGTGCGGGGCGGTGGGGGTCAGTACGGTGCAGCGGTGGGTTGCGGTAGAAGCCCATAGGCTTCTATGGGGCATCACCAGATTTTTCTGCCGATGTCCCCCATCCCGGTAACCAGGCGGGGGTAGCTTAGAGCACCCCAAAATGCGGTAAAAACCCGATAACAGGTTTTTACCGCATTTTTAGTTTAGAGAATCTCCCCCTCTGTGTGCTGCAGCTTATCGGGGGTTTTGTTTTGCTTGCCTGACGTAAAGTCCCTGAAAGCAACCAAAAGCAGTGGCCAATAGCACACAGACTTCACTTAAGGCTTCACTTAAGCTATTTATTTACAGGAGAAAATATGTCTTTTTTTTTGGGGGGGGGGGGGGGGGCGATCTAATTGAATAGCCAACTAAAAAACATTATCAAACAATTAAAAAACCTACGTAATGTTTTATTGGGAGTAATTGGATACTCCCCCGTGTGGCAGGTTCAATTAGTTACCATCATCAATTAGTATTAAAGCAGTTAGCATTCCATCTGAACCTCAAGCTCAAATATAATGGGGATTATCTATGAAAGAAGCATTCAGATGTGTCCACATACATCTTGTCTTTTTTCTCAATTTGTCACAACATGTAAAACACGGCTTAGCTGTTTTTTTACAAATGTAGCAAGTGGATGGTTTCTGAAAATTGTTTGCAGCAGTAGAATTTGTATAAAGTAATAGATTAGAGGTGACATTTTTTAAAAATCACAAAGTAACTTTTACCAGCTCTCTCACCAGGTATACATGCAAGCACAAACACATAGGTGGAAATTCAGTAAGATGGGAGTTCTATTTCACATGGGATGTTGCTGTGGGCAACCAATCCGATACTAGCTATTATCTTCTAGAAGGTACTAAATACTGATTAGTTGCCCATAGCAACATCCCATGCAAAATAGAACTCCCATCTTACTAAATTTCCCCCATAGAGATTTTCCTCTTGTAATTACCCCCAATTTGCACAAACAGAGAATAATTTCTGTTGCCAGATCTGTAATTCTGCATGCTGTTACATACTGTATGGACTGATAAGTGTAAATGGAATGTAATCAAATTAGCACAATAAAAATATTTGCAGATCCAATTATCACTTGACAGCATTAAATATTAGCAAAATGTAGTGTTTTTAAAAGAGCGTTAGCCTATGGGGTCATTTCAGTTAGGCTTGATGTGCGTCTGAGCATCATTGCTGTGCATGCAGTATTTTTGCCAATTATGTCAGATTTTCCTGCACACCTCTATGGGTGTGAGGCAAAACTACAAATGTAGGGGTCTCAGTGCGCTGTTCAGGAGTACAATGCAAGGCATATACATCTGATAATTGTGTTGACCTCTCTCTATATATGTAAAATATATATATATATATATGTGTGTGTAAACTGTTCTCAGTTTGGGGGAGAGATTATTATTTGGGGGAGAGATTATTATGGGCTAGATGTGTCAAGCTTCAAAAAGTGTTGGAGAGTGAATAAAAACAGTAGCTCCTACATGTAATATATCAAACCCAACCTGTTACGTGACAGTTAGGGGCGAATTGGCTGGCTTTTTATCACACTTCGTTTTATCACTTTTTGAAGCTTGATACAACTGGCACTATACTTTGTAGAGAAAGAACGATAAAGTGCCAACCAATCATTTTTGAAAATGCCTATAACATGGCAATTAGAAAGCCTATAACATGGGAATTAGAAGCTAATTGGCTGGTATCTCTTTCTTTGATACAACCTCAAATAAAATATGAGCCTGGTGCCGAACCTTATAATAACTATGATTTGAAATAAATATAGAGAACAGTTTTCTCTATTCACATCCCACTTCGGGGGAAATTTACTAAGATGTGCATTCTACTTATCATGTGATGATGCTATGGGCAACCAATCAGAAGCTACTTCTTATTTATTTAGCACACTCTAGATGATAGTAGACAGGATCTGATTGGTTGCCCATAGCAACATCACATGTGAAGTAGAATACACATCTTAGTAAATTTCCCCCTTCATATCTCCAACACATTGGCATGTTTTGAGAATCCTTTATGTCTACCACAGGATATAAATTGGTTGAATTACTTTATGTAAGTTAAAATTAGAATAAGAAAAGCCACGTAACCTAAATGTTCCATTGTAATGTATTGCCCATGTATTATCTCAGCTACACTAAAAACAGAATGTAACTAAAAGTGTTACATTTGCACCACATGCAGTGCAGCATAGTTTTGTCCATCTGCGATAATTACAGCCTTGCTAACAGGTCTGAATCAGGCCTATATCATAGAGTAGTGCCTCTTACACATAATACTCACAGTTACAGTGCTGCTTATACCAATAATGCCCACATTTGCAGTGCCCCTTATACACACAATGCCCACAATAGCAGTGAGACTTGTACACATAAGAACCACAGTAGCAGTGCCACTTATAGACACAATGTCCACAATAGCAGTGAGACTTATACACATAAGAACCACAGTATCAGTGCCACTTATAGACACAATGTCCACAGTAGTAGTGAGACTTATACACATAAGAACCACAGTTGCAGTGCCGCTTATACACATAATGCCCACATTAGCAGTGAGACTTATACACATAAGAACCACAGTTGCAGTGCCGCTTATACACATAATGCCCACATTAGCAGTGAGACTTATACACATAAGAACCACAGTTGCAGTGCCGCTTATACACATAATGCCCACATTAGCAGTGAGACTTATACACATAAGAACCACAGTTGCAGTGCCGCTTACACACATAATGCCCACATTAGCAGAACCACATAAACACATGCGATGCCGCTTTTACTAATAATGCTCACAGTAGCACTGCCACTTGTACAGTAATGCCCACAGCTGCAGTGCCGCTTATACACACAATGCCCATACTAGTAGCAGTGACACTTTTACACGTAGGATGTTATTCTGGTTGACTCGAAAGGCTCCGAATTTTGCAGCCTTGCGAGTCCCCCTGCATGCTGTGATCCCCCGCACGGCTGGGAATGGATGTTCAGCATAAACATCTGTTCGCAGCCTTGGGTGCGGGGGGGAGAAATCATTCGATGGTTGGCGACCATCAAATGATTTCTCCAGCACTTGCAGATCTGATCTGTGGGCGCCATGTGCAGGAAACGGGCAGGCAGCTGACATCCGCTGATGTCAGCTGCCCCCCCGCACTCACGTCTTTAGGGAATTACCATGAGAACACCCAGCATTTTCATGGGAACGCCAATCAAACGCTGGGCATTCCCATGAGCAAATCCCCCGGCCCGCCTCCACATGCTCGCGGTTGCAACGTTGTGTGCGAACACCCGGCGATTATTCTATTCACCTTGACTGCTCTCACACACAGCAGCTGCACCTGCGCATAACTGACTATGCGCAGTCATGAAAAATCGGTCCCCTGTGCGAATGTGTAGGGACCGATTAAACCAGAATCACCCCCATAAGGCCCAAAGTAGTAGTGCCACTTATACACATAATGCCCATGTAGCAGTGCCATGTACATACATAATGCCCAGAGTAATCTAACTGCCTATGAGATGCAGAATCAGCCATGCAGTGCTTTACTCAATACTAAGGAAACTGGGAGCTGAGATTCAATAATCATCTATAGACATGTACAGTATGTTGGAAACATTGTGCTCATTTCCATAAAAATGAGCCTATAGCGCTTCGAGATTTAGAATTTTATAGTTTTGTATGTAATCAATAGTATCTTTGGGACAAGTAGTATCATTGTGATATACATATACTCATTCCTGGCATTACAGGACAGCAGACTCCTTCATTCATGATACCGTCTATTCAATGGCATAGAGAACATTTCTTCCTTCTACTGTATTTCTCTGTATCCTCATTTTGTTCCTCTTTTAGCTGTTTCTCTCACCCTGTTTCTTAGTTCTCACTCTGATCACTAACTACCCCTACTTTCAGTTGCTTCTCTCTTTTTTTAAAAATTTCTTTATATGTTCCTATTACTTAAAATATGTCTGGTTGCTCTCACTATTTTTTCTTCTGAGATCTGGCAGGTCTATTTTTTAAAATGTTTGACAGCTTAGTGTGGTTGTACTTGCATTAGCAGATGTGGTACTCCGGAGGGGAGGATCCACATGGCTGTGAGGAAATGCAGTTTTTCTCAGTACAACCCAGCCTCATACACTACGAACATAATGTGGCTCCCTTTCCGGGCCACCCTTGACCACTCCCATGTGTGAACCTGTCTGTGCTGATAGCATTTCAAATGTAATGCCTGTGCTCAAGGCATGGTAGTCAATCAGGATCAACAGCTGCGCCTTAGTGACTGCTGGTCCATGAGCTGCAATTGGCTAGCCTCCGAAGCCACATTTCAAATGCTGAAGGTGCTGTCTACATGGATGCCCACTGGCTAAGTGGCTCCGTCCTTCCTGTGGTGCTCTACTTAACTGTCGGCGCTGGTTATACCGCAGATACAGCAGGGAAGTTGGGCTGGATGAGGTGGAACTAATTCCACCTCCAAAAACAACTGACGTAAAGCAGTTATTTACCATTATGGCCCATTTTAACCCTTGGCCCGATCATAAGACTGAAGCTATGGATCGAGAACATTAGCATCTTTATAGTTGCAAAGTGACATACCTTATACCTCATCTGCTGTAGTTACATTAATCACTCAAAGTGGCTGATTCTGAGTCTCACTTAAAGTGACTGCAGGAGCCAGACTGTATGCTAATTCAAGATTGCGTACATCTAATGTGGCAGTCCGTGTGTGAGCCCATGCCTCTTATTGATTTTGCATCAGCTATCACTGGTGACATTATTTGTGCCCCAAAGTATAATACTTGTAAGAGATAAGTCAAAAACAGGCTTCCCTTCCCAATACACACAGAACCTTTGATATGTGCCCACAACACTCCCATGACACTTTCACAAGTCTGGTTAGTTACCTTTGATTACATTTTTACCACCCGATTTTACAGAAAGACAATTCTGGCCAAGTTCTGTCTGACTCTGACTCCTAACAGGATGAAGACAGTAGGCGGTATTCAATGAGGATGATTCGCCATGTTTTTATGGCGATTTTGTGCTGTAAGGCAAATTTTTGACTAAAACGGTGAATCACCCTATTCAATGAAAAGTTGGCGAATAAATTTAAAGGTTTTTTTCGCCATGATTCACCGAGTAGCAATCGCTATCTTTTTATGGTGAAGTGGAATGTGAACTTTTAAAATAAAGTGTTTTGTTTTGTTTTTTACATTTGGTGTAAAAAAAATCAGGAATTTTATTCTGAGGAGGGGCATGTTATTTGTATTCATGTGCTGTAAGCACATGAATATATATTTAATTTAAAAAAATATTTTTTTTTACACAGACCAGCCAGCAGGGGGCCGGAGCCGAGCCGCTCATTAGATATTCATATATTCACTGCACCCGATCATTACATATGCATGATTGGTTGTAGTGAATATACCCGGTCACCTGCTGGCAGCCTGTGCTGCCTGGCACCCGGGGAGCCCACCTCCCCCCCACAAACGTTCTGGGGCAGGCAGGGAGACTTCCATCTCCCTGCCTGCCGCCGTCCTCGGGCTCCCTGCGGCATTGCCGCAGGAGTTAAAATTCGCCAGTCAGGGGCAGCGAGCCCCTGACTCGTTGAATACTGGAGCCAGCGAGGCTCCGGAACGCAGCGAGCAGTGGCGAATGTGCAGCGAATCCTAAACAGGATTCGCTGCACATCGCCAAAATGCTCATTGAATACTGCCCAGTATATTTAATGCGGACATGGGAGCGGCCTCATGGAAACGGGGGCATGGACTTGCACAAACATCACTCTGGAAGCATTAACAGTGAAAATTGGCAGGAATCCCAGTTCCTACACAGTAACAAATCTGAGTGCTGTATAATGTCACCGCGCAACACCTGGCACCTGTCATTGAGAAGGAGTTAGTATTTTAGTTTCATCACTCGGAAAGTGCCTCCTGGGAGTGGCCCACATCATGTCCTCCCCCACTGTAATAACACCACTGGATGCAGATGCAAATAAATGTGCCTTCACTGAATGCAGAAACTCCCCATTTGTGCTCATGAAGGAGATTTGTTTGACTCAGGCCCCATATATATATATATAAAGTTATAGCCAGTATTCAGAAAGGGAATCTGTCATGAAAATATGGCATTAAATGGGATTAATAAAAAACTATTAGGCCCTAAAACATGCATCTGTTTTGCAGTTTACCATTCTGGTGATCAGCCCTTGTTGACAGATGCATTTTGAATGTCTTGTTAGTTGAGTGGAGCAGTTTTAGCACTGCGCCTATTTTCTGTGATTTCATAAATGGAAAGCAAAAAGAACGACTGAATCATTTCCAAGTGTAAAATACTGCACGAACAGACACAGAAGGTGGTATAAGTTTGTTTTAATGTTGCCAATACGAGCAATGGGTATATGTTCAGAGAATGTCGGCCTGTGCATTAGACAGCCTAGCACAGCTTTACAGACATATAAATTATCATTGCCCCATAGCCCTTGGTCATTTTTATGATCCAATTTCTTTTTTTAAGTGCAGCATTTATAGAATGGAGCACAGAATTGTAAACACTAGACAAACATTAATCTTCAAAGTAAAGTGAAATAGACTTAAGCTCACAAAAGCCATCAGAGCAATGCCAAAAAATATGAAACAGCGCTGAAAAGAGACTCTTAAGGTCAGTAAAAGATCCAAGTCTTGAGTATCAAAAGAGAAGAAAACATTTACATAAAGTGTTCTTTATTGCAATGTTTCCGTAATGTGACTGAATACTAGTACAAAAAAAATGGAGCCAGTGATATAAGTATATTGCCGTACTTATTCTCCACATAGCTTATTGAAAGAGGCTTAAAAACATAAATGGGAGCAATTGAATAACGTAAGCAATTTATGCTACTTATGTTGTACAAGCACTCAGAAAACATACTGAGACAAATAGACATAGAATTGCTTGCGCTTGATCTCTTTTCATTTCAAACTGCTTATATTAATAAACCGTCTGTCCTGTTAGTACAGCTCCGATAGGATATTCATTGACTATAGCAGTCCAAACTCGATCCTTAAGGCACCCTAACAGAGTTTAGGTTTGACGATACAGTATCCATGTTATTTATGCACAAGCTAGATAACAATAGCCTGATACAGAATGCCTGGTTTCTAAGCCCCGACATACAGTAACACACCTCTGCAAGTACCACTTATTCGATTCTAGTTATGGAGCACTGTAGGTGGACCTGTGGATTGGCATCTTTGGTGTGGTTATACTTCAATTTCACATTAATCAAAATGTAAAGCAATATGACTATTTGACTTACAGAGTACCCATTGAGGAAGCTGCACATGAAGGCAAATTTTGTTTGAATTCATACACAGTTTGATTCCTTTATTTAGATTTCTAGCAATTGGTTTTCATTATAGTTTTTATCTTATATCTTATTATGGATACATGATTGAAGATATTTTCTCAATTAATAACAATTTACTACATCCTTACCTTACTCCCTAACCCTTCAACTCTTATCCTAGTCAAATCCATTTGTTTCCTTCATCGGACGCTTACACACTCTCTCCATACTGCACCTAGGGGGTGATTCAGATCTTATCGCTTGTGTCCGAATTCACTACCCCAGGTGATGTTGGGGTTTATGCATGCGCAAATATGCGCATGTTCAAACCCCAGGACTAAACGTATTTGGCGAGTTTCACACGCACCGGGGTGTTCACTCACTGATGGGCAGGCAGGGGGCAGATGCAGCATTTATGAGCGTAACCCTGCAAATACGGCTGATGTAACATGACGTCAGCGCATGTCCTGATTTCGGCCATCTCCGTCCAGGATTAAAGTAAGTATAGACTTATAGTAGACTTATAGTAGACTTTTATCTACGAAGCAAGGAAAAAATAATTTGATGATTAGCGAACATCGAATGGATTTTCTGCCATGTGAGTGGATGTGTAAGCGGATGTGACTCTCAGACTTTCCTGTATGCTATCAGGCCTTCAGACATCTCTTACCTGCCCATCTGACCTCTCCATATGACTTTTACAGTATACAGTATGTCCATAAGATCCCTCAAATGCCCTCAAAACCTTAAATGACCCTCAAATATCCCTAAATGCCATAAGACCATCCCAATGCTCAACAAAACTCCTCCCATATACACGTTATACACCCTTAGTCATCCCTACACACCATCAAATTACCCAACATGTCTCTTAAATAGCCACCAGTTCTCCCCACATGCCAATAAACTCCCTCACATTCCTGATAAATGCCAATTAGAGCCTCAAACATTCCATTATACTGTACCTACCCACATGCCTCTTAAGTGTCTTAATAACCCACAGATGTTCTTTTTTCCCATTTTCTTTGAATGTTCATCAGATCCCCATTCATGCCTTTATTATGCTTGTTGGATCCCCCACATGCCAACACTACACCACCAAATCTCCCTACATTCCCTAACACCACCCACTGGCCCTTATAATACTAATCAGACCCCCAAAATGCCCTCTATGTGCCAGCAATCCTTCTCTACATGCCCATTAAATGTAACATGCCTCTCTTTTCCCCATTTTAACAATTTCCTCTAGATAATTATGAATCCCATGGACTAGAATGGAGGAGACAAGTGCACTCTCTCTCTCTTTCTCTCATCTACTAATGATTTGATGGAAATCACAAGTTAGGAGCATCTCATTGGCATCTTGCAGCTACAAAGAAGCAGTGAATGGCTATGACAACAATACTATATGATTGTACTTAAGTCAACCTGAAATGCTGCTTGCAATTTAGGGTGGTTTGGCTGGTGGACAAGTGGAATGGCAGGAGGAGTCGAATAGAAACATGGGGGGATTATTCTGATTTCATCCCTCCCCATCACAGAGGGGAGCAATGTTTAGTATCTGTGCTTGCGCAGGCTCTTGGGGGTGAGCGGCCACAGTGAAATGTTTGTTCACCTTGTCCCACATCGCAGACTGGTAAATAATGGAAACTACTGAGGAAGAAAGGGATCTAGGTGTCACTATTTCAGGGGACTTAAAGGTAAGTAGGCAATGTAACAAATCAATGAAGAAGGCAAGTCAGATGCTTGGTTGCATAGGAGAGGTATCAGCAGTAGAAAGAAAAGTCATAATGCCACTGTATAGGTCATGGTACGACTTCATCTACAGTACTGTGTTCATTTCTGGAGGCCATATCTCCAGAAGGATTTAAAAAAATTTGAGACTGTACAAAGAAGGGCAACTAAAATGGTGCATGGCCTACATCACAAAACGTACCAGGAAAGATTAAAAGATCTTAATATGCATACTTTAGAGCAGAGAAGGGAAAGGGGGGATATGATCGAAACTTTCAAATATATCAAGGGTTTTAACAAGATACAGGTGGGAGACATTCTTCACAGGAAGAGGAGCAACAGAACACGAGGACATGCACTGAAACCGGAGGGAGGAAGATTCAGGGGAAATTTGAGGAAGAATTACTTCACAGAAAGAGTAGTGGATAAGTGGAATAGCCTCCCATCAGATGTGGTAGAGGCAAATACAGTAGAACAATTTAAACATGCTTGGGATAGGCATATTGATATCCTTACAAAAAAATAAGGATCAAATATGGTTTGAAGTAACATGTTTAATAAAAGGGGCAGACTAGATGGGCCAAGTGGTTCTTATCTGCCGTCAAATTCTATGTTTCTCCATCCCGTTTGCACCTAGCAGTGTGGGTGGGGGGCGGGGGCGTGAGGTCGCACCCATGGCAACACCCAGCATTTCATCGGCATTCCCATGAAAACACTGGGCGTTCCCATGTATATGCACCAGTGATGCAGGTGCGGGGGGTAGGCAGCTGACTTCAGAGAATGTGAGCTGCCCACCTGCTTCCCGTACAGGGTGCCCACAGACTTAAGACACCACAGAGGTGTCTTAGATCCGCAAGCGCTTACAAAATCAATCAAAATCTAATCAAATATATCTTTATTGTCATCAAATGCCCACATGCAGTGAACACGAAATTCAAATATGGACAGTACAGCGTAGGAGAACAATAAAATAAAACAACATCAGAGTACAAGATCAATGCACAAATTCAACTATTCCCGCTAATTATTCAGAGCACGAATTGCCACTGGGAAGAAACTCTCTCCAAACCATCTTGTTCTACACAAAATTGAGCGATATCTTCTGTTTGATGGTAATAAAGAGAACAATTCTCCACTAGGGTGCAAAGGATCCCTCAGAATACTCTTTGCCTGATTTTTTTCCCCGCACGCAAGCCTGCGAATAGATATACATGCAAAATATCCATTTGCATGCATACAGGGATATTCAGTGGGCGAGGGGGCTGCCGGTAGTGCGGATGACAGGCGGCATTTAGGCTCACACGCAAAACTGCAAAATTCGCAGCTTTGACAAGAATAAGTTCCATGGTGTATTCTTGACACACTTACCACTTTCTCAGCAATGACTAAAAAGCAGCAGATGGTGAATGGTCTGGAGACAGCAGGACCAGCCATTATATGCTGGCATGATGATGACAATTTTTATGGAGAATCCTAGAGCTGATTTTCCATCCACCACCATTATTAATCTGCCCCATTTTGTAAAATACAACTGCCTGTATTTATTATTTAATGTATGTTTATTATTTATTATTTCCTTTTCTTACCTTTACTTTTCTCAGCTCCGCTCTTTCCAGTACTCCTGTACATTCTTTATGTAGATATTCTCAAACCACCAGGTAAAATGAACCTGGAATAAAGCATCAACCTAAATCTCAATCCATAGAAACCCATAATTACAATTGAATAAGTACTACTGTACTTATTCTTGTCTTTCTTTTCTTAAGTGGAGAGCATGGTATGATAATGCATACTTAGACTCCCAAAATACACCACCAATTTCAGCAGTATCACATACCACTACAGTACCTTTGTAGATGTGGCTGATATGACTGATACATAGGGCGATATCCTGTTAGTGGCAATAATTAAATCGACCTTTGATCACGTGTAAGGTTATCGTCAGAAAAAGCCACTTATCGCAGGTATGTGCTTTCTCGTTTCTAGACCTATCCTGTTTGAATATGGCAAAAATGGGTGGCCTGTGATGTGTGTTAACCAGTGAAAAGTGCAGCAGGAAATGGAAAGACTAGGCTGTAACCCCTGAAAAAAGCAAAATTACAGTTTAGAAGTATATTAGAATGCATAATAAAAAAAAAAATTGGTGACTTAAAATGTGTTAAATGGAGCTGCAATATGTGGATTTGAAAACACAATGGAAAAAAAATAAGACACGGGGGACAAGGAAATGGGTCTTTGGGTCAATTAAAGGTACTTTCAAAAAGCTTGCAAAAACACTTGATTACTCCCACCTGCAAGCCTAAAATCACTTGTACAACTCATAAAGCACCCCAATATATTTGTCTCACACCTTATACACCCATTTCCATCCCTTTGAAATTTTTCTCCCCTAAAACTGATATCTCTTTATTGGCTAAATAAAAATGGTCAAAGTGCCTAATTAGTGGGTAGCCAAGAGGTTCAGAACCAAGGCCTGATATTTTTACCCAAAATAGGGATTACACCATCTTTTCACCTGCTCGGTGTAGGGGAAGAGGATTTGTGATAAGCCCTATGGTGAATTATCGCATGCAAATAATAGGATAGCTGCGATTGCAGTACTTCTCAGAGAAACCATACAGTGCTTTTTATGTTACGTAGTCCATTAATGCTTTACTTCATTTTATAGCATAATGTGTTGGTGACATTGACATTTATAGAACATGGTTAATAGAATGTCTTGCTGCTGTGCAACTTCTTTACCTAATTATCTAAAAGTTCAAAATTGTGGCTGCACTTGACAACGATGAATTTTACAAATTACTACTCTGGTGGGTTTCAAAGTTACTGAGGAGGGCTCTACACAACATTATCTTTTTGACTTCCTTAAGTCTTGCACTTAAATTGGCAAACGTTTTTGGAAATTAATGTTTCTCTATAAGCTTGAATCTTTTTAGCAATTTCATAGACTTATATTTCTCCCAAGTCATCTCATGTGTATTAATGCCGCAGCATATAATCTGGAGGCAGAAGTAAAAGGAGAGACCATATGGAGTGGGCTAATGTGAGAACATTGTGATTACATATCCCTAGATTCAGGTGCCAATGTACCTACAGTAAGAACTGGCATATTGCTATTACCCAACATTTCTCTTGTGGATATACTTTCCTAAATCTAAACCTTACTGCCTGTCCAGTTAATACTAACTAACTCAGTATTTGGTTTGTGATTATTATTATTATTTACCTCTTTATGGATCTGACTCCTTAGGGGAGAACCCCTGGATTTCATGCATGAGATGTAATTATAAGTACAACAATTATAAAGGGAAATTAAAGGTGCTATAAGTGAAGATCACATTAGCCTGATCTAAAGGTGCATACACACTGTAGAATTTTTTTGACCAATTTCGTTAATTTTGGCCCTTCTGAACAATATTGGTCAAAATATCTTTCAGCGTGTATGCGATGAACGACACAGTTTTTGGTACTTGTGTATTTTGACGGCGCCCACGAAATCGGCCGAAAATCGGCCGCAAATCGGCCGCAAATCGCATGAAAAAATCGGATGCGATTTTGCGGCCGATTTTGCGGCCGATTTTCGGCCGATTTTCGACCGATTTTTCACTTTTTACGGCCAATTTGCATGCTGTTCCATTATTGCACACCTTGCACACCCCCGAATACCATCGTAGTGCATCGCATGCAATATAGTGGCATGTGATGCATGCCATGCGATGCATGTGAAGCGATTTGATTTCTAATTGTACAATCACCCTGATGGGTGCTTACAATGTTAAATGCACCGCCATTGTTAACGCCACCCCCACTATCAACGCCAACCCGAAGCGTGGCGAGCGTAGCGAGCCCGCGAGGGGCGGCGGTACGCGTCCTCCGACCTTTTCATACCCCCACTATCCACGTCGGCGTGGAGTTGATTTTAGATAGTGTGGCGAGCGCAGCGAGCCACCGAGCCCGAAGCGTGGCGAGCGCAGCGAGCCCCGCGAGGGGACGCGGAATACATGTAAAGTAATCCGCGTCCCCTCGCGGGGCTCGCTGCGCTCGCCACGCTTCGGGCTCGGTGGCTCGCTGCGCTCGCCACACTATCTAAAATCAACTCCACGCCGACGTGGATAGTGGGGGTATGAAAAGGTCGGAGGACGCGTACCGCCGCCCCTCGCGGGCTCGCTGCGCTCGCCACGCTTCGGGTTGGCGTTGATAGTGGGGGTGGCGTTAACAATGGGGGTGCATTTAACATTGCGAATCACATCGCATCGCATGCCACTTGCTGTTATGCGTTGCTATGCGATATTTAATTGTACAATCAGGGGCATTTTCCCGAAAATCACATCGCATACCATCGCATAGTACCTGGGGGTGTGCAAGGATGGAATAACATGCAAATCATCAGGAAATGGCCAAAAATCGGCAAAAAATCGGCCGAAAATCGGGCGCAAATCGGACGCAAAATCGTATCGCAGATCAAATCGGACCAAAATCGGCAGAAAATCGGCCGCAAATCGGCCGATAAATCGGATGCGATATCGGATGCGATTTGGATGAAATCGGGCGCCGTTATAATACACAAGTACCCAGTTTTTCAGCAAGGTTGTTCGTCAACTGTGCATTTGGATATCTTTTTTTTTTAAAAAAGGCCTATAAACTGTAGGTAGATCTTTCGTCTTTCGTCAACATCTTTCATCCAGGACACTGTGTTCAAGGAAAAATTGGTCATCAATATCTTTCAATGGAATTGGTCAAAAAAATTATACAGTGTGTATGCACCTTAAGAGTTTGTAAAACATGTGAGGAAACAAACCTGACCCAAGAAGAGACACATTTTCTTTTCCATTTTTTTAAAAGTACATTCTATTCATAAATATGATGATGATTATTATTATTATTATTATTATTATTATTATTATTATTATGAATAATAATAATAATTTCAATAATAAACTGTCAAATCTATCTGCAGATATCTATGATCTGCAAATTAAATTACCACCTAAAAATGGCTAGTGAATAGCTGGCAAATTCCCTAAATAAGTGCTGTAGGATGAGTTGGATTAAAATGAAAGATTTTCCCAGCAGCACGATCATTGCTGTCCAATTATAGTAGATGCAGTGCTCTGCCTACAGCCTCCAACTGCCTTTCAAGTGCAAATATTTATTAGTAAATCAACAGGTAGGGAAGTGAGGGGGAGCCACCAAGTACCAGATTCCGGTGAGCACAAACAAACCATTGGTCCCTGCCCCAGAGATGCTGGAGAAGAGAACAGAATAGGGATGTGCAGTTTGATTCTCTGGAAATCTGAATTCACCAGAATTTTGTGGATCTGAACCAAACCAAAGGCAGGTCCGGATCTTCGGAGTAGATCCAAATCCAAATAGAGTCCTGTTACAGATCTTCCCAAAGGTTTTTGGTTTTGATTTGTTGAATTTCATGATTTTAGCTGTTTTAATCGATTTTTATTGATTTTTATTAATGATTATCAACTTCCTTTAATTGATCTTTAATGGAACTAAAAACCGAATCCAAACCAAAACACTTGAGGTTGGTTTTGCCAAAACAGAACCAAAATATGATGATAAATTAGAATCAAAACATGGGGGTCCACGCACATCATTTGAAGTGGTCTTGGGCCCTGCTGAGGCCAAAAATATTAGAGTGCAGACAGTCAAGTCCACATCATCTGTTTTTTACAGCCATAGCTTCATATAGCTATGAACAAAGTAAAAGTAATATTTTACCATAAACAATAGTGGGTGTCATATACTATACTGTAGCTCACAGTCAGTGATTGTATGTAGGCACTGTGCATTGGTGCAGGAACACTGGATCATTGTGAAAACATGTGTCTTCTACTGTGATGCTCTAACACACACAAAAAAAAAAAACAAGATGCCCCCTTCTAATGACTAGTAGTGTTATTGGTGGCCATCTTAACTTTTAGCATGAAAGCCTCCTGGAGAATAGGAATACTAGAGTATGTCCAATAGCACACTACCCTTCCCACATCATAGAGACAGTGGAGATGGCTAATGCTGCTCTCTTGACTGCAGCATTATTGACTGAAGTCTCTTGAATTGAAAAGTATCAATAAAAGTATAAAATAAAGTCTCTTATATTGATTCACAATAAAAGTAATAATGATCTTCCAAGTATAATAAAAATTACATTACAGTTTTATATTTAACACCAGACTTGTACCTATGATGCTTTTCCTGACAAATACATGTATAATAATAATACAGGTTGAGTATCCCTTATCCGAATATCCATTATCCAAATTATTCCGAAAACCAAACATTCCAGTAAGTGCTAAAAGCATTACTAGTGACATCTGTACCAGCATTACTGGGAACCAGATATGTAACTGGCACTACTGGGGACATGATATGTAACTGGCACTAAATATGTGCAATGACATGATTGCTCGGCATTTAAATTCAGTGCCTGAGATAGTACACACTTTGTTTCATGTTTTGAAACCTTGTTTTATGCACAAATAAAATATATTTATGTGTATTTTATGTATTTGATGTGTTTGTACAACATAAATGTAAGATACCTCAAGATACATCATTGAAATCTAAAAATATTCTGAAATACAGAATAATCCGTTATCCAAAATTCTTCTAGTCCCGAGCATTTTGGATAAGGGATACTCAACCTGTACTAATAATAATAATAATAATAATAATAATAACATAGACAATTCTTAGACAATGCTGTATTAGAAATGGAAATCTGGGGATTCAATATTCTGCTATTGAAAATAAAAGTTAACCCCTTCCCGACATTTGACGTACATTTACGTCATGGTCGGGATGTACTTCCCGACACATGACGTAAATGTACGTCATGACTTCAAAGTGTCACCGCGTCTAGGGACGCGGTGACAGAGGGACGATGTCTGCTGTCCCTGACAGCAGACATCTTCCATCATTGCCCAGGGGGGGCAGCGATGCCCCCCGCCATGGGCGATCGCTGCGATTGGCTGTTCAAACGTGAACAGCCAAAAGCAGCGTTTACTGTGTGATGTGCATAATTTTGACTCTGCTGCCCCCTAGTGTCCAAAAAAATTAAAAGCAGGTTGAAATAATGATGTAATAATAAAGTATAGATATGGTCTTTGTTAGTTATTAACTATTTTGAGTGGTATGATGATTTGTCTCACAAGCAGAAAATGTAATGCAAATTGCAAAATGTTCATTTTTTTTACGACATTTTGGTATTTTTCACAAAAAAAAAAAACTGTATCGACCAAAATTTATCACTAACTTAAAGTACAATGTGTCACGGGAAAACAATCTCAAAATCACTGGGATAAGTAAAAGCAAAAAAAAGTTATCCCCACTTAAGTGATACCTGTCAGATTTGAAAAAAAGGCCTCTATCAGGAAGGCAAAAACATGCTGCGTCGGTAAGGGGTTAATTAGTAATATATTTTGCTAGATTATGTAAACAACATGGCTTTATAATATAACACATAAGGCCCATACACACTGGGCGATTTTGAGCTGAAAGCCGCTCAAAACACCAAATTTCAGCTCAAAGTCGCCCAGTGTGCACAGCCTGGCGATGAGCGGTGAGCAGTGATGCGTGCTCCCGCATAATTTCTGGGATGGCTTTTTATATGGCTGTCAGCACCGGGGCAGGGGGAAATCAGGGCTTTCCCCCCATCGATGACAGCGGTCATACTATCCTTACACGATGGGTATAATCGCTCAGTGTGTGTATGGACCTTTAGATATATTGTAGATCTACTGCTATGTACTTTTCTATAGTATATAAAATCACATATTTTATTCTACAGTACTACTGACGTTGTCTAAAGATAGTATATGATTCTGTATAGTTCTGTAATACTTTAGAAAGTACAAAAGTAGCGGATGCAATAGAAATACTTTGAAACTCTCTTTGAAACTCTCTCATGGAGAATGAAAGACATTGGGCCCGATTCTGAGGAGGGAGTAAAGCAATGAAGAGCAAGTTACTGGGCACCTTGGCAGAACCATGCTGTACTGCAGGTAGGGGAGATGTAAAATGTTAAGAGAGATTTAGATGTGAGAGAGATGATCCCAAATTCAAATCTAAATTGCAGCATAACAATAAAGCTACCCGGTATTTGTCAGCTACAATACATGCAAATGCAGCCAGTATTTATCCTTTCAATGTAAACAGTCATTTCTTTGCATTAGCATTTTATGATTGCAATGCTGATAACCTGCTTAGCATTGTGTTAATGGCTTTAGCTGCCCAGTAATAAATAATAATATAGAATTGCACAGTTGTGGAGCCATCTGTGATTGGTAGGATATACAAGTTACTTTATGTAAGGATGATTTCCGAATGTGACAAGTCAAACTCCACAGTTTGCTCAGAGGTAATGGCTTAATGTAGAATTATACCTCAGGCAGAGGCGTAAGTTCCTCCTAGTCACCTGGAGTCAAGCCGCAATTTGGCACCCGAAAAAGATGTAACAACGGCTGGTTGGTCAGGGTCAAATTCAACACTATGCTGCATGAATCAGCATCCCATCTCTCAGTCCAGCAGCAGCTGTGGGTGCATCATTGCTTGCAGGAGAACAGGCTGAGAGGTACCAGGCAGGAGACATCTTGCTCCATATTGGTGTTTCCTGGGACAGAGTTGATTAACTCCATTGGAAGAGCTGTGGTCACACTTGGATTCCGCTGTGAACTACACATGTGCTGCTATATATATATATATATATATATATATATGTAGGTGCACATTAAGGGCTCGGAGCCTGGTGGCAGAAAACTCCATTGTCTCTAGGAGTTACACCCCTGACCTCAGTGGTTCTGACAGACACAGATCTGACATATGCATACTTGATAAGCAGTTATTGATAAGCAGTTAAAGGTTTAACAGAACAAGTAGTCAGACACAATTGCATAATAAGATTTGGGTCCTGTAAAAATGATGTCTAAGTAAATGTGTTCTGACCTGAGTTGTACTGTAGCATGTCTATGTGTGTTCTATCTCTTTAATAGGCATTATGGTTAATGCCCTACCCCCACCCCACTGCCACCAGTGATAACTAGTTCCCTCAAAATTGTAATCACACAAAAATAAATTGAGAATTTATATTAACAAAACACAGAGCAACAGAAGTGCCCTGCTTGTGAGATTACAATTTACAGTATTATCATATGTTCTATTCCTATGTATACAATGGCAAGTATTCAATGCCGGGGGCGAACGGTGACAGCAAGCAGAGCTGCCTACTCACTGTCTACGTTCGTCCCCACAGTATTCAACTGAAAACCCCTGATACACTGATTCCCCCTCGCTCCGCTTTTGGAGCGACTGTGAATAGGCGTAGCAGTGAAACCCGTGGTGAAATGCAGCTCATTCGCTGATTGCCCTATTCAACGTTCCGGGGGAATCCTCGCTGTCACATGATGGTGAGGATTCCCCCGGAACGTTGAATAGGATGATCGTCCGGCGAGGGGGTTAAACAGCTCGGATCGCTGGTTTTCTGCGATCCTCGCTGTTTAACCAACTCGCCGTCTGTCACCACCGACATTGAATACGGCCCAATATCTCATATGAAATAGAACCTGAGTAGTGTAAGTAATTCCAATAAAGGACTCTACAGTCAGCCCCTTGTCTTCCTAAAATGGATGATGAGAGAACGTTGCATTGCAAATATAAATACACCTATTCTCAATGTAAAATACAGTATTTATTTATTTATTAACAGTTTCTTATATAGCGCACACAAATTCCGCAGCGCTTTACAAAGCATAATTAGGAACAAAAACACATATCAAATTACAGTACAAGACAGTTTAGGACAAGTACATGGTAAATATGGATAGTTGCATCAGGGGACAGGACACTGAAGCAATCATCAGGGTGGCAGAGGTTTATATATTCTAAGAAAGGCACAAGAGGAGAGAGGGCCCTGCCCGTGAGAGCTTACATTCTAAAAGGGGAGGGTTAGACAGACGGGGTGACACAGAAGGGAAAGAATTGGGCATAAACAGTAGGTTAGGATGAGAGATGGTCAGGTTTTATGCTGGAGGGTGGGAAGAGGTCAGCTTAGTCTTTGATATTTTAAGTCTAAAAAAGCGCTGGGTCATCCAGGAGTAGATAGCAGAGTGACAGTAGGAGATATGAGTGAGGATGGAAGGAGAGAGATCAGAAAAGGAGCGGTAGATTTTAGTATTATCAGCATAGAGGTGATAGTGGAAGTTAAGTGAGCAAATAAGTTCACCCAGAGAGGACATATAGAGATAGAGAAGAAGAGGACCAAGAATAAAATTTTGGGGGACACCTATTATCAATGGAAGAGCAGGAGAGGTGAAGTCATTAGAGGTACAGCAGGGCAGTATGCCTGTTACTTTGTACATTTCCTCTTTGGGAGTAGCCTGGAGAGGACACACTGCAGGGCACTTTTCTGTAGGGAGTGGGGTCACATGGTGTCATTATTACCCCCCCCCCCTCCCCAACACCCACATACACAATATATGGAAACTCCCAGCAGCTTCCATGATTGCCATGTGTAACATACAATACTGACCACTGTGGGGACCCACACCAAAAATCAGGAGCCTCTTGCACCTTTCGGGAGGGTAGGTAAGTATAGTTTTGTCTGTTACATAATATCACATATCGCTGCTCTTTATGACAATAAGAAATGTTACTTCAGCACCACAGCACCTGCTAAGATTCTAACAGGAAAGAGTTTACAGTATAGGGTAGTTATCACTATTCAGAGGGGGCAGCATCTAGACCAAATCCATATTACTGCTGACTGCAGAGTCTCCCTTGTCATATACAGTATGAGCCTGGAAGGCATTTCACAGCTCCACTATGGTCTCTCGCTTGTCATGTTACGACATAGCTCCTACACATCCAGCATTATAGAAAGGTTGTCAACTAGGAATGTGCAGGAATTTATTATATTGTGCAATTGTATGATTTTCAATCATGTTGAGGGATTTCATATAGTGTAATTATTGTGGAAGGGAAAGATAGGATTGGTTATGTATTAGATATGGAGAGATAAGTTTGTTTTTAATTATGTAGATATATGTTTTTTTAAAATTCAGTTTTATGTTTTAATACATACAATTAATGTATTGGTATATATAACAGTTGCCATTTCAGTGTCCTCTACACCCTGAGGAAGGACATAACTTGGTGGAGGATACCAGCTGGGCCCTGCTGACCTCCTGGTTATATCAAGAACATCATCCCCCTCTGGACTTATTCCGGGTGAGATCTACAGTATTTGGGATGATGTTTGCTTCAGCGGGTACCCCATGTCAAGTGCCACCTGTATTTTATTTTTTGGATTTTATTCTTATTATAACCTTTATTTCTGTACTGTTGTTTGTGAGACACATTTCGGGCAAGATTTTATTGAGGCCCTTATACAGAGGATCCACAACAAAGATACTTTTATATGAATATAGGGGTGTGAGTGAAGGAGAGGAGTTAGATCCATCTCTATCTGAATGTGGAACATATAAAGAAACCTTTATGTGAACTTCAATCACATACGTGTTAACGAGTGTCTAACCAGTATAACAAAATATCCTACACCAGGGGTTCCCAATCTTTTTTGATTCACGGCACCCTAGAGAATCTGAATTGTTTTCACGGCACCCCTAGGTCCCAAAAAAATTAAGTAGATTGGGTTTATATGTGATTCTTAGCGGCAGTTATGTGGTAAAGGGCAGGATTTGCTTCTGTTTGTACACATTCTATGATTGGCAGCCACCAGCACTGGTTTTGCTCATAAATAATTAACCATTAATAATTTGAGTTGGTCCTGGACCACCAACCCGCGGCACCCCTGCATGTGTCCCGAGGCACCCCAGGGAGCCGCGGCACACAGTTTGGGAACCACTGTCCTACACACTAATTGTTTTTTTTTACTTGTTTTTCATATCTGATGAGACAGTGTTGGGGAACATTTGTTTCTTTTGTTGTAATGTGTATAAGGGTTGGTACCCTTACAGTTTGTTTGGTGCAGATTTCTGAGTATTTATTGCATTCATCTATGACTTAATATCAACTCCTTTGTGACAAAATACTATTTCCATAAATTACTAGGACACTGGAAGTTACACTGGGGAATTTAATTACCAGAATAAATTTTCCATGGGTAACTATATCCCCATGAGCTATTCAATTAACCCTGATAAGCCATCACGAGCCATGGCTTACCAGGAGTTTTGTTTCACCTGCCTCAAGCAGTCAAAATAAAATCCCTAAATCAGTCCCATTTTCAAAGACAAAAGGTTTCACTGACCCTGTGGGGGAAACTTACTAAGATGGGAGTTCTATTTCACATGGGATGTTGCCATGGGCAACCAATCAGAATCTACTTCTTATTTATTTAGCACCTTCTAGAAGATAATAGAAAGCATATGATTGGTTGCCTATAGCAACATCCCATCTGAAAGAGAACTCCCATTTTAATAAATTTCCACCTGTCTGTTTTGAGGACCAAATTGTTCAACCCCCCAAAAATATCAGAGAAAGATCAAGAAAAATATGATGTTTCTTCAGAGCTAATTGTAAACCCCCTTTGAATGTGGTTACAATGCGAATAGGAAAAAGTATGAAAGAATCACTCCCGAGGGCAGATCATCTAAGGTGCGCCAAATATCCACCACTGTATGGTGCAATATAGGTAGTTGTATGATGGTACATTAATACCTGTGTTTTGTGCACTAGCTACTGTAAAATCTCTTTCTGTACGTGTATTGTAGATTGCTAATAGTGGCTCAGTATATGTCCATAAAGCCTACGTGGTCTGAATGTATGACATGAACAGGTGGTCGAGACTGACGTTTATATCCATAATGTTGACAATTACACAGTGATGACATAATGTCAACATTGTGAATGTCGTCATCTGATTTTTGCCAATTTTAGAGTTAGCATTTGGCTATGATTAGGTTTGGGGTTAGTTAACATCCCTATAGGAAACAGAATGGCTAACATGCTGGATAATGACAATCAAAATGTTCACATTCAGGCAATGTTGACGTTGTAATTCTTCTCATCCATGTAGACATTCTTAATATCGACATTCAGGACATGTGGACATTTTGATGTTGACACGCTGAATGATGACTTTTCATACCATATCATCATACTCCATGTACTATTTGCATAACATTCAATAACGCTTTTGATAGATATATTTTCGTTTTTTTAATTACTTTTATCATGTGTACCTTTATGTCATTGTTTCTACATTGTTATAGCACGTATGCATTTTATTCAGTTTTAGATTACATTATCCTAATCATTTGTTTAACCTACATTTTGTAAGTATGGGCCTGGTTCAGACTTGCGTATATTCACTGTCTAATGAGCAGGTAAATGCACAATGTCTTCACCCCCACTGACCGAATCCCCACAGTAGCATGCGATCAGATGTGCACGCTTACACATCCACTTGCATATGGACGCATGGAGCAAAAAGCATTCAGTGGTCTGTCACCATCTAATGACTTTTCCTCCCTTTGTGGATAAAAATAAGTCTATATCACTTTTATCCTGGACGGAGATGGCCGAAATGGGGGCGGGCTCTGACATCATGTGATGTAAGCTGCCTACCCCAAGCACACCCCTGCTTTCACAGGGGTACACCAACCATTTGTATGGGCGCGCCAATAAAACACTTGTCTATCGCAAAGGACACTTGTCTATCGCAAAGGACGCGGGGCGGCGGGGGTCCGTGCGGGGCGGCGGTGGGGCGGTGCGGGGCGGTGGGGGATCGCATTCCCCCGATAATGGGTTTTTTACCGCAGTTTTAGCTTAGAGAATCTCCCCCTTTATCACCCTTGCATTAATCTCTTCTTAAGGTTTAATACATCTTCCCCAATGCTTTTTAAAAATACTTGCTGGCAGATAAATATTGCAGCTGTGTTGAAAGTTGATTTCAGTCGCAATTACTTAAGGCTGACTTATACAAATGATGATTATGATTAACTTGGAGTTTCTGTTACACCAGACCATTCGCTAGTAACATGGATTAAGACTTCCTTGGCTGCTAGCGTATAGCTCATTCATTCTGTTGGTACAAATCCACAATATGCTTTTTCAAGCACTTGTTGACATTATCAGAGCAGTCATTTCACAGTGGCATTTACACGTGAATGAATACCCTTTCTGCTTTCACACTACGGTGCTGTATGCATAGCTGCTTATAGTCAAGTAGAAGGATAACTAATGGCTAGTGATGATGAGGAAATAGGAAACAAAAAGTTTATTCTGTAAGGCGCATAAGCTGAGGTACTTTCACCTTTGCCCAGCTGGTAATAAGCAGTATTCAGAAAATGTCCTGTAGCTAGCCAGCCTGAGATGGGACAGCTGCCTGACTGAGGTTTATAGAATTCATATGCCTGGAGGCTGTGCAACTTTATTGGTTACCTCAAGCAATGGAACAACTGCTGTTTCAAATTATACTCATTGGAGTTTTAGTTAAACACAAAACATGTTTTGACACCATACCAATTGTGTTCCAAAATTAAGATGTATTTAACCCATTTTGAAGCTCTAGTTAAAAAATAGGGAATTGAAATTAAAATACAAAGAAAAAGAAAAATATATATAAATATTTCTTAAAACAGAAGATAGATTAAAAAAATATAATAAAATTAAGATGAATAGAGGTTACATGTTTTAAGTGTCAATAAAGCAGGATTTTACAGTGTTCCTGTTTCCTAAGGAAGATTATGACCTTGTTATTGTAATTGTTAATACTCAAAGGGCCTTACAGTATTTAACAAAATAATGGAATAAAGTACATATGTGCTGCTGCTGGAAACCGAATGTTACAGTAAATAGTAGGGATGTGCATCGGCTACTTTTCGCATTTTGGGTTTTGAGTTCTGATTCAGGTTTTGGGTTCTAATGGGTTTTGCCAAAACACCCCCTAAACGGTTTGGGTTTTGGGTTCTGATTTTTTTTTTTAAATCATAAAAACTGCTAAAAATGTTTTTTTTTTTTTGCTCTTACGCTATTATTAACCTCAATAACATTCATTTCCACTCATTTCCAGTCTATCCTGAACACCTCAAACCTCACAATATTGTTTTTAGGGCAAAAGGTTGCACGGAGGTAGCTGGATAACTACAGATGTAGTGCCGCTCATTCAACCTACCTATGGCAATTGTATCAATCCTTCAATTTTAGCGGTCGCAAAAGTCACTGCATATAGTTAGAAATTAGCAGTTTTGCTATGCAGGAGCAAATAGCTTTATCAATAAGGTGTGACAGCTAGTCACTAAGAAATGTGTGATTTAAAATAAATGATAACAAATTTGAATTTAATACAATATAATGAAGATTGTTGTCCAAATTTTTTTTATGAATGTTCTGAAAGAGTAATAATAATAATAACAACAATAATTATAATATATATATATATATATATATATATATATATATATATATATATATATATATATATATGGAAAAAGGGGGGTTTTTCAGAGGGCGCTATCCAATATCAAACAAGTAGAAATCGGATTTAACCGTTTAATATAAAAGTAGAAAAAAACCCTTAATGCGGTATCACAAATACATATAGTATACACATACAAATAAAACTGCTTAATACAGAAAATGGCGCATAAGCTGTACAGATTCACATGAATATTGTTCAATTCAGTAGAGAATAGTCCAACACGTTTCGTCAGTTCCTGACTTCATCAGGGGCAGATAGCATAGCCAGCAGACACTGTAAGTTATAACAATGCAGAAAATCAATTAAAACAATACATAACTTATTGCCACTCATAAGAGAGAGATCAAGGACAAGGGAAGGAGATGGAGGAGGAAAGAACGACCAAAATGGAGGAGGAGAAACGACCAAGATGGAGGAGGAATATTTGCAAGAGTGTGTAACCCCCTATTCTCTACTGACGGTAAGGACGGTAAAAAATATAGTAGGTTTTTACAAGCGCTGGAGGGATGAGGGTGGGTGGGTACCGTAAGTAGAGTACAGAGGCAGGTATACTGATAGGAGCAGTAAGAGGAGTAGGTAGAATAAAGAAATTAAAAGTAAAGGTAAATAAATAAAGCAAAAAGAAAAAAATATTAATAATAAAAATAAAAATGGAATAAAATAAAATAAAAATAAAAATAAATATAAATATAAAATAAAAATAAATATAAATCAAAATCAAAATGAAAATAAATATAAATAAAAATAAAACACAAATAAAAATAAAAATGAAAATAAAAATAAAAACAATAAACGCTAACAACTAAATGTTTACACTCCTTCTTGGAGTTTGTAGAAGCAGTCCAGTAGTATGAGAGAGTAGGAGAGCGTTAGGCTGGCTTACCCTGCACTAATTATGTAGTGCCGCAAGACGCAGGCTAAGTACCGTTCTGCCGGAGTTCCGGAGTTTCTTTTACAAGTGACGTCACCTGCCGGCTTTTACCTTGCGCTTGTAGCGGCACTGGCGGGCGGCTTGCTCTATGTCTCCGTCTCCGTCTGGGGGGCTTCCTGGTTCATATAACGCGTTTCACACAACAGTGCTTTGTCTATTCTCTACTGAATTGAACAATATTGAACAATATTCATGTGAATCTGTACAGCTTATGCGCCATTTTCTGTATTAAGCAGTTTTATTTGTATGTGTATACTATATGAATTTGTGATACCCCATTAAGGGTTTTTTTCTACTTTTATATTAAACGGTTAAATCCGAATTGTACTTGTTTGATATTGGATAGCGCCCTCTGAAAACCCCCCCTTTTTCCATTTCTATTCTGGGTCTTGTCTAACAGAGGACCCCCCAGAGGTGCTGCTCCCACTTTTTCAAGCGCAGAAAGGGTTCCCCCATTTGCTATATATATATATATATATATATATATATATATATATATATATATATATATATATATATATATATATATATATATATATATGCATGTGGAGATCCCGCCTATGCCGATTGCGCTACACGGCATTGACGGGTAAGTCTGCCGGCAGACCCCTTGTACCCTGGGAACAGGTATTTTCTCCTAACCGCTCAAACGAGCATACAAGACTTTGAACAAAGCTACTCTTTTACACCCACTTGGCCAGTGCACCAGGACTATATATGTTTGTCCTGTGACCCCCTGTCCTTTTGTGTGTGTATACCGGTAGTAGCAGTCATTATTTTTTACTATCATTATTATTATTATTATTATTTGTATTGAGCATAATATAGTGTATTTTTAACAAATACAGTACCTATACATTGCCATTTAAATTGACTTTTTATATTGTTAAACCTGTTGTAATAAAAGTTACTTCAATTTTTATCATAACCAATGTGTTTGTATATTATTTGAATATTGTCAGTGAAGCACAGGGTGTACATCCCCACTTGATGTATTTGCACTACCTGTCGCTTTCTTATTGGTGGTACTACTTTTCCACATCCTCAGTCTGGCAAGCCAATGTATATTAAACATACTTTGACTTGCAATAGCAAGTATGTGGTGTATCAAATTGTCTGTCCCAGTGGGTTGTCATACATAGGTAAAACCGAGCGGTCCTTTAAGGAACGTATGGCAGCCCACAGGTCATCAATTAAATCAGCACTTGCATCAGGTACCAGTGAACAACCGGTTACCCGGCAGGTCATACGATGGCACAATTGAAGTACCGCATGATAGACCATGTGCCTGCCTCTATCAGGGGAGGCAACAGGGGTCTATCCTTATTAAAATGAGAAGCAAGATGGATTTTGAGACTTGAAACTGTAGTCCCAAAAGGTCTTAATGACCACACTGGTATTAGTGTACTGTCACTTTAAATATTCAAAAATCTGAAATGCATATCTGCAATGATCTTTGTTTGATATGTGCATATTCTTGTACTGGTAACTACAGTCCTAATGGGTCCTAAATGATTATATGGATTTGGGAGTACTGTTACTTTCAAATCTAAATGTGAAATGATCTTTTCTGGTTCTGTGTATATATTTTTGTATGGTTACAGTTCCGTAATCTTTTTCACTTCGGTGATTTAAACCCCAATATGCATAGTCTAGTTATATATCTTAATTGTTATCTCTATGCTGCTGCTCCTATATATGTATTTATGTATTTTAAATGTCTGTTCTTATCCTATGTTGTTATTGTTAGGTGGTTGCCTATATACGGCCGCGTGACGCATCCTCACAGGAGCCGGGATCGGCGTCGGAGAGATGACGTCACGCGTCCAGCGCCGTCGCCCGGGTGCGTGGTCCCGCCAGCGATAACGCGCCAGCTTTTAGGTAAGATTTGTTCTGTTATATGTTGTTAGCCTGATGAAAATGCCGCTATAGGCTTTGAAACTTTGCCTTTGTGCTAAATAAATTTAACTCGTTTTTGGTGAATGGTTTGCCGCATCCTTTCTTCAAGTTAGTCTACATCTTCATGCAGGCACCCATGCAGTAAACCACGTAAGGAGGCTGTGCCGGACAATGTGGATTGTTTATATATATATATATATATATATATTGTAAGCTTGCAGCAGGGCCCTCTAACCCCCAAGTCTGTCTGTTACCCAGTTTGTGTTATCACTGTCTACTACTGTAAAGCGCAACGGAATCTGCTGCGCTATATAAGAAACTGTAAATAAATAATAAATATATATATATAAGCTAGGGCTCGCAATACTAAAACTACAAAATATAACAGTGATGGGCTACTCCAGTATAATAACACCAAGTACTACTGTTGCAGTCATGCAGTCATGTTGATTGAGGCAGAAATGACCATTTAAAGGGGCGGAGGCAGATGCACCATGGCAACCAATATAATCAAGTTCAATATTATCCATATATAATGCACAATAATGTACACCGATAAGTATGCACAGTATAATAATCACAATACTAAGAAAAACATACACAAATAAAGTATAAACATATATACACAGTAATCATCATCTATAACCACAATAGTAAATATTATAATGATGGTCAATGCCAAAAAGTTGCAAAAAATTACAAACAATTTTTTGCAAAAACATTTTTAGCTTGGTAACTACAGGCACCCATGATCCACAAACAGCACTCAGGGTACAAGAAAACAAATGAGAGGATTGTTTTCATTATGTCCACTGGGAGATTTGGTACTTAATCTATGTATCCAATGGGACTCAAGTCGGCAAAGCATCAGGACTTGGTCACCACCCCTTATTGGTTTGGGTACATGGTTTGGAGACTGGCTTGTCGGTTGAACCTGTTTATAAGGCCGCTCTGATAGAGCTCCAATGATTGGCCATTCTGTCCAGGAAGGATCTAGTGGTCATTCCAGCATAATATAATGCACAGGGGCACATCAAAACATACACAATAGAACTGGTGCATGTTAATTGGTGTCGGATTTTGATTCTGCTAATATTGTGTTGATAACCAAGCAATGTGCCGCTGATCATGGCGTGACATATAGTACAGCCAGCACAATGGTAGCATCCTCCTTTGGCTGTAATACTGTGTTGGCCCGAGTAGTGGATATAGAGTAGGTCTCATCAGCATCTGCTTTAGG
The DNA here is from genome assembly GCF_055691185.1 of Crinia signifera. Lineage (NCBI taxonomy): Eukaryota > Metazoa > Chordata > Amphibia > Anura > Myobatrachidae > Crinia > Crinia signifera. The sequence goes on along the minus strand of NC_139223.1, from coordinate 148,169,810 downwards.
TTAGGTCCACACTGATATGAGTTCATCGGTGGACATGATTTCTGCTGTTTCAGTGCAGAATCACTAGCAATCGATGCCAAATGTTTATTGTAAACTTTTTGCGCTGAATAGGAGGTATGATCATAATTTCTGACCCTGACAATCTGCGGTGTCTCCTTGGCTTTGCCCACCTGGTCCATGGGATGTAGATGATGAGAGTAACCTTCTGTGAGTAGACCTCTAACCCGGAATCATTCCTTCATTTCCTGTAGAGGAGTTAGTCCATAATATGCGCAGGAACGGAGATATGGGAAGGCTTTCTTTTAATCTAACCGGATGCTGCCTGTTCACCTGCAATAGCATTTTGTGATCCATTTTGTTCCAAAATAAGGTATATCCTAATTTATTAGAATTGCGGAACAGTGTGGCATCAAGAATGTCCACTGAGTGGTGGCTGAGGGCATAGGTGAATTAGGCCAGCCAACCATTGACAAAAACGTATCTTCTGTTCCCAACCAAATTAAAAATATGTTGTCTATATAACGTAGATAGCTGATGAGATGGGCGCTAAATCTGGGCAGAATACTGTATGTCTGCTCTTCCGAGTTTATGTATAGATTGGCATAGGATGGTGCCAAATTGGACCCCATTGCTGTGCCATTGATTTGGGCATAATAGTCTTTCCCATACATTAAAAACTTCTGCGTAAGAACCAGCTCAATCAGTGTGAGTAAAAATTCAGTGGGGGGTTTAGTCTGAGGGTTGGATATAAACTGCTGGGATGTGGCCTCCATGCCCACATGAATAGGTATCACTGTATAAGGGGACTGTATGTCCATTGTAACAAGCCAGGTCTCAGTCTGTGGTAGAGTAATATCCTTAATCTTGGCTATAAAGTCAGGTGTGTCACGAAGGTACAGTAACTCTGGGTCTGGTGTACAGAGGGTTGCAAAAAATCGATCCACATAAAGTGCCAAGGGTTGTAACAAGGACCCCCTGGCTCAGATAATGAGTCAGCCAGGGGTTTTGTCCAAACACTAATAAACTTTAGGAAGGGTGTAAATAATTGGTGTACTGAGGAAGTAAATGTTCAGAAACAAAGATGTTTTAGTTTCCATATCAACTACATTATCAATCTGTCTCTTAATAGAGGCTGTAAGATTGAACTCCAACTTAGTGTATGTTGATGAATTCGCAAGTTGGCATAGTATCTCATGGTCATAATCGCCCCAATTTTGTAAAATCAGTGCCCCGTTCTTGTCGGTGGGACAGATGACAATCACTGAGTTATTGAGTAGCTTGGTCAATGCCTGCTGCTGAGTAAAGCTTAAGTTGTGATATTTGGGCTAAGTCGTGACTTTGGAATTCATATCAAATTCAGTTATTCTTTGAAATGTGTTTATATGGGTATTAAACGAGGGGGGGGGGGATGAAATGTACTTGGTCTAGAAAACTGACCAGGAGGTCTAGCATAAGTCATTTTGGCAGAATGTGCATACAAGCGAAACTTCCTGACAAAGCGGTAATTGTCCACCATCCACTCAAATGGATCAAATTCCATAGTAGGTATGAAGGTCAAACCAAATGAAAGTATTGACCATTCTGCTTATCGATGTACATTTTTGCACAATAATTATGGATAATATTGTACTTGATTATGCTGGTTGCCATGGTGCATCTGCCCCTGCCCATTTAAATGGTAATTTCTGCCTCAATCAATAGGACTGCAACAGTAGTCAGTGTTATTATACTGGCTTAGCCCATCGTTGTTATATTTTGTAATTTTAGTATGGTGAGCCCTAACTTATATATATATTCTGTATTTTTCACTTATGTTTCTAAAGCTGCTTTCACATTGCAAACCTGCTTTCAACCCGTTTTTTTGTAAACATTTCTTAAAACGGGTCTAAAGCCAGTTAAACCCCTTTCACATTGGATGTTGTAACTGGTATATTACCATTTCAATACCGTTTTTGTACCATTCACATTCAACCCATTTCACCCATAGAAAACAGTGGATGTCATTTTAAATGGACATTTCTGGGACACAGGCTCACATATGAGGTTTTTACAGCATAAAAAGGAGTGGGTGGGTAAAAATAAAAATAAAGTAAGGTAAAATAAATAAGTAGAAATAAATAAATAAGGAAAAAAAGTCTCCTCTCTGCACGGAGGATACGGTCGATCATAAGATGGTCGACACTAGTGGGTCGACATGTTGAAAGGTCGACAGGTGTCTAGGTCAACATGGCAGAAGGTCGTCTTGAGTCTAGGTCGACAGGGGACAATGTCGACAGCTGTCTAGGTTGACACATGCGTTAGGTTGACATGGGTTAGGTCTACATGGAGTTTTTCACGTTTTTTTGAGGTGACATGTGCCGACAGGCGGTATTTCATGCCCTACCATCCACCAGGGCATGGTGGGAGAATAAAAAACACTGGGCCTTATTTTGGTTTATTCTTTCTGACAAAATCCTTCTTAGATGGGCAAAACCATGTGCACTGCAGGTGGGGCAGATGTAACATGTGCAGAGAGAATTAGATTTGGGTGGGGTTTTTCTTCAAAGTGAGATCTATATTGAAGTGTAAAATCATGCAGTCAGTATTTTCCCTGCACAGAAACAAAATAACTCACCCAAATCTAATTCTCTCTGCACATGTTACATCTGCCCCCCTGCAGTGCACATGGTTTTGTCCATCTAAGAAGGATTTTGTCAGAAAGAATGAACTAGAATAAACCCCACTATTCAAAGCATGGCAAGCGCAGCGAGCCATTTGAAGGGACGCATTGCACTTAAAACAGTGTCCATGTCGACTGTGTCGACATTCGGGTAAAAAACTGTGAAAAACCCCATGTCGACATTACCCACGTCGAACTAGACACCTGTCGACCTTGTCCCGTCGACCTAGACTCATGTTGACTTTCTGCCATGTTGACCTAGACACCTGTCGACCTTCCAGCATGTCGACCCAACAGTGTCGACCTAAGGACTGTTGACCAAATGATCCCAACACCTGCACAGTATGCATTGGGTTAAAAAGTCTCCTCTCTGCTCTTTACATCCTGCCTGTGCCTGGTGAGATCACCAGGGAGATAGCCTATCACCCTCTGTGACCTGCTAATGACTTGTAAATACAGTTTCAGAGCCATTCAAACTACAAATGGATGGCTCTGAAATGGGTAGGACATTACTTTTAACCCATTTTGAATTAATGGTATTTTAAAACCAGTAAATTCTTCTGGACTTTTCACATTACAGCAAAAAACGTTTTAAACCCATTTAAAATCGGCAATATACAGTACTGTGTTTTATCTGTAATGTGAAAGGGGTATAAATTGCCACCAACACTAAATATCTGTATAATGGCGTGCATTCCATTTGCTGGTTTTCGGTGCTGTGGAATTCACGACACTTGTTTCCAGCTAGGGGAACCACACGGCCTTGACACTTCCACCGTACAAGACTTTTGTCGTGTGTACTGTTCACAGATGCCCCGCATTATGGATGCAAGTTATGTGTAAGAATTTGTTGTCTTTATGGTGTATTTGGGTCACCATTATTGGCTTCTACACCTGTAGGGGTTTAACACATTAGCAAGACCATTTAAGGGGTGTCCCAGGCACAGCTCATTATGCTGCTTTCCGCCCTGCTGCACAGTTGTCTTTTGCCTGTCTTGAAAAAGGACCAGCTGGTCCGAAATGTCGACTTTGTTTGGTAATATATTAAACACTTTTCAAACTTTGGATTTCTCGTGAGTGCCCTCTATTTGGACCACAGTGGTCTGAACTTAGATTTATAGGTACTTGTTTCCTAGCACGGCCACAACGATCATGATCGTGGGCATCGTGAGGAAAAACCGGGGACATCGCGGCCATCGCAAGCACTAAAAAATCGGGTGCGATGGTCTATACGCGATGCCCGCGATTTCCCCATAGGGAACAATGTTAAATGCCTCAATTTAGCCGCGATGCCCCCGATTTCCCATAGGAAACAATGTTAAATGGGTCAATTTACCCAAATCATCATAGGGAACAATGTTAAATGGGCCATAAACCCCCCAAAACACCCCTGAACAGTGAATTGTCCCCCCAAAAGTATTTTACGCCACCCCACGGTCAACGCGAACCCGAAGCGTGGCGAGCGCAGCGAGCCCGCGAGGGGCGGTGGTACGCGTCCTCCGACCTTTTCATACCCCCACTATCCACGTCGACGTGGAGTTGAGAATAGAATAGTGTGGCGAGCGCAGCGAGCCACCGAGCCCGAAGCGTGGCGAGCGCACGCGGATACCTGTGAAGCCCGCGAAGGGACGCGTTTACCTGTGAAGGTATCCGCGTCCGCTCGCTACGCTCGCCACGCTTCGGGCTCGGTGGCGAGCGAAGCTTGCCAAGGGAGATGTATAACTGTGAGCTGTGCGTCTGGTGAGACAGCCCACTGACGAAGTCCTTGACGACGAAACGCGTTTGGGCGTGCCTCACCTGACGCAAGAATCTACACCCAGCACTGACACTGATCGGGAGAGGGAGAGCTGCTGCCGTTGAAAAGATCCTGGTAAAAATCATCCATCCGGTGTATCTTGACCAGCGCGGTTCCCCAGCTGTGTACTCCGACGGTGACGTGTTGTTGGTTGTCATACATATCATGTGGTACTCAAGCCCACACTGATGAATAGTGGGGTACGAGCATATGTATTTTATTGAATCTTTTATCAATTGGCAGTCTGCCTTTTAAAATAAAAAACGTTGTTGCACTAAGAAGCGCTTCCCTCTGTACCTTTTCTGCAGATTGTTTTAATCCCTTTGGATCCAGGGATTCCCCATGAGTTGGAAGCTGCGGTTCTAAATGAGAATCTAGTGCCCCTTTACAGACCCGGAGAAAGGACTGTGAACTGTGACTAGACCCTAACACTCAGGTGTAGTGGTTTTTTAGAAAGACTTTGAAACCTAAAAAAACCAGCGCACCTCCCTCCTCCAATTTTAAATATAAATATATATATATATATATATAATTGGGGGTTTGGATTCTGTATTGCGCTAAATACTAATGCAGCACCTCCAAAATTCCTCCTGTTAGTGAGGAATAACAAGAAATACAAGGAAAAAGGGGTGATTGGAGTGCGCAACCTAATAGTCTCTATGGTCACGTGTATGACATGTACCACCAAGTTTGTCCAATCAGTATTCAGAAGTCCTTTCTGAAGGTATTTTCTGTGTGTCCAATATTGAGTTTGTTTGCAGTAATCATGCGATTTTCTTTTTTGAAAAAACTTTTTATTTCGAAAAGCAACCCAACGCGTTTCGTCTTTACGACTTCATCAGGGGTACAACTGGGAATGGTACAGAAAGAAAGAGGGGTACTTTTAAGTACATAAAATACAATCTCTTTATGTTAAAATTTAACAAAATAAAATAATTATTATATTACATATGATGTATGATTATATAAATGACAATCCATACAGTAGGTATTGCCGATTGAAATGGATTTAAATATATCTGAAATATTAAAAAATATATATATATAATTAAAATAATGTTATTCAATAAGAAAGAGGGGGGAGGGAGAGCTAGCTAACATAGGGTGAGTGAGGTTTCACTTACCAATATGGTATTGAAGATATAGCCAACCTTTTATAAAGAGTTGGATATTCCAAAAAATAGTGGTGGATCTATTTTGGATGTTCACAATTGGAGGGTGATTAATCGGTCACCAGTTTAGATCTGTTTTAGAATAATTACCATTAGAAATTATATCCATACATTATATGAAAAAAAGTCAAAAATTGGAAAGTATATAAAAGAATTTTCCTAATTTACATAAAATATTGGGTGACTCTAAATAATTATATTTAATCTTAAAAATGGATTAGGGTTCTTATCACTCACCAATATAGTACTGTGGGTGTGTCCCACCTTTTACAGATTGTTAAATATTCGTTGGTTTGTGGGTGATCAATCGGTCACCAACTTGGATCTGTTTTAGGAATAGTAACTACCATTAGCAATCTGTTTCTACATTATATATAAAAAAATAGTAATAAAAATATTTAGGAAGGTTTCCCTTATTAACATAATAGAATTGATGGCTTTATGTAAGGATTGTATTCTATTGAATAAGAATAAAAAGGACCGAGTCTACCAGCCAAGCCCATGGTAACCTTCCGAAGGGCCACTAATCTAAAGAGCATCATTGCCCCAAGCAGATTAAAAGTCTCTAACCCTGATCCCTTACCGAAGAAAACGTTTCTAAACTCCTCCAATAGATGTGTACCTTGTAATCGGTGCATTTGCTGTAAATTTCTGGAAAAAAGTCCATTCCAACACAAGCTGGATCAAAAGAAAACCTTAAAATTAAATTCAAATTGTACATGTAATACCACCTTCGTAATCTACAGAATTAAGTGCAACTGCGGCCACTCCTATATAGGAAAAACGAAACGACAGCTAAAAATACGCATTCAGGAGCACATGCGCAACATAAAGAATAAATTCATGTTGCATAGTTTGTCAAGGCATTATTCCGAAAAACATAGTTCTAAAATAGACAAGGAAAACTTTTCGGTTACAGTTCTTGAATGCATCAAGTTGGATCCCAGAGGGGGTGATAGAGAACTAACCCTGGCAAAACGAGAAAGTTTCTGGATCTTTACCATGAACACACTTATTCCAAATGGGCTAAATGAGAATATCGACATAGTCTCATTCTTATAATAATGTAGCGATAAAAGTAAAACACTTCTATTGTCCTCAACAACGGAAATTATTGAATCATAGTTAATTCACTTATCTTTATCACATAGTTAATACACTTATCTTTATTAATTATAGACCAAATGTATTCCTTTATTTATGGTATAATATGCCCTTGCATTCCTTTATTCATTGTATGACCTATCCTATAAACTCTGATTTAAGGATATAAGAATCTATGCACATAAGGACTGGTATATATTATAATTATTCTGTATACTCTGTATAACCTTATCAATTACGTATTGTTAATATTAATATCTATGATCTCTGTCATTCTAAAGAGATCAGCACTGATTGACTCTGGGAACAGATACAGACTATGTAATATACTCTGTACAGCCTTATCAATAACGTATTGTTAATATTAATATCTATGATTTTTGTCATTCTAAAGAGATCAGCATCGACTGACTCTGGGAACAAATACAGACCATTTATATATATAGATATGGGACAAATACAAGGTGTAATTGTTTACTCTGTAAATGCACAGGTTGTCTTATTGGCACTTGATCACCCCAAAGAACATTACCTATTTCTCTAAATCACGGACCTATATAAATTCATTAAGTGAGCAATTATATAGTAAAAATGAAATTGGCACTCGATCACCCCAAAGAATATTACCCACTCCTCTAAACCACAGACCTATTATATAAATTCACTGAGTGAGCAATATATAGAAAAAATGTAATTATCAGTTATTATAGGTGTATATTAATACACAAGAGCACTCTACTAGAGAATAAGATACACTACCAATTGTCACACCTATTACTAATTTTTTACACCTATTTATCTGGAATGTATGACTCAGATTATTGAGGCATTAATTATATGTACGTATTAAATATTAATTATCAGCACTTGTAGGAGTATATGAATACGCTATTAAATATCACACTTATATTAATTAATTTTATATTATTCCGTTTATCTGGAACTATTATTCAGGTTATAGATATATTCTCCGTTAATCCCAGTATTTTTTATATTTAGGAAGCACCAGATTTAACACATCACCTAATGTCAGCAATTGTTTTTATAATTAGCTATTAAAAGCGGAGATATCTTGGCAATGCGCATAAATAGTTCTAATGAATATGTGTCATATAGGTTTATACACCCCATACACCACCCGGCAACTCGGGACTATGGAACGCACATTTAAGTATTTTGAAGCGCACACGATCAAACTGTGCGCCTCCCATATTAAGTCATCACGGAGAATTACAGACAGAGCGCCTGGCAGATATAGATGGAGCGCACACGTTACGGTGACGTGCGCTCCATATACTGAGAAACGGAACTACCATATTTGGCAATTGGAACGCACACAGCTCCAGCGTGCGTTCCACTTATAAGAAAGTAATAAAAACAGAGTGCGAGATCAGTTATTTTAGCAATGTTACAAGCCAGTGAATCTTTAATATCAGACAATTCTATCACCAATTAGCCAACGCATTCACACTTATTATTTATGGGGAAAAGCACATAATTAGCTTCACATTAAACAGGAAGTAATTAGAGCCTGCATCGCTATAAATACACAGCAAGCACGTCCCTCACTATACACCAGAGTGAGCGAGGAGGAGGTATTCATTTGGAAGAGTTCCTGGTAAGCCAACAAGTGCATATTGTTATACTTTGTATCTAACAATGAAATGTTATCATGTATATACATCAGGCTTTGTTTATTCAACCTAGCCACTCATGCACTGTTACATTGTGTATAAGTCTCACATGTGTGTCAAATTTCATCTATCGAGCCCAGGTATTCATGTATTGTTGCACTATGTATCCATGCTGGAATTTTCACTCCATATTTGTATTATTGAAATTATTTGGATCCTTCCTGTAAACTATACTGCAGCTGATTAGAGAATGCCACATGGATGGTATACATTGTAAGAATCTATATATTAGAGCTGATCAATTTAATTTAGAGTTCTAAATAACTTTTTATGTATATCCAGTGTGGTCTGGGGCAGTTTTTTATTTTTATTCTTATTCAATAGAATACAATCCTTACATAAAGCCATAAATTCTATTATGTTAATAAGGGAAACCTTCCTAAATATTTTTATTACTATTTTTTTATATATAATGTAGAAACAGATTGCTAATGGTAGTTACTATTCCTAAAACAGATCCAAGTTGGTGACCGATTGATCACCCACAAACCAACGAATATTCAACAATCTGTAAAAGGTGGGACACACCCACAGTACTATATTGGTGAGTGATAAGAACCCTAATCCATTTTTAAGATTAAATATAATTATTTAGAGTCACCCAATATTTTATGTAAATTAGGAAAATTCTTTTATATACTTTCCAATTTTTGACTTTTTTTCATATAATGTATGGATATAATTTCTAATGGTAATTATTCTAAAACAGATCTAAACTGGTGACCGATTAATCACCCTCCAATTGTGAACATCCAAAATAGATCCACCACTATTTTTTGGAATATCCAACTCTTTATAAAAGGTTGGCTATATCTTCAATACCATATTGGTAAGTGAAACCTCACTCACCCTATGTTAGCTAGCTCTCCCTCCCCCCTCTTTCTTATTGAATAACATTATTTTAATTATATATATATTTTTTAATATTTCAGATATATTTAAATCCATTTCAATCGGCAATACCTACTGTATGGATTGTCATTTATATAATCATACATCGGGTATGTAATATAATAATTATTTTATTTTGTTAAATTTTAACATAAAGAGATTGTATTTTATGTACTTAAAAGTACCCTTCTTTCTTTCTGTACCATTCCCAGTTGTACCCCTGATGAAGTCGTAAAGACGAAACGCGTCGGGTTGCTTTTCGAAATAAAAAGTTTTTTCAAAAAAGAAAATCGCATGATTACTGCAAACAAACTCAATATTGGACACACAGAAAATACCTTCAGAAAGGACTTCTGAATACTGATTGGACAAACTGGGTGGTACATGTCATACACGTGACCATAGAGACTATTAGGTTGCGCACTCCAATCACCCCTTTTTCCTTATATATATATATATATATATATATATATATATATATATATATATTTCTGTAGGGCCAGCACACACAAATTTCAATTTAGCAACTGCTGGGGTGCCAACTTAGGCTTGTGATCCCGGGGGTACAGCCAAATCTATAGTCCAATGTAAAGAGCACTCACCAGTCTTCCAATCTTACTGCCAATAAAAATTTAATACATCACCAGAGTTTCACAGCAGAATGTCGACGTTTCGAGCCACTGCGGGCCCTTTGTCAAGACAGTGGTGGATGGGTCACAGCTCCAAAAGTACTTTTGGAGCTGTGACCCATCCACCACTGTCTTGACAAAGGGCCCGCAGTGGCTCGAAACGTCGACATTCTGCTGTGAAACTCTGGTGATGTATTAAATTTTTATTGGCAGTAAGATTGGAAGACTGGTGAGTGCTCTTTACATTGGACTATATATATATATATATATATATATATATATATATATATATATATACGGCTCCAGTAACATCGACGGCACTCTGAGACTTGATGAATGGTGACAAAAGTGAAGTTTTATTGGTCTACATGTTTCGTGGTGGCTTACCCATCTTCAGGACAAAAGCAAAGTGAACACACTGTGAGTTAAATACCCCATACATAACTTACCCCTCCCGCTGGCTTATATATACACACACACACATAAAATAATAATAATTATTGCTATAACACATACACACACACACACACACACACACACACATATATATATTATTATTTTTATTATTATTATTATTTGAATCTATATGTGAGGATGGGAGTACCAATATTTATCTTGCCGCCGGGTAACTGAGATGAATACAAAAGGTGACATGATTTCTCTAATTAAGCAAACAAGTTCTTTACAATTTTTGGACTTTTAAGTGTATTACGCATTTTAGTTCTCTGTAAAGCCACTTCTTTCGGTACTTGTGTATTTTGGCGGCGCCCATCACATCGTATACCATAACGCATGCGATGGTATGCGATGCGACGCAATTTCGTGCCATAGTGTACGATGGCATACAATTTTCAAATTGTATGCCATTGTACATGGCATACAATGCCATACGATGCGATTAAAAATTGAATAAGCACCCTAATGGCATGCTTTTACAATGTTAAGCACCCTAATGGGTGCTTACAATGTTAAATGCACCCCCACGCCACCCCCCCACTATAAACGTGAACCCTAAGCGTGGGGAGCGCAGCGAGCCCGCGAGGGGCGTCGGTACGCGTCCTACGACCTTTTCATACCCCCACTATCCACGTCGGCGTGGAGTTGAGAATAGAAAGTGTGGCGAGCGCAGTGAGCCACCGAGCCCGAGCCCCTGGAGGGCTTCACAGGTGTCCGCGTGATGAGCCACGCAAGGGGACGCGGACACCTGTGAAGCCCGCCAGGGGACGTGTATACCTGTGAAGGTATCCGCGTCCGCTCGCCACGCTTCGGGCTCGCCACACTTTCTATTCTCAACTCCACGCCGACGTGGATAGTGGGGGTATGAAAAGGTCGTAGGACGCGTACCGCCGCCCCACGCGGGCTCGCTGCGCTCGCCACGCTTCGGGTTCACGTTTATAGTGGGGGGGGTGGCGTGGGGGTGCATTTAACATTGTAAGCACCCATTAGGGTGCTCAAAAGCACCCTTTAGGGTGCTTATACGATTTTTCATCGCATAGGGGGGTCAAAATCGTATCGCATCGCATGCCATCGGGTACATGGCATGCGATGCGATACGTTCATCGTACGATGCTGAAATCGGGCGCTGCCAAAATACACAAGTACCCTTCTTTCTGCTTTGGTTTATGTTTTGTTTATTCAATGGTAAGAATTAAAGACATTGACTTTGGCCTTGAGCTTATGCTTTGGGATATTTTTAACCCTTTTTTTCCTCCCCAATAAACATTTAAAATCATCACGGCATTCAAATTCTTACCTTTTTTTTCTCCTCTTCTTTTTATTGTTCTCAAGTATGTTGTATTAGTGTCGCACGCATATTTGCAATATGCTTTTGTTTACTGTGTGTTTTTCTCTCATCTTATGTTCTGTATTAAATAAAGAGATTTCAAAATATAAAAACATATGGCATAGTAGCTGTACTCACTTTGCTTTTATTCTACAGACAATGGTTCTCTATCAATAAAACACTTTATAGTTGTCTGCCAAATGAGGTTGTTGAAGTCTTTGCATTAAGTTGATTTCCATTTCAAAGAACACACACACACAAAAAAAATAAAGACAGAAAACAGTGCAAGTAAAACAAATATAAGGAACCATTAATTGTTGGCCCTGTAGTGTGCAATTAGTCACATAAGAGTCTGAATCATTATATAAAGCTGACTGTCAGAGCTACATTTGCATAGGATTTATGCAGATTACATAAATGTTAGCTAAAAATGACCACTAGAGCAAGTCATTAGCGGCTGTGTAGGTATCCTTAGCACAAACACAAATCCAGCATATTTTCTATGCAAATGACTGCAGATTGAAAAACCCATCAATAGGTGCTACAGTCTGCAAATAGTTTCAGTGTCGGCTTGGCAACTGTGACTCACACTGTTGGACAAGTGAAAAGAAAACCACAGTCAGCAGCTATTCAGCAGCAAATCATTAATTAATTACATTTTAATGAACCTTAAGCGGCTACTGTGGGAGCCTTCAGAAGTTTATCAAAAATGAAGAATTGCCTTGTGTAAATCTTAAGCTGACTAAAAATGCATATAGCCTCAAGGCAATAGTACTGCACAATTTATACATATCATGGAAACTCTTACAGCTGAGTCTGTGGCAGAACATTCTTATACTATAACATATATATATATATATATATATATATATATATATATATATATATATATATATACACACATATAAACATTTCATTTAAGAGTGATAGCATTGTAATAGTTATCCTTATATTTTAGTGGATGGACTGACTATGTTTATATAAAATTTTTAGCCAATCTATTAAACATGATAATATTCAGTAAAGCCAAGGCTGTAACTAGGGATGGGTGGGGGGTGTTAGGGCGGAGTGCCTGGGTGCCGGATGACTCACTGACAGTCGGGATTCTGATGGTCCTTTCTTTTAAATCAGAATCCCAACTATCATGAGCCCTACGGAATCACAATTTACAAAGGCTATTTTCCCTCATGGGTGTCCACGACCCCCATAGTGGGAGAATAGAACAGGTGGTGAGCAAGCCCAGCTCGCCATAAGCCCGCTGCGTGGTGAGCGCAGCGTGCCCACAAGATGTTCAAATGCGTTTCTCCCTGTGGTGCTCCAAACAGTCAGGATTCCAGTGTCATTGAAACGACCATCTGAATCCCGACTGACGGTACACCACTGCCTTGGGAGTGACAGTGCTACTGCACCGTGGTACAGTACCTGAATTTGGCCTGTATGGTGACTTCAAAATCTTTATTGTCTATGTCAGTGGTTCCCAACCTTTTTTGTCTCCCGTACCCCTTGATTAGGATTTTCATTTCTGAGTACCCCCTCGCGAAATTTTTTAGGGGGCGTGGCCTAAAAAGGGGTGTGGCCTCAATTGAAGAGAGAGGGGGAGAGAGAGAGGGGGAGAGAGAGAGGGAGGGAGAGAGAGAGAGGGGGGAGGGAGAGAGAGAGAGAGAGAGAGAGGGGGAGGGAGAGAGAGAGGGGGAGAGAGAGGGGGAGGGAAAGAGAGAGGGGGAGAGAGGGAGAGAGCGAGCGAGCGAGAGGGGGAGAGAGGGAGAGAGAGAGGAAGAGAGAGAGAGAGCGAGCGAGAGGGGGAGAGAGAGAGGTATCCCTGTGTGTATATCTCTCTACCCGCTGCCATCCCCAGTACAAGTGTAACCTACCCAACCCCACTAACCTGTCAGTAGAACAGATACCTTAAAGGCAGCTGGGGACTTGTCTTCTTGTAAGCTGCGGACCCGGCCGACACCGTCCATGGAAGTAAATGAGGTGAGGTGCTCCTGGAACAGCGGGTTCTCCCTCACCCCCAGCCGCTGCTCAAGTGTAACACACCGGGGCAATCACTTTACGCGCCAGGGCAGTCACTTTAAGCACCGGGGCAGTCACTTTACAGGAAGTAAAAGCCGGGGAGGGAGGGATGACTACAATATCCAGCATGCACCGGGGGACGGCGGCACACACTGAGGGGGGACTGGTGTAACTAAAAATATTGCTCCCCCCAGCCAAAATATCGTCTGGCGCCCCCCCCCAGGCTTTTTTTATCAAGGTGCTGGTGTATCTCTATAGATATATATACAGTACATATATATCTCTCGATACACCATGTGTTACTACACTGGGTGTGAGAGGGGAGACGTAGGGTGCAGGGTGGGAGGAGGACATATTAGGGGGAGAGGCACAGGGTGAGAGGGCAGAATGATGCAGGTGAGAGAGGGCAGATGCAGGGTGAGAGTGCTGACGCAGGGTGAGAGTGCTGACGCAGGGTGAAAGAGCTGACACAGGGTGGGTGAGTGGGTGGCTTGGACAGTGGCTCTGGGATCAATACTATATACTGGGTTTGTATAATAAATGCACACATGCGATTTCCTAAATGTAACCAGGATTACAGAGGGTTAAACTCACCAGTTTGCTTGTCACTCTCCGTGCAGCAGAGGGGGAGGGCTCAGTAACGGAGTACATGAGTACTTCCGAATCCATGCTTCCTAGAGACCTAACAACACAAGCAGCCAGGAACAGGAACTAGCAAAGGAGATGCAGTGTCAGCCTATGCGGACGGAGTCAGACTGTGGGAGATTAACCCCTGATTCTTCTGGCTGCCGGCACCACTGCCTGTGTCAGGAAATGTGATGTGACGAAAAGCAGGACTCAGGAGCCAGTTAGGGTCGGGGAGATGCATTGCAGAGCGGAGAGAGAGCATAAGTAGGTGTGTGCCGGGCAGCGTTTGGACTGACGGCTGCGCATGCAGTTGTGGCAGCGAGTGTTAATTGCCAGTGTTAATGGTGGACAGTGGACGCAAGGGTGCGGGTGTTAGAGCAGCTCTATTTGATGTCACCCCACAGAAGGGTGACACCCGGTGTGGCCCGCACCCCCCTAGCGACGTCACTGGGTGGAGGTGGAGGGGTTACTGCTCCCCACTGCTGGCACTTGTTGCTCTCGGCAGACGCTCAGGGACTGTCTGCGGCGCACAGTGAGCTCTGTGACCGCCACCCTCTCTGCTTCTGCTGCCTGATGAGCCGGCGGCTCCCCGCTGGCGCTTGATCCCCCGGCGGGTTGGGGGAGCCTGGAGGCTTTTTTAGGAGACTGGAAAAGCCTCCCCTCTCTGCCGCGGCCGCCATTACAGGCCGGGCCACCGCGTACCCCCGAGCGGGTGGACGCGTACCCCCAGGGGTATGCGTACCACAGGTTGGGAACCGCTGGTCTATGTAATAGATTTCATTATTTTCACTATACTCGTGACCGAAAAGTCCGCCAACAGAACAGCCGCATACGGACGGTCACAAACACCGACAATGGGGAGTGGCGTACACTTGAGCGTACGCCACCCTATACGGACGGGTTTCCTCTTAGACACCGTTAACTGGCGTACAACAGAGCGTACGCCACCTTATATGGATGGGTCTCGTCCGTTTTCACACCGACATCTTCCGTATATCTGAGCGTACGCCACAGTGCATGGACGGGTCTCGCCTTTTTTCAATAAAAAACTCAGCGTGTGTCACCGATCGTGAGAGTGAGCGTACGTCCGTGCACGGTGGCATACCCTTCACATATATGGCACTGCAAATCTTGCCTTTCAACTGTAATTAAGACAATCAATTAATATTCTAACTGTTATTCAATAATTGTTTTCTATTAACTCAATTGTCTACCTTAATAAAGACCCTAATAAAACAACATTTTAACCCTCATTACACAGGGCCGGCGACAGAGGGGGTCAAAGGGGACATGTGTGACGGGCCCCGGCGATCTGAGGGGCCCCAGGGCCCGTCTGTGTTGTCACCCCCGTAGCCGTATGTGTTGTGCAGGCTGATCTATGCAGCGCTGCTGCGCCGCGGCCGCCGGTACCGTACCGTGCGTGCCGCCGGGTATCTCCCGCAGCGGTGCTTGTTGTGACAACTTGTTGTGAGTGACAGACTGTTGTCACTCACTCCGTCTCCGCCCGACCGCACGGTCCGCCAGCCAGCCAGCTAGCCCAGGTCCTGCCGGCTGCCGTCGGTGTCGCAGTCAGCCGGCTCAGCGCTCGGAGGCTGAGCCTGAGTCGGCTGTCTGCACTCTACTATGCTGCACTGCGCACCGCTGACCTGACTGCACATGTGCGGCATAGTTGCTCTGCGTTCCGCACTGACTGTCTGTGGTGACGGTCAGTGTGAGGTCACTGGGCAGGGCACGTCGGTGGAATCTGGATGCCCAGGATTTTGAAACTGGTCTGCCCCGCTGCCTGCTTTAATCGGGTCCTCGTCCTCCTGTGCCAGTCCCAGTCTCCCAGAAGCACGTTTTGAATAAAAGACCCCCCCCCTGGATGATCCTCAAAATAGCCAGGTAAGGAGACTAGTGGAGGGAAGGAGGCAAGGAGCCTGGAGCTCATAATGGCATCATGGCCGCATGGCAGTGTGCAGTGCTGCTAGTGGTGTTTCTAAGTCTTATTTTTTTAAATTGGAGCAATAGCAATAAAGATCCCCTGGCTGGTTTAAGTTATAAATGGCTGCAAATCTTTGGATACAAAGGAGCACTTGAAATATTGCTGTGTTTGTTTAGGTCCCAGCCAGGGGATCTTTATTGCTATTGCTCCAATTAAAAAAATAAGATTTAGAAACACCACTAGCAGCACTGCACACTGCCATGCCAAGCCTTAAGAGCAATAACTTTAAAATAAGTTTCTTTGATTTAGCAGAGCAATTATTCAGATTTTGGGGGTTATTCATATCTATTCGGTCCACTGTGCATTTGCACGGAGGGGCGATGTTGCACGTTTCTGCGTATGTGCAGACGTAGGGTGCGTGTACCCACGGTGAACTTTCGGTTCGCTGGGTGCACGCACCCATTGCGGCGTGCGAGGGGCAGAGATGAGCGGGTCTGCCGGGCTGCCCCATTACCATATGGGAACATCCAGCATTCCATGGGCGTTCCCATGAGAACGCTGGGTGTTCTCATGGTAATGAGGCAGTGACGCGTGTGCGGGGGGGCGAGTAGCTGACATCACCCGATGTCAGCTGCCCATCCATATCCACGCCAGCATGCACGCATATGTAAGTAACTTAAAAGTCACTTATATATACGTGCACGCACCACATCATTCGATGGTCAGTGACGGCACCCCCGAAATTACAAAAAACGGGGACCTGCAGAGCCAGGCCATGCTCCCCCACCAAAGCCTCCCTCCCAATACACGACCCACTGGATACCTTATCCATTTTTCAGCCATAGTCACGTCTCAGACACGGCAAGTCCTGATTGCCTGGCGGCCAAAGTTGAGAGGTATAATAAGGCTCAAATTAAGTGTCATAAATTGTGTGGAATATTGTATAAGAATATACCATTTAGGTGCACAGAACTGCTTACAGGAGAGCACATTAGTATGTACATGTCTCTTCATAACAAATTGTCTCACTTTGACCATATCAAATAAATAGTAAGATTTTTGGAAATGTGCTGTTTTCAGGAAACTAGATTAAAATAATAAAAGGAGTGTTAGGGGTATTATGTTGGAAAACCTTCTGGGTCCCTGGCTGCGGCACAGCTCGGCGGCTGTTTGTACTTCACTCATGGCTTCCGGTCTGTATTCCCGTGTGTATTCCCGAGGTATGTTCAGTTGTCATCTGGTCTCCTCCTTCAGCTGCTTGTAGTAGCGGGACTACACACCAGAAACTGTGTCTAAAGTACAAACAGCCACCGAGCCAGGCTCCCAGAAGGTAGGGACAGTAAGGTTTTCCAGCGGGGGACTCCACCACTCCAAAGGAGTGTAAACATTGTATTTAACCAATTTTTCTATTGCACACTCTTACTGATGCACATTATACCCCTAGAGCTCCTTATTATTTTAATTATTGTCATACAGGAAAAGGGGATGTTTTACTGCAGTGCTGAACATGAGGGTCTCTGACTTCCTGGTGTTTATGAAAGGGAATTATGTGGCTCTGCCATTTTGGCTAGGGTAAAGAGCCATTGAAGTGCAAAGGGCTCTGGCGGACTGATCGGGCATGCATGGTGTAATCATTGTTAGCATTACTAACTGTGCAGAGTTTGTATATTCTCCCCATATTTGAGTGGGTTTACTACGGGTACTCTGGTTTCCTACCACAATCCAAAAATATACTGGTAGGACAATTGGCTTCCAACAAAATTAATCCTAGAATGTCTGTGTGCGTGTACATGTGGTAGGGAATATAGGTTGTAAGCTCCACTGGGGCCGGGACTGATGTGAATGTTCAACTATACTCTGTAAAGCGCTGCGGAATATGTGTGCGCTATATAAGAAACTGGTAATAAATAATAAATAAAGGACTCTCCTGGCCATAATCACAAAGCTCTGACCTGGTATTATGGCATATGGTTCTGGAACATTAAGATAGCAGCTTAAGCCCCTTTGCAGAGAGGACCTTTCCATGATACACTGGGTCCACGTTGGTCTACAGGGGGAAATAAATGTGTGACGAGCGAAGTGAGCCACCGTGACCAAAGCGTGGCAAGCGTCCACTCCACCTGATCTAAAATAACTCTGTAAGGTTTTGACCATTACACTGATCATAAATAATTAGAATTGGTCCTGATCCATCATCCACCAAACCAAGGCACCCCTGAAAGTGTCCTGAGGGTGGCACCCCAGGATGTCACGGCACACAGTTTGGGAACCACAGCACTACAGGAGTCTTCCATAATTTCCTGGACATTGGTTAATATTTAACACCTATCCTTGTGTGTCAAAGCCTATTTCTCTATAGAGTGTGAGCTTGCGAGCAGGACTCTCCTACCTTTATAAGTGTCTGTAAATACCCAGTTTGTTTTATCACTGTTTCCAATTTTAAAATGCTATGGAATTTGCTGTGCTATATAAGAAACTGTTAATTTATAAATAAATAATAAATTGTAACGTTTTGCGTATGCTATTTATGCTCTGATACTCCAGTACACGAGTAATGCTATAACAGTTATTGGGTATGTGTGTCTCGATTTGTAACAAAATATTCTAAACAGTAAAATACATTGACTTGGCATGTTCTAAAGGCTATGTGTTGAAATTTTATGATGTGTAAGGGTCATCTGCGGAGCATGAGGCAAATGTTATTTATAACTTTTTTTATCACTTCAACAGTGCCCCAAACATTGGCTTGTGTTCTGATCAATCAAGCAGCTCAGTGTAACTCTTTGTCAGTGAAGTAAGTGCTGTACCAGTTTAAGAAGTTAGAGTATTTAAGGTCATTTGGGTATTTATGTAGTACACACAAATAAAATGGTCCTATTGGTATTTATAGATTTCGTTTGTTTACTTAGTTTCTTACTGGTTGGCTAAACCTGATGTAAAGTACATGAGAAAAGCCCCCCAAAAACCAACAGAAGTCCAAATACAGAGACAGTACACCTTTAAGGTTAGTGTTACCACTGTTCAAGGGAGGATTAAGTGAAGAAAGGGTTTAGGTCATTGTTTCCTAACTTTGAGTCAAGGCACACTAACAGTCCATTTTTTAAGGCTATCCATACTTGAACACAGTTGACTTAATTAGTACCTTAGTTATTTTTACTGAACCATCTTTGCTGAAGCTTGGACTATTAAGGTGCGTAATAGTTCAGAAGTTGGGAAACACTTGTCTATATGGTTGTATTCATTTATATTAGTTTTGTAGGCATCTTCATGATGAATCGATATAAATCTGGGGCCCAAAAAAGGAAGGAAAAGAAAGACCATGAAAAGAGAGATGAAGACCTTAAGAAGAAAAATGTCCTTTTTAGGTATTTTGAGAAGAGGCAGAAGACTGATGATGAAGAGAGACAAAAGATTGATGAAGATGAGAGACCGACTTCTGACAAAGAGGAGACACAGAAGTCTGATGAAGAGGCTGTACGTTTAGATAAGTCACCTGAGACTGCATTAGATTCCCAGGATGAACTAAATGCAACTTGTGAAGCATCAACTTCAACCACAGCCATCCAGGAAATACCGTCTGGGGATGTACCTATCATTTCTGATGAAGAAATGTCTGGACCAAGTAATAGGCAGCTGGATGTGGGCCAGAAGATTCCATTCAACCTAAAAGATCCAGGTGAATGGCCTGAAGTGCTTACAGACCATGATCATCAAGTCATTGTGCAAATTGGTCTACACTCTGAAGAAAAACTAAAAGAAATGGTTGGGCAACTTCCTACAGATGTCGATGGCAACTTGTTTCCCACTTATCTGCTCCACACACGTACACCTAACGGAAGAGAAAAGTCACCCAGAGTTTGGCTGTTTTCAAGTCCAGTAAAAAAGACCTTATACTGTGCCCCATGCCGACTGTTTGC
Organism: Crinia signifera; assembly: GCF_055691185.1. NCBI lineage: Eukaryota > Metazoa > Chordata > Amphibia > Anura > Myobatrachidae > Crinia > Crinia signifera. The sequence goes on along the minus strand of NC_139223.1, from coordinate 148,149,599 downwards.
ATCTACTTCTCAGGCCAAACATGCTATAAGCTCCCTTGCCACAGAAGAAGGTTTTAATCCCGAGAAACAGCAATGGCGGAAACTTTACAGAAGACTTCCAGAGCATGAGAGTAGTTTTCAACACAAGCAGTTTTATTTGCAGTGGAGAACACTTGAACATGCTGTTATGGGTGACAGTAGAGCAATTGACAGTCAACTACAACAACAGCTGTTATCTGAAAAAGAGAAGTTGATTTGTTTATTGAAATGTTTTCTCGATGTCACTATTCACTTAGGATCACGTGGTCAAGCATTCCGAGGCACCACAGATAAAATAGGAGATGTGCATAATGGTAACTTTCTAGGCAACCTTGAATTAGTTTCTCATTATGATAATTTGCTAGAAGATCACTTAGCTAAAGTAAAAAAGAGCCAAGACCGTGGTAAACAACTTCAAGCTCACTATATGTCACACGAAACTCAAAATGAGTTCATTGAATTGTGTGGGAAACATGTCTTAAATGTTATTTTAAATGAAAGAGCCAAATCTATTTTTTTTCGCTGATATGTGATGCTACACCTGACGCAGCTCACATTGAGCAAAATGTCCTGATTTTGCGCTACATTTATAAGGATAAAGAAACAAGGCAATGGTCCATACAAGAAATATTTATTGAGTTTTTTGATTTCTCCCAGAAAACTGGGATGGAAATTGCAGAGGAGATATTAAGACGACTTCAGCACCATGGCATAAACATAGCTGATTGCAGAGGACAAGGCTATGATAATGGCAGTAACATGTCTGGAAGAGTTAAAGGTGTTCAGGCACGTGTTCAGGCAAAACATCCAACAGCGATCTATTCACCATGTGCTGCGCATTCTCTAAATCTTGTTGGTGTACATGCTGCCTCATGCTGCCATGAATCAATCACTTTTTTTGGATGTGTTAATCGCCTCTATGCTCTGTTTAGTTGCAGCCCTGACAGGTGGAGGTTGATCACTGAAAAAACAGGATGTTCTCTACATAGTCAAAGTGACACCCGTTGAAGTGCTAAAAAAGAAGCAATTCGCCCAGTTGCTCGACATCTTCCCGGTATTATTGAAGCTTTAGATGAATTGACTACCACCAAAAGGAAAGAGCTTACCCATGCTGCTTACTCTGAACTAGTAGGTTTGCGTAAATATTTTGCAAGTTTTACGGCTGTTCTAATGGCAGCCATGTGGGTTAAGATTCTTGAAAGTTTTGATGATAGAAACGTAATCCTTCAGTCAAGGGCAATCACACTGGAAATTGCAGCTGCAAACATAAATGACCTAACTTTAGAAATGAGATCCCTAAGAGAACAATGGGAAGTTATTCTCTCTGAAGCCACAATTGTTGCTAATAATTTGAAGATCCGTTCAAAGCTTAAACAGCCCAGAGAAACAGTTGGTGGTGCCCCTCCTGAGGTTGCATTTAAGAGAGAGGTCTTCTTACTAATTATGGATTCCATTATATCAGAACTCACAGATCGGTTTCAGCACATGGAGCTCATCTCAAATTTGTTTTCACCACTTCTAAATTTCCATGTTCTTAGTGAAGGTGAAATCCGTCAACAATGCAAATCACTGCTTGACAAGTATCCAGGTGACCTGACTTCCAGTTTGGAGAATGAAGTAATACACCTTAAAAGTATCTGCAAAGCGACGTTCGGAGAACATGTGTCTGGACCTCTTACACTGCTGAATGCAATTTACAAGCTGCAGTTGGAAGACATTTTCGTAGAAGTATGTGTTGGATTTCGAATCTTCTGCACACTTCCAATTACGGTTGCAGAAGGGGAGCGAGCATTCAGCAAACTTGCCATCATAAAAAACCACCTGCGAGCAACTATGCTTGAAAGTCGCTTAAATGGGTTAGCATTGCTGTCAATTGAACATGAAATAGCACGGAATATTGATTTCGATGATATTATAAAAGATTTTGCTTCCTTGAAAGTAAGAAGACTTTTATAACTTTAAATGCATTAGGACCCATTTATCGTGGCCTTTAGAAAAAGAAAAATGTTGATGTTGTAAAGTTATTTATCACATTGTTTGTTAAAAATATTTATATTATTTTGTATCTATTTAAATGGATGTTCTATTAAAGTTGTGTTTTCATTATGCTACTCTTTTTTTTATTTATTTTTATTCTTGTGTCCAGTAGGTTCTACATGCACAAGAGGGTTGTGTCGGTTTGGGATTACGTGGTTGGGGGGGGGTCGAAGGGCGGGGGGCCCCGGAAATATCAGTGTACAGGGCCCCAAGATTTCTGTTGCCAGCCCTGTCATTACATGATTATTTATTATGTTTGTGCTACAGTGAAAAAGTTGACACATGTCGATTTCTGTGAATTGAGTGTCCTGCTTTTTAAAGTATACAAAAACACTTTCTGAACGGGTGTAGATGGTTATAAAATAACTACCTTGAGATATATTCTGTAAGCAGGTCTTTGAATGAATCTTACCTAAAATGAAACCAACCTTTACATGTTGAAGTGTAGAAAGATAAGCTTCCAATGTGTTTGAGGGCTGTGTGTGGCTTGCAGGTAGTGAAATCATGGTTTTCATTTAATAGGCTGCAGCATTGCTTATTACATTCAGGTGCAGTAATCAGCGTTAATTAGCAGACCCAGGCGTCGGCTCTCATGCGGTATCTCTAGGGGTGGTCTGGAGCTATCTTTGGCGTCTGCCTGTTTTTGGGCCAAAATGCACGCGCTCGCCGATCGAGGCGGTTGTAGCACCGTACATTTTGGTGCACACCCCCGTGTACGCCCATGTTTACGCCCAGTTTTCCTCATTATTCTGGTCGCTCCCCTAAAAATGCCCCCATGCCGTCCACAATGACCGTACTCTTGCGGACAGGTTTTTTCGCACGGAGAGACCCGTCCGTGAGCGGTGTGAGGTCGCCGCACATGCGCATAGCGAAAGCTACGCATGCGCAGATGGAAAAAAAAAACGATCCGCCCATATACGGTCCCTCCGTACCAAGCAGAATAAACCCCTATGTGTCATTGCTGGAGATAATGGACCTCATTCAAAGATGCTTGTTTTTTCTTTTTATTGTGCATTGTTTATCGATTGGCTACAAAATCCTGGTAGCGACAAATCGAGCGGTCAAAATCCTTATGGATCCCAGTATTTGAATCCTGCCCCAAACCCACCTGTCCAGCAGCCTAACCCCAGGAGTTACCTGCGGGATCTGGTGGGATTCTGCTGTCTGTTTAGAAGAATGTTATTTGCACTTGCTTGGTGCAAGCTGATAATGTTCTAATTTATCAAACATGTCGATTTCACCATACATTTCCCGTACGCGGACGGTGAGCGAAAGTCCGCCAACAGAACAGCCGCATACGGACGGTCACAAACACCGACAATGGGGAGTGGCGTACACTTGAGCGTACGCCACCCTATACGGACGGGTTTCCTCTTAGACACCGTTAACTGGCGTACAACAGAGCGTACGCCACCGTATATGGATGGGTCTCGTCCGTTTTCACACTGACATCTTTCGTATATCTGAGCGTACGCCACAGTGCACTAACGGGTCTTGCCTTTTTTCAATGAAAAACTCAGCGTGTGTCACCGATCATGAGAGTGAGCGTACGTCCGTGCACGGTGGCATACCCTTCACATATATGGCACTGCAAATCTTGCCTTTCAACTGTAATTAAGACAATCAATTAATATTCTAACTGTTATTCAATAATTGTTTTCTATTAGCTCAATTGTCTACCTTAATAAAGACCCTAATAAAACAACATTTTAACCCTCATTACATGATTATTTATTATGTTTGTGCTACAGTGAAAAAGTTGACACATGTCGATTTCTGTGAATTGAGTGTCCTGCTTTTTAAAGTATACAAAAACACTTTCTGAACGGGTGTAGATGGTTATAAAATAACTACCTTGAGATATATACTGTAAGCAGGTCTTTGAATGAATCTTACCTAAAATGAAACCAACCTTTACATGTTGAAGTGTAGAAAGATAAGCTTCCAATGTGTTTGAGGGCTGTGTGTGGCTTGCAGGTAGTGAAATCATGGTTTTCACTTAATAGGCTGCAGCATTGCTTATTACATTCAGGTGCAGTAATCAGCGTTAATTAGCAGACCCAGGCGTCGGCTCTCATGCGGTATCTCTAGGGGTGGTCTGGAGCTATCTTTGGCGTCTGCCTGTTTTTGGGCCAAAATGCACGCGCTCGCCGATCGAGGCGGTTGTAGCACCGTACATTTTGGTGCACACCCCCGTGTACGCCCATGTTTACGCCCAGTTTTCCTCATTATTCTGGTCGCTCCCCTAAAAATGCCCCCATGCCGTCCACAATGACCGTACTCTTGCGGACAGGTTTTTTCGCACGGAGACCCGTCCGTGAGCGGTGTGAGGTCGCCGCACATGCGCATAGCGAAAGCTACGCATGCGCAGATGGAAAAAAAAACAGATCCGCCCGTATACAGTCCCTCCGTACCAAGCAGAATAAACCCCTATGTGTCATTGTTGGAGATAATGGACCTCATTCAAAGATGCTTGTTTTTTCTTTTTATTGTGCATTGTTTATCGATTGGCTACAAAATCCTGGTAGCGACAATTCGAGCGGTCAAAATCCTTATGGATCCCAGTATTTGAATCCTGCCCCAAACCCACCTGTCCAGCAGCCTAACCCCAGGAGTTACCTGCTGGATCTGGTGGGATTCTGCTGTCTGTTTAGAAGAATGTTATTTGCACTTGCTTGGTGCAAGCTGATAATGTTCTAATTTATCAAACATGTTTAAGACACTCCCAATTATGCAAAAGTTCTAAATCTGCAGGATTAAATTGCATTGAATTCAACGTTTTAAAAATAAAGCATGTTATCTACTCTCGACAGAAAAACAGCTGCCGGCATATTTATTTGTGTGGACTTTAGAGTTAATTTGAATGTTACAGGCTTCAAGCAAGTTGGCATACCTCCCAACATGACCCATGCCAGGAGGGACACAAAGCTCTGCTTCTGGACTTTCCTCTTAATGTATGATTGCCATCACCTGTGTTGAACAGGTTTACTAATAAGAAAGGTTTTTCACTACAGGTGATAGCAATCATACATTAAGACAGGGGTTCCCAAACTTTTTTGAATCACGGCGCCCTAGAGCACCAAAATATTTTCGAGGCACCCCTAGGCCAAATGCTTCTTATCGAGAAATTCAGAAAAAAATATTAAATTAAGTGCATTGTGTTTATATGTCACAGTTATCTGGTCAGGATTTGCTTCTATTTGTCCACATATATTATGATTGGCAGCCACAAGCACTGGTTTTTCCTGGTACATTGACCATAAATAATATGAATTGATCATGGTCCACCAACCCAAGGCACCCCTGCAAGTGTCCTGAGGCACCCCAGGGTGCCAAGGCACACAGTTTGGGAACCACTGCATTAAGAGGAAAGTCCAGGAGCAGAGCAATGTGTCCCTCCTGGAAAGGGTCACGTTGAGAGGTATGAGTTGGGTACTTACAGTATATGCACTTTCCTGTAATTTTTCTGCATTATCTGCATCTGCTTCTGTTACCTGTATGGGGAGAGAGACACATTTGCTGCCTACTCAAAGTAAAATGTCGCATTTGTGACCAAGGCCCTTATTCAGATCTGATTGCGGTACATATTTGTTTGGAAAATGGGCAAAACCATGTGCACTGCAGGTGGGGCAGATGTAACATGTTAAGGTGCGTACACACGGGGGCAATTTTGTACAATATTGCGGGAAATATAGTCGCTAAGGGCCCATATTGCCCACGATGGGAGTGTGCACCGGCCATATATTGCCGGGTGCGCGCTCCCATTTTTACCCTTGTAGTGATCGCTGGTCGCAGGAACATGCTCCTGCGACCAGCTGATTACTACTGCCGGGCTCCCCTGGCAGTTTCTTTTTCATCAGCGACCATCTCTGTTCGCTGATGAAAAGGAGAAACTGAGCAATATATTGGCTGAGCAATATATCTCCCCCATGTGTACGGGACTTTAGAGAGAGTTAAATTTGGGTGGGGTGTGTTGAAACAGAAATCTAAATTGCAGTGTAAAAATAATGCAGCCAGTATTTACCCTGCACATAAACAAAATAACTCACACAAATCTAACTCTCTCTGCACATGTTACATCTGCCCCACCTCCAAATACTCCAAATAAGTGGCAATGGGTGAAATGTAATAGGATGAGAGATTCAGAAAGTGAGAGATTTGGTAAGAAATCTCCAGTTTTTTTAAAGTGGCAATCATTGACACAGCAAAATCACACTGGTTTTGCAGTGTAAATGATTGCCACTTTAAAAAAACTGGAGATTTCTTACCAAATCTCTCACTTTCTGAATCTCTCATCCTATTACATTTCACCCATTATCTTTTTTTATTTGATTATTTATGTGCATGTGCCTCTAAAACCTATGAGTGCATTCAAATTTATGCAGAGTCTTGCTTTTTTCTATGGAAGTTACTTAATGCAGGACATCAAAAACTGAGTAACAGTCCTTAGATTAGCAGTGATGACACTATTGTCCATTTTAACCAGAACGGAGTCTGTGAAGTTTGCAAAAGGAACCTGACTGAAAAGGAAAGCTCACAGAAAGGGGGAAATTTACTTAAGGAAATTTGTAAAAAATAGGTGTATTTGTATCCAGAAATACACTTATTTTTGACATTTACTATCCCAAAAATACGGCAATTCGTATTGATAGCATTGATAGTAAAAATAAGTGTATTTCTGGATACAAATACACCTATTTTTTTACAAATTTCGTTTAGTAAATTTCCCCCATAATGTCTACCTTGGAAAGAAAATATAGGACTTTGAAGTAAATTTAATAAGATGTTAGTTCTATTGAAGATGGGATATTGCGCATAGCAACCAATTACATACCTCCCAACATTACCCTCTCCAGGAGGGACACAATGCTCTGCTCCTGCACTTCCCTGATAATGTATGATTGCCATCACCTGTGGTAAAACACCTTTCTCATCAATTACCTAGCTCCTCACAGGTGATGGCCAGGGCAGCCGAGAGGAATGCCGGGCCCTGGTAAAATGTTGGGGGCATGGCCTAAGTGTGGGAGGTGTGGGCACCTCCCACACTCATAGGCGTGCGCAGCCCATTTTCTTTGGGGGTGCACCATTGAAGGGGCGTGTCCATCACCGCCTACTGGATGTGTCCATCGCTGCCTATTGGCCATTAATGCAAACTAAATAGAAGGGGACTTATTTATGTATAAGCACTTCACACTGAAATCATTACCCCCACACACATACCGGAAACAGAGACAGTGCGCGGCGAAGGCGCACTGCAAAAATTTACACTGTAATGTCCTTTACACATAACGCCACACATAGTAATGCCCATCACACAAAATGCCATGCACCATGGGGCTCACACAGGAGGCCATATTTAGACAGATTCTGGGGCTGGTGCAAGTTTCAATTGGTCAGCTGAAATTGTGTAGATGCACCAATTAGTACTTCAGCTCCTGTAGTCAATGCAAGTGGGTGTCTCAGCCCTTACATATAAACATACAGGTACAGTATGTATGTGTGTGTGTGTGTGTGATATCTATCTATAGATCACACACACACACACACACACACACACACACACATTGATAAGTCAACACACTCTCTTCACTGTAATTGCTGCACCCCCTCCCCCATATTACACCCTGTACAGTACATAAAGCACATTGCACAAAACACTATAGTATATTACATGCAGATTCCCCCATATTACCATATACACAGCACCCCCTCCCCCATATTACACCCTGCACAGTACACACAGCACATTGCACAAAACACTATAGTATATTACATGCAGATTCCCCCATATTACACATATTTACATATACACAGCACCCCCCTCCCCCATATTACACCCTGTATAGTACACACAGCACATTGCACTAAAACACTATACAAAACACTATAGTATTTTACATGCAGATTCCCCCCCCATATTACCATATATACAGCACCCCCTCCCCCATATTACACCCTGCACAGTACACACAGCACATTGCACAAAACACTATAGTATATTACATGCAGATTCCCCCATATTACACATATTTACATATACACAGCACCCCCCTCCCCCATATTACACCCTGTATAGTACACACAGCACATTGCACTAAAACACTATACAAAACACTATAGTATTTTACATGCAGATTCCCCCCCCATATTACCATATATACAGCACCCCCTCCCCCATATTACACCCTGCACAGTACACACAGCACATTGTACAAAACACTATAGTATATAACATGCAGATTACCCCCCATATTACACGTATTTACATATACACAGCACCCCCTCCCCCATATTACACCATAATACATTGCACACAGCTAATACATGCAGCACATTGCACACAACATATTCAATTATACATAGCTGCCCCATATTACACGCAGTACACACACATGATACACCAGCCCCCATTTCCTCAGTGCACACAGCACTCACCTGGCTGAGGGCTCATGTCAGGGACTTGCAGGGAACCAGCCATGTGGTGAGGGAGGGAGGTGGAGAGGCAGGAAGAGCTGCTGGTCTGTGTAACACGGAGCTGAGTGTGGGGGCGGGCCCAGCCTCAGGGAAGCCCCGACTGCAGTGCCAGATGAATGCTGCCTCGGCTAGGATCGTGGGAGGAAGGGTGACTACCTATGCGCTCTGCACTGCTGGCTGCTCCTGATCTCAACTCAGGCAAGCAGAGCTGGCTCTGCCTGGCTGTAATCGTGCGGGGGTGCCCGTAATTAGGAGGTGCCTGTGCACCCCTGGCACCCCCTGTGCGCACGCCTATGCCCACACTTATGTCCCGCCCCCAAAATGTTTAGAGGAGGGTGAAAGAAAACTCTGAAAACTGTAATCTCAGCAGCAGCACACACCTACAGCATGTGCTGTGCTGCTGTTGGTACCCGGGAGGGACGGAGGGGGAAGGGAGGGGTCGGACCAGGGCCCTGTGGGGCCCCTCCAGCAAGCCTGGGCCCGGGTAATTATTACCCGCTCCCCCCCCCTCTCGGCTGCCCTGGTGATGGCAATCCTACCTTACCAGGTAAGCCCAGGAGCAGAGCATTGTGTCCCTCCTGGAGAGGGTAATGTTGGGAGGTATGCTATTAGAGTCTATGTCTTATTTATTTTTCACCTTCTTAAAATATAATAGTATCTGATTGGTTGCTACGGGCAACATAATCTTTACTAAATCTCCCATTTTTGTAAATTCACCCATTTGTGTTCAGTGACTCATTTGTAGTGTCTATGTTTTAATGAAAAAGTCCAATTTGTTTTCTTACTTAATTTTTGGCTCATATGTATTTTTCTTTTGTTTGGGCTTTCATGTTTATCTGTGATTTTAGGCAAAAGCAATAAATGTAAAATACTGATGCTTGTCTGCAGTTTCTTGGATGCTGGGAGTGATATGATGCAATGATGCACTGGGTAAGTAATGTTATTTGAATTTATTTTTTTTATTTAATTTGGTGTGAGGGAAGATTAGAATTTTTTTTTTAGGGTTTTAGTAATGTACAAGGCATTATATTAATGCGGTACTGTAAAATGGACAAGATGGATTTATTTTAAAGAAGTTTATATGAATTTGGTAATTTCATTAATATACAGCAATCTCTATTCTGTTCGTTATTATTTTTTTAGTATACAGTAAATTAATATATTTAATTTATTACATTTTTTAATACAAGATTATTAATGGAAAGTGTTTCAGTGCATTTTGTGTTTTGAATCAATCATTTGAAAATTCACATATACTACTACTACTACTACTACTACTACTACTACTACTACTACTACTACTACTACTACTGCTGCTGCTACTACTACTACTACTAATAATAATAATACCATTCCACTGCATAAACTAGCTGGTTCTCCAACCCCTTGCCTGTTTACATCCTGCTATCTAGCCACCACCCACTTGCTTGCACCTCTTGTAATCTGTCTGTCTCCCCTTCCTACTAGATTGTAAGCTCCTCCGAGCAGGGCCCTCTTCCCTCCTATTGTCAAAGCCCACTTCTCTTCACATTTCACTCACAGCTCTCCTATACTCAAACACTCAGTGACCATCTTCGTCCGCATACTCATCTCCATCATCGGCCACAAGCCTCTTACAGTATTTTGATTGAGTCCTCACTACTTATATTTAAGCTGTAATGTGTATTGAACTGTGGCGCTCTTTATTTGTACTCTTTTTTTGTTATTCATTCAATGTTATGTCTTTGTCTCCCTGTATTGTTCCTTTGTATGGCACTGTGAAACACTTGTGGCGCCTTATAAATAGATTTATAATAATAAAAATAATAATAATAATAATAATAATAATAATAATATTTCTATAGCACTTTTTTTCTAATAGGACTAAAAGTCTATTTTTGAAGAATTCTTGATTGTGGGCCTCTCAAACCGTTTGGGTGAAACAGCTCCATAGAGTCTGTGCCACAAAACTGAAAGCTTGACCCACCAAACATCCCAGGAGATTGTAGGTACTAATAAAAGTCCATAATTTATAGATTGCAACAAATGAGTAGAGCAGCAAGGAGTAAGAAGCTGCTTCAAGAACCTTGGAACCTGGTCATGAAGGGTTTTGAAAGTCTGTAAGCCAATCTTGAAAACGATTCACCATTTTTCCAGTAACCAGTGAAAAGGAGTAGAGAATGTTATGTGGATGTACTGTGGCTGGTTGGTAACTAGCCTGGCAGGTGCAGTTTGTACCATCTGCCTGCAATACAATTATTTTGCTGGGAGACCAAGGTAGAGGGCATTGCGGTAATCTAGGCATGAGTACACAAATACATGTAGGACTTTAGGCAGATCTTAAGAGGGAAGTAAATGCTTGATTCTGGCAATGTTAGATGAAAAATAAGGATTTGATGGTGGCTAAATCCCAAAGTTTAAGTGTCAAACCACTATTCAGTACAACACGAAGATTCTGCACATGTTTAGTGTTTCTAGTTTTGTAGTTCTGAACCTTTAAGTGTAAGTCTTATTGGTAAGTTGTGCTGCAGTCTTATCCTTTGACCTAGCATAAGGACCTCTCTCTTTCTCAGGGTTCAGACAAACATTTAGGGTTGTTATTGGGTGCTCAGTACCTGGGACAGGAACAGTTATGTTCCCCCCACCCCCTTTGGGACTATGGATACTTGTAAATAAGTTCAATATCTGTTTGTATTTAATACAGAAAAATTATAAATAATATCTATTTATACTGTTAAATGTATGGGGGTGGATGGATTTCTGTACAGGGCGTGGTGAGAGAATAAAATAGTGTGCCAAGCGCAGCAAGGCAACGTGCCCGAAGCATTGCGAGCAAAGCGAGCTATGCGAGGGGCTGCGGTTCACTTCCAACTGTGTCCACAATCGGGTAAAAAAAAACAGGGAAAAAAACCATGTCGACCTCGCGACCTGTCAACGGAAAGTCATTATTTATTTATTTATTTACAGTTTCTTATATAGCGCAGCAGATTCCGTTGCGCTTTACAATAGTAGACAGTGATAAAACAAACTGGGTAACAACAGACAGACTTGGGGGTTAGAGGGTCCTGCTGCAAGCTTACAATCTATAGGTATATAGGAGGGAAACACAAGGACAGGCATCAGTAATACAGATGTATCGGGTCTCATCTTTGCAGGGGATGGCGATGGCGTCGCCATCGCCATCCCCTGCCCCCGTCGCCATCTGTATGCCGGAAGGGGACGCGCGTGCACCTCGTGCGCGCGCGTCCCTTCCGATGGTGCTGCCCTCGGTCGCCCGGTGCCCACACCGGGCGACCGCACCCCCCGCAGCCTCCTCGGGTCCCCCCTGCCCCCTCGATCAGGAGGCGGACAGTAATGCGCCCGCCTTGCCGCCCCGCCGCCAGGATACTGAGAAGTGCGTGCGTGGGGGACGCACGCGCGTCTCAGTCAGATAGCGGCGTCGTGTTGCTGGCGATCCGCCAGCAGCATGCTGCTGGCGGATCGCCAGCAAGGACGAGACCAGTTACATAGCATAGTCAAGTGCCTCAGAGGGTTATGCGTGTAGCACTTAAATATGATAGGCTTGCCTGAAGAGGTGAGTTTTCAGGGAACGCTTGAAAGTTTGGAGGCTAGTGGAGAGTCTTATTGTGCGTGGAAGGGCATTCCATAGGATGAAAGCAGCCTGATGAAAGTCCTGTAATAGTGAATGGGAGCTGACTGTTTCACCTGTACATTCTATATGTCGGTATTTTGACCCTGTCGGGATTTTAAATGTTGGGATTTTGTCCTTGTCAGGATTTTAAATGTCGGGATTTTGTCCTTGTCGGTATTATGACCCATTCAGGATTTCGACCCTGTCGGGATTTTAACCGTCGGGATTTCATACCGAATCCCTACACCAGTGGCGTATCTATAATGGAAGCAGTGAGTGCAGCACACTCTGCACCTAGTTTTTTAATTATTTCCCTCTGGAGTCCAGTGGCAGTGGCAGGAGCGCTGCCAAAATCTCAGAAAAATGGGGTGGCGGCCAAGTAAAACTGTGACACCCATATGCCTTAAAATATGCTCAGAGTAGAAAAACTACATCATATTTGATTTTTAATCCCATTTAATTAAACTTATTTACATATATGCTGTTAATATGAGTCCTCCAGGAGATCAAATTGGGTGAAAATATATATTTTTTAATTAAAAGGGGGTGCTGTACTAAAACAAAGGACACATTGGAGCTCTAGATGTATGATATATTTTCATACACCTGTTCAGCTGTAGATGATATTCAATTATTTTTGACCACGGTATATAATCTCAAGTGTTTATGGTTATTAAAAATAAATTAAAATAATTTCAAGCATAAACATGTGGTTACTAGGAATGGGGGCAACATAAATATCTTGGAAAACAACCAGCTAGACAGACCTATATAAATGACAATCAACACCTATGAATTTAAAAATAGTCTGATGGTTTGTTCTATAACAGCAGACTTTACACATCAATCTCTATAAACATTGATTTATACAATTATAAAATGTACACCTACCAAAAACACATGGGTCAAGGCAAATCCACTGAACAAAACACCGCAAATTGTATTGAAAGCAAGAAAATTAGACCTTGCAGGTCATTTTATGGTGGCTGAAAACCAATAAAGTAAAATGTCCTAACAAGATAAAAGCTTGATATTTGTTCTGCAATTTACCGTAAGCAAGGCAATGGCTGGCTTAAACACCATCACTACAGGCTAAATATCTAGAGTTATGCCATTCCTGTACCTCGGTGACTATTACAGATCGGCAACAGTCTGGTTTGGAAGTTTCAAAATGATCATGACATCCTCCAAGCTTTTCTTTCAATTGCTTGCAGGTCAGGCCTGAAGGTGGCCAAAATGAATTAAAAAATTTGTAATCAGAGCCTATAAAAACATACCGAAATTCAGGGTTAAATGTTATAGTTAAAATCCGGAGATGTGGGATTTCGTGTGACTCTGGATGTATTTTAAAGCAGCAATCATTTACAGTTAAAATATAACCGCCTTATTCTGTGCAAATGCTTGGTGCTTTAAAAATCCAGCCAGAGTCAAACAATATCCCACACTTCCTGGTTCTTGTAGGCAGTTACAATTAGCCCTCAATGTGAATGCTGGGTGAAGTCTGACTATATACAGTTGAGCTGTTTCATGGTAAGTCCACTTATATACAGGAAAAAGGAGAAAAACAATATTATTGCAGGTGCTAGAATGGGAATATTCTATCAAACAGCAGCAGTTAAGGTGTGTACACACGGGGGTGATATTGGCTAAAATCGCTGAGCGACCAAATTGCTAGTGATTTGTAGTGCTGTGGGCGATATATCGCCGGCTGCACGCTCCCGTGTGTAGCTCCTAATAGTCGCAGGAGCATGCTCCTGCGACCAGCGGCTTCCCCTGGCCCTGTGCATGAGTTCACCGGCAAACTGACACCTATCCCCCCCGCAGAGGTCAGCGGCCGACAGAGTCCCTGTGAAGGAAGCTACTTCTGCCTTCTGCTGACACTGCTGCTCCCTCCGTCCCTCCACCTTCTAGCCTGTGTGTGCTGAGCTGCTTCCTCCTCCCCCCACACCCGTGACAGCAGCAGCAGGAGACGATGAGCCAGCCCACCACATGACCACACTGTCACACACCTGCATCTTCCTGTATCACCCGGTCCCGGACCCTCACAGCACAGACAGCAGCCACTGGTAAGTGTTCTGCTCTTTTCCATGAGCGGTTGGCTGCTGGCTGTGTCCCCCTTCGACAAAGTCTCCTTTTCATCGCTGATGAAAAGGAGACACTGAACAATATGATTGCTGGCGATATATTGCTAGCAATATATCGCTAGCAATCATATCGCCCCATGTGTACACACCATTAGGTATTGGTAGTCTCTCCCGAAGTATAAATAAATAAAGAGCAGATAATAAACAGCAGTACTGTTTATTATTTATATGTTTATATTACTTAGAGTTTACCATTTACAGATGGAGCCTTCTTTAGATAGACTTCTCTGGATAGCCATGGTGAGCCATGTCTCACCAAGGCCTATTGTTCTCAGCTTCAATACAATACATAGAACAATACAGTAGGGGATTAGTAGAGGATTAAGTCTGCTCTGGCTCACTTCCTCCTATTAAAGGGCTAGATGAGGATGGCTCTACCTGTACATACAAATCTTGAAATTTCTTACACAGCAACATGCTTAGTAGCAATAGCTGTAGATACAGTAGGTGCAATAGGTGTGGCTCCAATGGAACCTGAGCTGCCTCTATTGCACAGCCCTTCCCCTGCACCCAGTCACATTACTATCTAAGTGCTCACGTCCTGATCCCTGTGTGTGTGTGTGTGTAAGTGTAAGTGTGTGTGTGTGTGTGTGTGGCTTGTACTTTCACCTTCTACATTATATTCCCTCTCTCTCGCCTCATTGATGATGTGGGAAGGTGTGTCCATGCTGAGACATCCACTTACTATGAAAATGTGAGCGAGGGACCTCCAGCATAATTGTGTAATACCCCTCAAGCCAGAAAGTAGGTCATATGTTGATAACAGCTGTCGTTTGTTCCCTTAGTGTTTTACAAACACACTGATACTTAGGATGCTGCCAGCAGTTAAACCCTTAGTAGCAGGGACCGAATTCACTGGAGTAATAACTATAGGCAGACAAGGAATAGCTGGTAGACAATTAATAGGCATATAACTCTAGAATAATATATTGTTGAGGCTAGGTGTATAAATGATCAATCAGCATAGTAATATGCAGACTGTGGATATGAATTTGATCAAAAGTCTAATGTGAATCCAGGAGTGCAGCCAAATGGTTAACCGCTGGTGGAAAGCAGCTGGAGATTAAATACACAGATCTTAATCAGAGCTTGAATGCAGTAAAATGACATAGTATAATAGATCCTGCTGTTAGTAATAAATAGCCAAGGTAATGGAGATATACTCAATATGTAATTATTAGAGGAGTATTTATTTATTTATTTATTTACAGGTTCTTATATAGCGCAGCAGGTAATAAGAAGACATCACAGTTGTAGTCCAATGCTGAGGGATATGTTGTATCTGCATGCACATTCAATGTGAGTTTGCAGTGGTAATTACCCTCGGCTCTGCATAAAAATCAGGATCAGTGATATCCTGTGCCACAGGCTAATCCCAGGTTCATTGCAGTAATATAAAGTAAATGACAACAGCTACAATTAAATATCAAGTGCATCCATTATACTATATATATATATATATATATATATATATATATATATATATATATATATATACTGTATATATATATTTCTATGCGTGCAGTGGTGCACAGACTTTATTCATTAGTGTAGTCACTGTGCCGTAGAGTATACACAGTTTTTGCAGCACCCCTAATTCAAGATCTTCAAATGTGTATATTCAGAAAAATATAATAGGGGTAATTTAAAAGGATGAAAGATTCAGAAAGTGGGAGATTTGGTAAGAAATCTCTAGATTTTTTAAAGTGCCAATTATTTACACTGCAAAACCAGTTTGATTTCAGTGTAAATGATTGCGGCTTTAAAAAAAAAACGTGAGATTTCTTACCAAATCTCTCACTTTCTGAATCTCCCATCATATTAAATATTACCCATTGCTTTAAATAATTTATGCATGTCATCCTTAGGTATACAGTAGTTATATGGAGAGGGACAAGATTTCTTCTGTTTGTCTACATATTCCATGATTGGAAGCCATGAGCTCTGATTTTCCCTATACATTGTCAGCAAATATTTGACTTGGTCCTGGACCATCAACCCAGTTTGGCAAATGCTGTATTAGCGACTTTTCATATAGAAATCTGCCATATACCCTGACAATACAAAATCCTGCACTTGTACTATCCCCAATAAAGCACAATGCACAAACCTTCTTTATGTTTGTCTTTATATAGCTGTAACTCATAACAGCATTGTACAGTACATACTATAACAATTTCCAAAGTGGATGTTTTTGTCAAATTTAATAGTTAACAGTAGCATCACAATGCAATGTTTTTAGACTGCAAGGTGAGGTCTATTAAACATGTGTAAGGCTCACTATATACATAGGAGATATATTTCAGCCTCCCAGTGTTCAGGATGCCGGCAGTTTGAATACTTATTCCGGAATCGTATTACTGGTCGGAAAACCAGCACCAGACCAAGAACTCCAACACCCCTTACAATGCTGATGCTTAAATTCTGACTGTTGGCATCCCAAGTGTAAGTTTGCTGGGGCTTATTAGGGTAAGGCTGGAGAGTAATAGTTAGGCTTTGGTGGGGAGATTAAGGTTAGGCTGCAGGGTGGGGTGTTTGGAACTAAGAATGGAGGATTAGGATTAGGCACTAAGGCTGTATGGTATGGGTTAGGTCATGAATGGCATGATTAGGTATTATTGGGGGTGCTAGGGTTAAGCTGTGTGGCGGTTAATCTGCAGGTAAAGAGGGTAGGGTTGAATACTTATCGCCCAGATGTCAGGATTCTGTGCATCAGGATGCCGCTTCTGGTCTTCTGACTGTTGGCTTTGGGATGGGATGTCGATACCATCATATACACAGTGATATCAAAGTTTGTCAAACTAAACTATTGTAGCACAATTTCCAAAATTGTTCCCATTAAAATTGACAGGATCATTATTGGACATGGCAGTAGATCTACTGAGCAGATAAAGATCACCATCTGTAGCTCGGTATGCCCTGAGCTTGCACAGCCCATCACCAGTGCATGTAATGTTATGACCTATTATAGCAAATACTGGTGGAGCAGAGGAGGCCAGAAAAATGGGTATAATGTGTTTATTAATGAGGTGCCATGTGCCTTTTATTGCATTGTATTGCCACTCTAGGCAAGCTCAAGATGAAAATGGGTGCAGTTGATGCAGTGAATATGCCTTCCTATATGCCTTATGCCCAGTTATGGCTCATAGTTTTTATGTTCTTTTATCTGTTATCTTGAAAGGCTGAGGTGCGCTTCTACTTCTGCTTCAAGTGGAAAACAATCAGACGAACCCTCATACATTGCTTTGGATAAGCACTATGAAGAACCTGACACTGGCCAGTTTAACCTTATACTGTCCAATGTGTTTGTTGTGATGGTAGATACAGTGAAAGTAATACGTGTAGATATGAAATTGGATCATTGTTTATGGTATATAGACATTTAAATATATATATATATATATTACCCAATAGTGCTATGGCCTGCAAGGTATATATACCTTTACTGAGGTGACTGGTGAATGGAGGAATAATGGTACCTTGGATGACCACACCCCCTGATGAAGTCCACTGCTGATGAAATGCATTGGGCGTGGCCAAAACTCACAACGCTGTGCTCTGATGTTCCTTAGCCCCGGAAGCTACCGCCGGTGAGAAGACTGGTCCCAGTCATTCCTGTTTGCGGTATCCGTGGTTGATATACCTCTGGCATGCTGATTGCTGCTGTATGTGAGCCTACACTTTTATTAAAGTTGTTTTAACTTATTGCTCAACTTTGCGCTTCTTCTCCATTTCTGTTTTACACACACACACACACACACACACATATATATACTTCCGGGCGGTGGCACTCACAGACAGATTCAATCTCAGACAGCCTTTAATGGGTCAATGTTTTGAAGCTTTAATGCTGCTTCTTTATCAGGACATACCCAATGTCCTGATGAAGATGCGGCCTTAAATCTTCGAAACGTCGACCCATTAAAGGCCGACTGAGATTGAATTTCTTTGTAAGTGCTACAGCTCAGAAGTGTATATTTGGCCCCACAGCGTAGGAGCATCTGGAGGGCACCACATAGTAAGATTATTTAATCCCCCACCACTATTTCCGACGGGGGAAATTGTGGTGGGTGCCTATTCAATGCTGTCTTTACCAACAGCATTGAAGAGGCATCTCAGCAAATGACCCCAACTTTAAAAGCAGTCAGGCTCGTTTTGTCGACAACAGCTGAGAACGGCTATAGATTGTTTCTTGTGGCCATGCCCCCTGTTTGGTGCTCAGCAGGCGGAACATTGAATCCCACCTACCGATTATGAGTTGAGCAGGCCAAGAAAGGGACAGAGCCACTACTTTCGGGACATCCCGACAGTCGAGACCAGGGATTGAAAATCCCCCTGGGAGATAATATGAAATTGTAAGGGTTTACAAATAACTAAATATGATCTTTGAGGAACAACTATATTTTAAATATTTATTTTATTAAAAAGGATTGGTACTTGTGAGTTATCCGGGCTGCCGATTTCTAAATCGGGTCGGATCGGGCACATCGCATCGCATCGCATGCGACCATCGGATGCAATGCGATGCGATGACCCGATTTTTCCATAGGAATCAATGTTAAAATGGACTGAGTCCATTTTAACATGGAATTCAATGGGAAAAAGGGGTCCTTTTCATACCCCTACTATCCAAGTGGGCATGGAGTTGGATATAAACCTGTGGCGAGCGTAGCGAGCCACCGAGCCCGAAGCGTGGCGAGCGTAGCGAGCCCCGCGAGGGGACACAGAATACCGTCCCCTCGCGGGGCTCGCTTCGCTCGCCACGCTTCGGGCTCGGTGGCTCGCTACGCTCGCCACAGGTTTATATCCAACTCCATGCCCACTTGGATAGTAGGGGTATGAAAAGGACCCCTTTTTCCCATTGAATTCCATGTTAAAATGGACTCAGTCAATTTTAACATTGATTCCTATGGAAAAATCGGGTCATCGCATCCGATGATCGCATGCGATGCGATGCGATGCGATATCGCATCGCATCTGATTGTATGCCTTAACTTAAGGCATACAATCAAAAAATCGGCAGTCCAGATAACTCACAAGTACCAAAGGATTTAATTAGGATGTAAAAAGAAGCAATTTAAATTAATATTTTGAAAAATGGGTCTCCCACAATGGACCTCTGAATGGACATCCAAAGTGCCATAATTGGCCAAATCATGGCTTGATAATAATAATAATAATAATAATAATAATAATAATATTTTACAGCAACCTGTGTGCAAGACCACATTGAAATAAATCCATGTTTACAACATGTACACATAATTAGAATTTCATCCATTACAGTATAAGTTGATACATTCACCGAAATTTTGTGTAATAAAGAATTATTGTGTCATTAACCACTTCAAAAAACAATACAATCAATGTACTTTAATGCAGAATTTTGTTTATTTGAGGTATGCTTGTTCTTTTCTTATTTCATTATATTATCATAGCTATTTACAACATGTTTACAAGAAAAAAACTTTTCATAAAAATATCTGCTTTGAACCACAATTTTGTTATTATATCCAATGGTTATCAATAAAAAAAAAAGAGTCTGGTATGACTTAAAAAAAAGAACAATATTTTTCAGTGGTAGCAAGTATTTATGAAGAGGAATATTCAGTAGGGACAGTTAGTTACAATACTGAGCACTGGTTTTATGCTTTTATATTACTGCTCCAACACCTAAGAAAATGAGATGCGATGAATTACAATTGGAACTGTAGCTACAGGGACAAAAAGCATTTTCAGATCTCCAAGTTAATTGTACAGCAGCTTTCTACACACACATGATCAATCATCTAATGATTCCATCAACATAAAAATCTAAGCAGAAATGTCTCATTTACATTAATAATGTCCACAAATTATATGAATTCATTTAGCAAGTGATGGATAATTTAAGCTTTCATCATCTAAAGCTTGTCTTTTTTCCGAGAGAAATGGACTATTTCATTTTTAATGAGTGAAATGATGATACATTTAGTTGCAGCAGATGCAAAATAAAACACAACAATAATGCTTTCGAACCGGCAGAATCAGTAAACATACGCAAAAGCAAATAAAAAAAAAAAGGTTTGATATCCCTTAAAAATTAAAATGACATGAACAAAGTATAAAATAAAATCACTCATAATTATTATTTCTGTGGTCTTTTGGCCTGCATCATTCACTAAACAAGAATATTGTATGTTTTGTCTAGTATTGTAAAAAAAATATATATAATTATAATTTTTGTAAATTTTGCACTTGCCTCAAAAGGAAAAGCAAATGATTTACCTAATATACAGTAAAATTAATGTACATATATGACAACTGCCCTTTCTTAAGGTGCCGCTACACTAGTAAGATTTATCTTCAGATCTGGCTGGTTGGAACAAAAACATGGTTATGAATGAGTGACAGTTTTTCAGTTTTCCAGCATTTCCAAGCAAATGGTCAACTGTCATGTGCTCTCATCCATAACCATGTTTGGTACTTGTGGAGTATCACGGCTCCCACGATGGCCATCGTATGCCAAAAAATCGCATCGCATCGCATGCGATTTTGCACTGAAAAGCATCCAAATGCATTGGAATTAGTATTAAACATGTTCAATGGCCCCCAACTGGCATTTTTGAGGCTGTACCACCCCCACTATCAACGCAAACCCGAAGCGTGGCAAGCGCAGCGAGCCCACGAGGGGCGGCGGTACGCGTCCTACGACCTTTTCATACCCCCACTATCCACGTCGGCGTTGAGTTGAGAATAGAAAGTGTGGCGAGAGCAGCGAGCCACCGAGCCCGAAGCGTGGCGAGCGCAGCGAGCCCCGCGTGGGGACGCAGATACCTTCACAGGTATACGCGTCCCCTCACGGGCTTCACAGGTGTCCGCGTCCGCTCGCCACGCTTCGGGCTCGGTGGCTCGCTGCTCTCGCCACACTTTCTATTCTCAACTCAACGCCGACGTGGATAGTGGGGGTATGAAAAGGTCGTAGGACGCGTACCGCTGCGCTCGCCACGCTTCGGGTTCGCGTTGATAGTGGGGGTGGTACATGTTGAACATGTTTAATACTAATTCCAATGCATTTGGATGCTTTTCAGTGCAAAATAGTATGGAATCGCATGCGATCAAATCGCATGCCATACGATTTTGACAAAAAACAGCCAAAATCGGTAAAAATCGTATTGCATCGCATGCCACTATATATGGCATGCGATGGCATGCAATGGGAGCCGTGATACTCCACAAGTACCCCATGTTTTTGTTCCAACCAGCCAGATCTGAAGATAAATCTGCGTGTGTATGGCCACCTTTAGATATTAAACTATTATTTTGGAACTGTTGGAGCTCCTGGATAGTACTAGAGCAATACAGTGAATGTTTTTGTTTGTGTGTTTTTGTGAGTGAGCTATCTTTTCTCATGTTGGCTTTAAACACATAGGGGAAATTATATTTCCATTTATATGCTATATGACATCAACAATATCTCTGGCTTAGCACATTAAAACTTACTAACTTGTTAACCTGAACCCCTCTATGGGGTACTGCACAAGAAAAAAATTGTGATCCATCAGCCCAATCACTTCCAGGGTAAATTTTCATGCATTTCTTAAAGTGGGATTTGGCTGAAAACCTAAGTGTTGAATTATTTTGCACGAGTTAACAATGCAATTTAAATACAGAAAGACATATTGACACACAGAAATACAGCATGGATTTTTATTTTGCAGTTTTAATATAAACCATTATGAAATGATATCAGTGTCAAGTGGTTAAAAGAGCACGTAAAAACAGATGATTGACATAATACTTTTTTTAAACCAATCAAGCCTTTGCTTAGTTTATTTTGACAAACACATTTGTTGTTGTAGATTTAAATATAAAAATTAGTACATTTCCCCTATGTATATATATGATAATAGACTTTAAATGTTATCACCATTAAGTAAATACATCACTGATCATTCAATACATTGAATGTCTTGTAATTTCAAGTTTTCTGCCAGTCACAGAATAAATAAAAATACTTTAGTTGGGACATATTAATACAGGTATAAATAAATATCAGAACAATGAGTTATACAAAAGATTCTTATCTTTTATCAGATACAATGATTTCCACATACAGATCTTCAATCAAACGTTAACCTTCATAAAAAAGCCTTTTACTAGAAGAACATTTCAGCACCTTGATGCCTTAAATATCTGAACCCTTTGGAAAGTACCATTTATTTTTTGGTATTTTAGAACACACTGCTCCTTCATGCTGTCTTTGTTTCAGAAGTATTATGACGTGCCTAGATGTCTGGTAAAGCTGAACATTTTTCCCATTTTTTACACTTATCTCTTAATATATTGAAGTGAATTGAAATTTATTTCAGTTCTTAAGCCAATGTAATGAACTAGAATGCACATTAGTGTGCTACTATGCATATATCCTTTGGGTTAATAGGTCTGATAAATATTTTTATAGCATACATTAAATGTATAAACAACTTATTCATCATTACATAATTATTTTAATTTAATTATTATAAGGTTGAAATAAGTTTTCTGAAGTTGCATGATGATTGGGTAAATTAATATTGGTCTATGTCAAAAATCTATTTATGCAGTCAAATAATGGAGTAGGGTGTAACTAGTGCAATACATGCTTTTGAGTATGACTGATTTAGGATAATGTCCAAGGTGTAAAAAAAACAAATTGATATAACGATATCAGTTGTTACAGTTATGATTCCTAAACTGACTCTTATTTAATTTATTTGGAATAATAATGAGATTTTAGAAATGTTTTGACCTAGAAATATTTTGCTATCATTATTATGGTTTTTACCGAGCACCATTTTGGCTGTCCTAGGTTTAATGTTGTCCTAAATGAATGTTAAATCTCTTTAATTCTTATCAAATATGCCATAAAGCCAAATGCTTGATTACACCCCCATAAGGCAGTACATCAGGTTTAAAGTATGAAGGTTTTTTTAAGCCTTTTAATGATGTACATTTTTTTTTAAATAACCCAAGACATCAGTTGTGAGCAACACATACAACCCCTTTAAAAAAAAAAAAAAAAGAACATTAATGGAAAAAAAACTGCATGGAAAATTGGGGGAAGATTGGTTTGGAGGAATATATTGTTATGAAGACAAATGATAAATAAAACCCACAATATTATCTTTTGATAACATGCTTTCCAAGTGGTGCACAAGAATGAGTTCCTCATAGATAGATAAATATAGATAGCTATATATGCCCAAATTGTATTAAATCTAATGATTTGCCATAGTACATTCCCGAATAAATGTAAGTGGTACTGTAGAATTTTGACTTCATTCTAAAGAGAAATACTGTAAATAAACAATTTGTTTCAACACTGCTTTCACCAGTGTATTTTGCTCAAAGTAGCCTTCATCCCTGTCAAATTTGGTAGGAGGCAGATTACAGTGTGACAGACCAGAGACCACACACCATGACAGATTGCAGTTAAACAATATCTTATGGTGATAAGGATGGATTGATGTTGATTGTTATATGTATTATGGACATCTGCTTGCATACAGTTATTTGGTCAATTTAATGTAAGGCAAACACACTCATATCAAATTTGCTAAGTATACAGGCAGCCTGAATATATTGCATGTATTATGTACAAAAGAATGTTCTTAGAATGAGTGCCATGTTCAACTAAATTTCATTGATTACAGCTGGGAAAATTAAGGAAATGTGTTTCCAAGATGCAGTATCCAATAACTATTAAATGTTCTGTGCATATATTTAATATTTTATTAACAAAAGTTCATGAATACTCCACTTAAGTGGTACACATGATGGTAATATAAACACATGGTTTCATTATAAGGATCAAGTACTGGAGTTTAAGCAAATGGAACTTAAAGAAAAAGGTTTGATATTTGCTGCTCTTCAAATTCTAAAATAATTAGTGGTTGTTTGATTAACAAAACAACATAGGAAGTATAGGTAGACACTCATACCTTAAAACTACATCCATTGAGTTTCCTTTATTAATGTTCTGTACATAATTTGTGAGGAAGTCCCCTTTTCCTTTTAAAAAATGGCATTTGATTTCCTTTTTAAAACCCAGATACTGAAATTGCTCTTAAAATACAATTAGAGATCAAAATAAATTAGCATTACATAAATACAACTTCTTGTCTTGAGTGAGTTATATGTAAATCTCTTTTCTGATTGTTTTAGGTCACCAAATCTCTTTAGTCCGTGAGGGGTCATCATCAGAAAGCAAATGTGTTCTTATCTCAGTGGTACTCAAACAATCTGGGATCTTGGAATATTTTTGGTATCGTATTTCAGATATGGGAGACTAAAGAATATAGATGATAGCATTTGTCATTTATAAACCAGTGGTTCCCAATTGCCTTAACACATATTTTTTTACACCTGTTGTGTATTGTTTCACTCTTGGCCTCCACCTGTGTTAACATTTTATTAGATTATTGGAATTATACATTTATAATAATCAAATTGCATCTATTTTGTTTAAAAATATAGTAGTATCATTCTTAATGGACTCATTTCTGTTTATGATGGAGCTCACTTTAATAGGATCATGTAATCAGGGCTGCCATCAGAAATTTTGGGCCCCGGAACTCATTTTCAGTCCATGCCCAGGGCCCCCCCTCCTCACTTGACTTACCATAACCCGGCTCCTGCTCCCCTATCTCCTCTTCCGCTGAGCTGCAGCCCGGAGCTTCTTCATCTCAGGATGCCAGTGGCCAATTAAAATGCAGCACCGGCTGGTGAGCCAATCAGAGCTTGTGGACTAGCGGCTGCTCTGATTGGCTGCCGGTATGCGAGCTCTGATTGGCTGAAAAGCCAGTGCAGCATTTTAATTGGCTGTCGGCATCCTGGGCTGAATAAGCCTGCACTCCAGGACCTGCTCTTTGTTCAGCGCACTGAGTGCAGTGTAGTGGAGGCAGTTGGGGGTTGCAGTGGGCAAAAGTAGGTGCCCGGGCCCTTCCAGAGGCACCCCTAATTGGCGGCCCTGCATGTAATGCAGGGGTACTTAAAATATTTTGCTCTGAGACCCCATCAGGCAATAAATATAATTACAGGACCCCAGCAAGGTCCTTCAGAACTTCATCACATCACATGTGTAGTCAGCAGATGAAACATGCATGACAGCATTGTGGAGGCACAAAATTATGTGAGGAGTCTAAAATATCAGACAATCAAAACAGATTTTCAGACTCCTTGAATCACTTACTGAGATTAGAAAAGTCATCAGTCTGATGGTCAGCAAAATGGAGTCTCGACCCCATGCTGAGAAGGTCGGGACCCACTTTCGGGTCAGGACCCACAGTTTGAGAACCGCTGATATAATGAATCAATATGGTTAAAAACACATTGCTAAAATAAAGAGAATATGAGTACAGATTATCATCTAGTTGGTTAGTGTTTAAAAATAAGTCAATTACAAGTTAAATTGAAGCTTTAGACCTGGGTATAAGTGGGTTAGGCATGATTGGGTGACAGTTATCATGTTAACACTCGTCATGCTGGCATCAAATAATATATGAACATGATGAACTGTCAAAAAATTGTCCCTGGTCGACCACACATGTGTTACCTCCCAATGGCTGTAATGGTGTAGCACATATTTCTGGGACCTGGCAGTCATAAGGATCAATTGTGGTCTAGGTAAAAGTATTCAAGTACAGTATCTCTACTTGTAAACCTCCTATTGCCAATCCTAAACCTCCATCCGCAGTTTTAATTTAATCCCCCATGCAGTGCCTAACCCTAGCCACTTTCCAGTTCAGATATCAACACTCTGAACATATTGAAATTCTGAGGATATCGACAGCTCGCAACTTTCTAAAGCTGACATTGCGGTATGATGAAGATATTTTGATGATCCACATGGTTACGGTCAATGTTTTGATAAGATACAGATGTGTCTTCATTAGAGATGTGCAGGTTCTGATTTACTCTGATTCCAAAACAGAGTTTTATTGGCTATCAGCTGTCATGTGATTTGGGATAGCCAATAAGATCTTGTTTTGAAATCAGAGTAAAGGCCCCCTTACATTTGTCCAACTTGTCATAACGACAAGTCGGACCCGATTGTCCCAGCAGCTCCCCGGGAGGGATCACATGCGATGGCACTTCATGTGCCAAGTTTTGCATGTGATAAATCGCATGCGATTCATCACATGCCACTCCCGGGGAGCTGCAGGGACAATGGGAGCGGGGGACAGCAGCGGGGATATGCCCGCAACCAGAGAGCGGGCGGGGGGGGAGGCTGGGGGGGCTCGCAGGGAGCCTGGCAAGAAGCCGCTGGGCAAGGAGCAAGGGGGGGCCGCGCAAAGTACCAGGGAGCCGGGCAGGAGAAGACGATGCAGCAGCACCACGAGTGGCATGAGCAGCAGAGCACTTCCAAAAAAAGAAATTCCCCATACAAATGCATAGCAAGCCATTGATTGGCTGAGACCTCTCTCAGCCAATGAGCGATTGGCTGAGAGAGGTATCAGCCAATCGCTGATTGGCTGAGAGAGGTCTCAGCCAATGAATGGCTTCCTATGCGTTTGTATGGGCTTTTTTTTTGGAAGTGCTGCTGCTGCAGCGTCTTCTCCTGCCCGGCTCCCTGGCACTCTGCGCTGCCCCCCTGCTCCCGCTGATGCTGCCCGGCTCCCTGCGCCTGATCCCTCTGCTCTGGTAGGTCCCCTGTTGCGGGGGAGCACGGCTCCGGGCAGCACATAAGATTTAGCAAATCTTATGTGCAGCCCGTCCGACCTCCCGTCTCCGATCCGATGCGCACGGGGCCGCGCATCGGGTCGGAGAGGATGTCTC
The DNA here is from genome assembly GCF_055691185.1 of Crinia signifera. Lineage (NCBI taxonomy): Eukaryota > Metazoa > Chordata > Amphibia > Anura > Myobatrachidae > Crinia > Crinia signifera. The sequence continues at coordinate 148,122,518 of NC_139223.1, read as the reverse complement.
CATATGCGATTTGGGACGATTTCACGGCCCGATTCATCCGAATCGGGCAAAATCGTGCCCAAATCGCATAATGTAAGGGGGCCTTAAATCAGAGTAAATAAGAACCTGCACATCTCTAGTCTTCATACATCTAGCCTCAAGATGTGTCACAAGATGCATTGTGTGAGCAGTTAGCTCCCTTGCTACTCAGTTATCATCAGGCATCATTTTTGCTGGAGATATGTGGATAAAACACAAAAGAAGAAATTGCTGATTACATTTACAGCAAAATGATATGAGGCATGCCTACATTCTGGGTGTAACACATTAAATGCAACTTTACAGTTATTTTCCAGGAAAACACTGAAGGATATAATTTCATTTGCAGATAGAGCTGCAGTTATATGCAGAAAATAGGCATGCTCCTCAAGGTCTGCTTCTTATTTGAATTGTGAATAAGATGCATTTTAATTGAAAACTTTGCACAAAAATATGCACTGTGCCATGGTACAGCGCATCTAGAAGGACTGTTTAACGCACGGTGAGGCTAGATTTACATGGACACATCTGTACCATATTAAGAACAACTGACAGCTATGAAATACATTATATTCATAATACTATATAACATTTACCTTTTCTTTTTTAAAGAGATTTGGGTATCTAATTCTGTCTTATTCATTTAGCACTGCCATACTGAAAACTGTCTGGATACAATGGTAAAATCTATATTTGGCATACAATTTCACTGTTGTAGTATTTTGGAGGAAGATACCATACAGAATTTCTTATACTATACTCCTACAATTTCTCCTGGAAACTATTTTTGTTACCTTTTTACTGCAGGAAAAACATGGAACTCCAACAACTTCCAGGAAACTCATAAAATTAAAATGGTGTATAAAATACATAGACAGAGCAATATATGCATCAGCAAGAAATGTTTATTATAACAGATTTATTTTTAAAAAGCCCAAATTCACATTTGTGTTGCCAACCATGATACTCTTGCCTATATAAACAGTATAATGAAGTTAAAATTCACTGTATACCACTATCAACATACTAATAGGATGATTGGATACAGGTTTTTCAGCAAATTCAATGTGTCCATATGTAAACAGTTTAAAGAATGCATAAAGTATGTGCACGGCCCCTAATTAAATGTGCCAAAAATGTCTGCCAACTAAGTATTTTGGTATATTAGCAATTGTGTTTTCTAGAAACTGCAGAGCTAATCTATTACTTTGGGAATTTTTGAATGAAGCTGTTAGAAGAGATATACTGGTTTATTTAGAGATTTAAATGATAATTTTGAAATTTGACAATTTACCAAGTAGTATAAAAAATTAGGATATGAAAAAGATACTTGGTGGCTACATAAAAATATGCTTCAAATTACTTTTTTTAATTACAATGTCAGATATTCACAATTAAAAAAACATGCAATTAAAATTGTTAATGTTGTCAACCATTTATTTTAGGTTAGATAATCAATGCGTATTGTGGTCTTTGGACGTGCAAGTTAAAGTTTATTTCTTTTTACATCAACATTTGCTTAAAAATATTTAAAACTGTTTGAAATTTTAAATCCTTTTTGGGAGAAAATAAAGAAGCAAAAAGGTACTGGAATTTCTTCTGTCCGACGTTCAGTGCATTTATTTAATGTCTTAAATGTACATCAATTGCCAGTGCGTTGAAACAGCTTTCTTACTGTCTCCATTTAAAGTAAACAAAACAATACATTCAAAAAAGCCAGGCTGCTCTGTTCTCGAGAATGTTGGCAGGCATGGCACAGCTATGTCCTGCACATTGCTCTTTGATCAGAGACATCACCCAACATCAATTAACTATCACTATATGTTGGAAATAAAGAAACCTCAAAAATAAACAAATACAATGGATGATGGAACAAAATAAGAAAAAATGAAGTAAAACAAAATTCACAAGTATAACACAGCATTTAAACAAAATAAAAAATAAAATAAAATACACAGTGAATGTACTGTAACACAGGAAAACGTTGTCTACAAAAAAAGGATTGACTCTTGGAAGCCAGTAATGGCAATCTTAAAAATATTAACTAAGGGCAAACATTTCACAAATAATCTGTCACTGGTAACACATAAAGCAATGTTAAATATTGGTGAATTAATATAGCCAATAAAGCTAATTTTCCAGTTTGGAAAAGTGTTGACAAGGCTGTTTGTTCAGAGATGGATAGGCATGTGATTTATTAAGATTTTCAAAGCCTAGTCATAGAACCAAAGCTTTTTTTCTTGGCCAATTATGTGGTTTCGAATATATGTTTTCTGGACCAATCACAGCTATATGAACCCCACATTACATTTTGTAAAATAGAAAAACAAGTTCATTAAATGCTATTCACTTTTGTGTGTATTTTGGTTGCAAGTCTTTCATATACATCTTTAGACAGTTAATTATATATTTCATTTTGGAAGGATGAGTTGTCTTGTGCATCTATTTAAAACTCAATATTATAGTCTTAACAAGCTATTACACTTTGGGTCTTTATTTAAAGAAAATACTAGTATTTCCATGTTGCCAAAAGACTGGCTGGAGTGATCTAATGTTAATTTATCACCTACAACCAATTTGCTGGTCATCTCGACCAATTTGATATATGCAAATTAGTACAACATATGATGTTAAAACAAGTAATATATAGCCAGCAAATCTAAAGGCTATCTACAGTGTTACTGTTTACAAGTTAGTTTTCTTAAAATATTTTCTAAATGCCAGATTAAGAATTAGTTCATGGTGGTCAATTTTTGTTTGATCTACATAAATATTGAATTAAAGATTATTTGCACATTCCAAATTGATGTTTTTAAAAAACTTTTCATTTAACAATGTAACTGGTCATTCTAAATAGTGTTTCCTTCAAATATGGAGAAATCAGTTACAATGAACATGGCAAGACATCCACCATTTCTCTTTTGAATCAACCAAATACCTTCAAAGTATTATGAACCATGCCACTTTCCAATTTTTGAGGTAAACATATTTTAATATAAAGCCACAATGACGCCAACCATTTTTCTCTGCAGTAAATAGTGCTTTCAACACATTTCTTTGAGGTACTGTACAAATCAACTTTCCTGAGGTTTGTTTTTTGTTTGTCATTTTTGCAAACAGAACATTAAAAGGAATGAACTACAGATATTAAGTTCCAGATTAAATGAGTCCCTGTTTAATTGTTCAGCAGAACAGACAGGATTGAGGAATACTGTTGTTCATAAAATGGCAAAAAAAAAATCAGTGTGTTTCAACTTAATTGTTCATATCTAGTCCAGTAATGTTTGAAGTTAAAGCTCTTTATATTATAGCACATGCCACCAATGTAATTGTGAGGCAAACAATAAAAACAATAATAATTAAGCACCACTTCAGGCACTTGACAGCAACTAAATCTCAAGAACAGCAGAATGGTATCAACAAACAGGGTTCATGTACATCCAAAATCAACCAATGTCCACCCAGTTTTTGAGTGTTGGCTTTGCTTAAACTAAGCATCAAAATATGCTCACTGTTATAGGTGTTTTAGAACATTGGCTGTGTGATGCACATTTATTTCAAGTCTACTGTCACTCTGTGGATGCAAGGTTATTGTGGCTGCCTTGATACCTTTAACAATGAGGCAACTGCCAAAAAGGGATTCAAAATCCTACATCACCTAGCTTTGTGTGCCAGCATTCATTGCAATATTTAATGTTTATCACTGACTGCAACCAAACATTTTGTTCCATTCAATATATGTATCAAGTTCTTTCTGTGATATGCTAGGTTGAATCTTGCAGAATACATTTTCAAAGTCTTGATATGTTACAGGCCTCAGCTGGCTCGGCATAATGGCTGAAAGGTCTGTTGGTGGCATGGCATGAAGAGGGCCTACCACTGCTTCCTGACACAAGCGAGCCACATCCAGTCCAGAAAAACCTTCTGTGCGCTGGACTAGGAGTGAAACCTCTTTGTCGGTGAGACAGTAATTGTGCTGTGAGAGCAATTGTATTATTATCTGGTGTCTGGCTGTGCTGTCTGGAAGTGGAATAAGAAGTCTTTTCATGAAATATCTCCGTAGAGATTCATCTATATCTTCAGGTTTACTTGTGGCACAAATGACAACTATTTGGTCCTCAGCAGAAGACAGAACAGTATCTAACTGCATAAGAAATTCTGTTCTCATTCGACTTATGGGATTGTGTTCTTCATTCACTTGGGAAGAAAGAAGCATGTCTATATCACTTACAAAAATCACAGATGGTTGCCGACACCTTGCCACAAGAAAGGATGCATGGACAATTTTTTCTCCTTCATTTATCCACTTTGTGACAAGAGTAGAACCAGCAATTTTAAAGAATGTGGCACCCAACTGACTAGCTATACATCTGCCCAATAAGGTTTTGCCTGTTCCCCTAGGTCCAAATAAAAGAAGGCTCCGAGGCAAAGCAGTAAGTCCACTGAATGCATCAGAACGAATTACAGGCCACAAAACCTCTTCTTTTATGAAAGCCTTTACTAACTCAAGACCAGCAATTTCATCCCAGTCAACTGGATGTCCCTGGTTGATTATCTCATTTGTTACAAGGTCAATGAGTTGTGTATCAGTGTTCTTCAGCTGTTCGTCCACAGAGTGGTTAGATGAGGTAGCTGTATGCAGTCCAGGGCCTTGCATTGAATGTGGAATGAGCTGTCTATGTTCATCATTGTGTTCATTAATTGCAGATGAGTTATATTTTCCAAAAGCTTCACTTGATCTTGAATTCTTAGCAGTGCTGTATGAGGGTGGTGTTAAAGCTCTAGTTGACTGACTGCTGAATTTTCTTTGTTGGTCTGAGGCCACCAGCTGCTTTGTTGGCTTGAATGATAATGATGAAGACTCAGAACTTCGGTCAAAGCCATTTCCTCTATTTGAGTTGGATATACTTGTATCAGACATTCTGTACATTGGGCTGTGCGAGGTTCTTTGTTGTCCATAACTATAATTTCCATAACTGGAATCTAAATCGCCCTGTCCTGCCATATAGAAAGCTTTTCTTTTCAGTGAACTAGCAGAGCTTGATGGTGTTATTGGGGTTAACCCATGGGTCTGATAGCTATAGCCTGGCACAGTTGTAGGAGGAAGAGGAGTAGGAGCAGGTATACCTGATGGAAGGTAAGCAGAAGGAGGAGGTGCAGTTCCGGGGCTATAACCTGATCCAACACTGGACTGTGGAGGATAGCTAGAAGGTGGATAGTTGTAGCTGGACAGATTGGAGGCCCCATTGTAGCCTGGTACCAAAGCTGATGGTGGGGGAGGTTGTAAAAGTCCAGAGCTATGTAGGGGAGATGGATGAGGTGATGACAGTGCAGATGCAGATTGGCTGCTGTAGCTTGAATGCAAATATGATCCATTATATCCTGTTCCATATTCCTGAGATGGCAGCCCTGAATGCAGACTCTGCACTGTGTGACTTCCACATGTACTACTGGAATAACTAGGTTCTGTCAGGTTGCTGCCCACTCCAGGTGAACTTCCTATGCTGGCAGAGACATCAGATGGAGGTATAGCGGCTCCCACTCCAGCTTTGCTTGCCACAATGACATCAGTAACACAGTTCATAGGATAAACACTTTCTGAGCTTAAAGAACTTTGCCAAGGCTCACCTTCATTTTTTCGGCCATTCACAAGACCCGATTGAGCTTCAGTATAATTACTGAGAAGAGGTCTTTCCATAGAACCTTCCAAAATTCCTGAATATTTTTCAGCATATTTTTTCAGTAGATTTGATGCAGTTAAAGCTGAAATATCATCATTGGCCCAAGCGTACTGATAGGTGCGTTGTAAGTGTCCACGATATGCTTCCACTTTGTGAGCTGGTGATCGTGTGGTTGATGTAATATCAAAGTGCTGTTCCGGCCATTGAGCATGCTCTGGCGTCCACTGCATCTTTAAGCCTATGTAGATAAGACAGATGAAAATAGGTTTTTAGAAAAAAATACTGCACTTAGAAAAGAATAAAAATGCATTCACCTACAGTATCTTGTAAAACCGAAACATCAATAAAATATAGTCATTTTGTAAAAATATTAATATGTATTTTTGAAAAGACCATAACATTTTCAATTTTTTTTTAGAAAGGCTCAAAATGATATATATGCAACAGTTTTCTCTCTACAACATGAGTTTTAGATTTTTTTCCCAATCTAAAAATATGAGACACAGCTGACAGATCGCATCTAGGATACCTCTCTTATTTGGTGCTGAACACCTAGTTAGCACAGCATAATGCACCCTGTGCAGAACAATATGACACAGACACTGCAGGTCATTCCATAATCCAACTCTCATCTAAAGTGGTTCAAGACAGTTTCAAATCTGCTTCGTGGAGTGCAGCAAAGCAATCTCCTAGGCAGCGGTCCGTCGCTTTCATCAAACAAAGCCTACAACTCGGTATGAATTGCAACAGCCTTTTTTCTATTTATGATCTCTGTTGTTGAACCAAAAAAAGACTAGTCCCCCCCAAAAAAACATAACAAAATATAAAAAGACAAGTATCACTTGGCTGCTTTATCTTTAGGTACAGTATCTATTGTGCAAAATATTAAACAATTGGTGACTAACCACCAAAAGTTTTTTCCTCTACACCTTGTAGTTATAACAGCTTGTTTGCTGTAAGCCACATTAAAAGATCAGACACTTACATCCTTAAAACAATTTTTTTTATCATATTATAAAGTTTATACTGTACTTTTATATTGCATTTTCCAGTGGCATAACAATAGCCCCTGCTGTCCCCTTTTGGCTTGGTGCATGGAGTACTCTCATGCAATGTCAGCTCCATGCACATTTGACACTTAAAAGGTGCCACTTGCCAACTGCCATTCAGAGCTCACTCATGAGCTTGCAACATATTTGAATGGAGGCTTGGACTCAGCATAGAGTAGCAGAAGTGAGCACCATTCTCCTTCCCTCAGAGATGGATGTCTCAGGCAGTAGGGGAGACAGCAGTGGTGGCCTAGCAGCAGTGGCTACGGCCGGGGCAGCGAGTACTACTGGGGGCATTATATGAAAATGGCACTATTGCAGGCATTACATGTATAAGCAGCAGTACTGGTGGCATGATGTGCATAAGTGGCACTAATGGAGGTTTTATGTATTAAACATAAATACAGTTAATATGTTTATGTGTAAGTGGTGTTAAAAATCAATGGGGGTACAAAATTCTAAGTTAAACCATTGTGCACATAGCATTACCCAAATGCAGCATCTTCTGCCATGAAACTCCTGGCAATAATCAGGTGATTTAAAAGTAGTTAGCTTTAATGCATCATTTGTGAGTGCATTATTGTGAATGCGACATAAAATGGTGTTATGGGCAGAAATGTGTGTGGCATAATGTGTAATGAGCATGACAGTGTTTGATTTATTGCATATGCATTTATCTATCATATTGATATATGCATCTATGGGGCACACACATTCTTTGTTTTTTAACAGTCTACAGGGGGTGAGGGCATACAGTATGTTTAACTTGGAGCCAAGTTGCCTAGAAACTACCCTGTTTGTTTTCTCAAAATGCCATGGGGTGTGGGGCACCAGAAACATTTTGTCATGAGGGAGCAAAATGTATACTAATACCACTGGCCACTCCTACTCCTGAACTGCTTCTGTGCAGTATAGTATAATCCACACTGCTCCAAGTAAGTATTTCAAACAGAGCAAGGGAAAAACTATTGGCAGTGCAGCCACAAGTAAGGGTCCCACAGCTAGCAGTATTATAGTGAGTCAGACTCACTTGGTGAAGACTATTTTGCATTGCTCATGGATATGCTGATACGGTTACATTGTGTGCCATGCGGTACATCTATACCCTACAAGACCATGCTGAATCAGAAGGTACTAACATTATTGTTCATAAAGATGAAAGCACATTGTTTTTCAGTTTTGGGTGAATATCTTATGCAGATAAAAATAAAGAATTCACAATGCAACATTATGTAGACACATGCTGAGTAAGAATTAAATCCTTCAATAAAAAAGAATTACGTTCAGAATTGGTGTTACTAGCACTAGAGCCATTGCCTAGAATGAACTCTGCTTTATCAGTAGGAGCTAATGTGAGTTTGAATCATGCTTTAATGACTTACAGAACTCCCCTAATACTGTAGTTTCAAAGATAATCTTTTTTCTTAAAACATACAGTTTCAAGATGTCACACGATCAATTAAGTCATCAACTATATAAGTTTTCTGACACCTTTCCTCTTTAATGGGTGACTGAAAAGATGTGACTGAAGAAAGACTGAAAGTTACTGATTCAAATTGGGTACAAAGATGAATTCAACTTGGAAGCCCATTTTGGGGGCCATTCTGGTTCGCTCGCTAAGCAGTGGTAGTTCGCTGCTTATCAAGCCTAATAATGCCAACCCCCACCCCCCCTCCCCGTGGGTAAGAATGCCCATCCCCAGCTGTCAACTTAAGGTTGACAGGGTTAAGGACAACATGAGAAATAGCCTGACATGGCTAAGGATGACAGGGTCAGAAGGTCGACTCAAGCATTATGTCGACATTGGAAAAGTCAAGAGTCAAAAGGTCAACACAAGTTTTCCACATTTTTTGAGCAGACTTGTGTGGACAGTCAGTATTTCATACCTTACCATCCATTAGGGCATGGAGGGAGAATATAATAGTGTGCTGAGTGCAGCTAAGCACCGTGCTCGAATCGAGAGATGTAGTGGTACACTGATACAGTGTCCATGTTGACTTACATCGAAATTCAGGACAACAAATGTAAAAAACTCATGTCAACCTTTTGACCTTCCCATTGCCGACCTAATGTCTGTGTTGACTTCCTGAACCTGCCAACCTTAGTCATGTCAACCTATTCAAGTGTCAACCTAAGCCATGCCGACCATTAGTGGTCGACCTAATTTATATCGACCTTCCTACAGTCTTACAGTCATACATACAACTCCAAAGGAGTTGCACCCTACTGTTCTTCTAATCTCTATTCTTTTTTCCCACTTTTCCTGTTTAGAGGTACATTTATTAAAGCTAAAAATGAAATGAGGTGATGTTGCGATTAGCAACCAGATTCTATCATTTTCTAGGATGCAATAGAGAAATTGCATACAGAATCTGATCGGTTGCTATAGGCAACATCACATCTATTCATGTTTAATAGCTTTGGTAAATATACCCCTTACGGGATTATGAAATCCATGCTGAGATTTCCGTCAATCAGAAAATCTGTACTTTTCGTATCCAATCCAAGTGTCAAATTTTCGACTGTCGGAAAAATATGGTACAGTCAGAAAATTAAACCGATTTTAACGATGCCGAGTCGACTTTAAGTCAAACCTGCTTCAGCAGAAATGCAGGGGAAAAACAGTCGCTTGGAGTATTTACAGTATATCTGGATTTTTCGAGTAGAAGAGAAGAGTTTCAAAAAATCCAGACAGCATTATATCCCCCTAATGCTGTGTACACTCGGGGGCGATAGGGGCTATAATCGCTGGGAATATGGTCGCAGGCGACCATATTGCCAGTGATTGGAGTGCGCACCAGCGATAAATCGCCGGGTGCGTGCTCCCGTTTTCTGCCCCATTGAAATCGCTGGTCGCAGGAGCATGCTCCTGCAACCAGCTAATTACCTCTGCGGCTCCCCCAGCAGAGCTTCCTTTTCATCAGCGACCATCTCTGGTCGCTGATGTAAAGGAGACACTGAGCAATATATTGCTCAGCAATATATTGCAAGCAATATATTGCTAGCAATATATCTCCCCCCCTGTGTACGCACCTTTAATCTCTGTTTCTTTGTTAGTGGTTCACCATACATGAGGGTGTACTAAGCTACTGGATATTACATGCTATACTGTATGTTGTACAAACTATTTGGGATTTTTGATTTCTATATGTTCCGATATATTGTGCTGTGATCTGCTCAACATACAGTACCTTAAAATATATAGATTTAGCATACTTTTAATTTAATTATTTGAGAATCAAGAAGTATCCGATTTATACTGTTGCTACAATTTTTTCCTTAAAAAGTGAGAAAGAGCGATACATAAATAAAAAAATATAATAAGTATTATCTTTTATTATCATTATTAATAATAATAATTAAGACTAGAAATGATACAGACAAGTTTTTACACCTTATTTAACTTCTAGAAAATAACTGGTGGCAGAAAAATTTTTTTTAGGCTGATGTCATAAACTCATCACAAACCCAATTTTGGCAAATGTCTGAAAACCATTACATATATTCTGAATAATTGATTGCCTTGTTATGGATAGGCCGTTCTGTAGTTGACTTGCTAAGTGACACATACATGTCCCTTGGCTTCTGTCAAATTAAATCTGTATGATATTTCTAAAATCTTTTCATGTTTATCTCTTTAATTTGAAAACCTTTTTTGCTTTTCACTTGACATCTCGTACTGCTCAGCTTGATCTTGGGCAAAGCACAGTTTGCTAACAGAGTGGCTATGGATTCCCTACTGACTATTCTTCTTTGCAAAATGTTTGCACTAGAACCTGAAAGTTAATTAGCAGGGTGGTTTAGTGTTAATTGAGTTAATATACAGGATTTCAGTCAAAAAGAATCATACCAAATCTCACACATCTGTCGTGTCTGAAGCTAAAAGGTTCTGGATAACCACAAATGAATAGAAACAGCACAACAAGTAATATAGTACATGCTGCACAATAAACTTACTGATATCACTTAATGTAAATATACTCATTTATTTCCTTAAACTTTATTTTTCAATGCTAAAATATTTCAAATTATTATTTACAAAAAACTTTACAGCGTTACAAGGAAATCATTTACTTTTACTGTTCATTAAACTAGGTGACAATGTAACCACTAATTTGAATACCCCACCTATTGTATTAAATTAAAGCAAACAGTTTTAGTCACCCCATTATTCTATCGGATTTGGTCAATCTCAGGTTTAAGCCTTCAGCCTGGTAGGACTGAGAAGAATCACAGAATTACTGCAAAAAAATAAAGAAAAAAAAAAAATAAAACTCTTGATCTGAACAGTGAAGCTACAATAATCAATTTTCACAGTATAACCGCTGGCCAGTCTCACACCATCTTGCATCTAGGAGCTATTTCGCTTGGCAATCTTTAAACAAGGCCCCACAGGGCCTCTATTGTCAAAGTCGTATGTGGCAACATCAGCAAGCTGCGGCTTCAGCCCAGGCACAGGAGTAAGGTAATGGCTAGTAATCCTACTTTAAGCAGCTTTGGGAAATAAACAGGAAGTCAATAGTTATGCTTTCTATCCCACTTAAAGTTTTGGTACTTATGTAATATCTGGACTCCCGTTTTTCTTATGAGACCGCGTCCCCTCGCGGGGCTCGCTGCGCTCACCACGCTTCGGGCACGGTGGCTCGCTGCGCTCTCCACACTATATAAAATCAACTCCATGCGTAGTTGGATAGTAGGTGTATGAAAAAATGGGGTGCATTTAACATGGGAGCCCAGATAATACAGAAGTACCAAAGTTTTTTGTTTTAATATTGTCTTAAGCATTATTATGATTATTATTTGCACTGATTTAATGACACCACAGATTTCTGAATTGATACAGTAGTAATACAATGTAGACACTTAAAGGACGAAGGGCCCGATTCAGTAACGATCAGTCCCCGGTGTATTCACACTGGGGACCGACGTTTTTGCTCTGCGCATGTATATATTTTCATATGCACACGTGCAGGGCGGCTATGCGGATGCCTTGCACAGTCGCCAAGGCATTCACACAAGGGGGCGGGATGGAAGCGGACAGGGGGATGGTTTATGGGGAAACGCAGCATTTCCTGGGCGCACCTAGGAAAACCCCGGGCATCCAAACGCAGGCATGTGGAAGCTTGCACGGGTCGGGCAGCTGACATCACATGATGTCAGTGCTCGTCCTGTTCTCGGAGCCATCGCTGCAAATATAGGTCAGTCAAGACTGATTTATATTTGTGAACGGGGAAAATATCATTTGATGGTGAGCGACCATCGAGTGTTTTTATCCCGTACGCTCCCGTACCAATGGATGTTTATGCTAAACATCCATTCGTAATGCAGCGGGGATGTTCACGCAGCGGCGAGCGGGGCAGGCATACGCTCGCCGGCAGGTGGAGTTAGATGGCTCTCTAAGAATTTACGCTGCTTAGTGAGGCATCATGATTCACCCCTAAATAATGAATTTTAATGAAGAACCTCAGTTTGCATTGAGATCTATGTAGCAGATTTTTAGCTGCCTCTGGTTCTCCAGCCGTTTTAGGACTACAAGTCTGTGTGCCTCGGCTATCTGACACACACTCACACACACACACATTAGATGTGTCTTATTTTATTAACAAATGTGATGCTATGTATTTTTGCCCTTTAATTCCTTTATCAAAGTATTTTTTTTTTGTTTAAGATGCCCTTTTCTTTGTGCAATTAAAGCAAAACTGCCACATGGTACGAAGAGACGAGAAAGGAGGTAGAAACATTGAAAATGTCATCTTGCAGACAGACTACTAATGGGAGACATTAAGGAGAGTCCTCTCTTAATCTTTGTAAGCCAGCACATGATTGCAAGGCAATGTCTGCATGAGACGAGAGATGTGAAACAGTATGTAATTTCGCAAATATCCCTGTGCTTTAAAAAGTATGTAGTATGAGACATGTCACACTTTTTAGTCAATCACCAAAACATTAATTAATTCAAATACCATATTTACTTAAACTGGAACAAAAGAAATACAAATCTCTATTAGAATGTTTAATTTAAACAAACACTTTCATCATTAAAGGTTCTACGTTCATACAGGTAAAACTGTAAAATAGGTTTTCTGTACACTTTCTGCAAATTGTCATTAAAGGTACACAGCTTATTCTGCTTTATTGGAATCTAAATCGAAAGGCATTGCAGTTTCAAAAACAGCACATAAATGATCCTTTTTGTCCATTTTTAATTTTAGACTTCGGGAATGCAAGTTGTGTGTGGAGTCTGACAATGAAATTTGTATCTTTGAAAATGTGTGGCAATACTTATGGTGACACGAAGCCTATCTGCGACTTTTGTTGCTGGTAAGGGTAATACAATGCTACTACGGGGTATATATACTAAGCATTGGAGAAAGACAAAGTGTATAAAAGTACCAGACAATAAGCTCCTGTCATGTTACAGGCTTTGTCTAAAAAATGACAAAAGCTTGTTGGTTGGTACTCGTCAAGCTTTAGCAAATATATATATATATATATATATATATATATATATATATGCAAGCTTAGCATTCCATGTTTGTCTAACTTTTTGTGTATAACTCTTTTTCTTCTTGACAACTACTTTTTCCTGTACCCTTTTCCCTGGTACTTAGTTGTCACTAGCTTCAAATACACACTCCTGGTACAAAAGGGCAGATTTATTAAGCCCGGTGAAGGGATAAAGTGGCTAGTGATAATGCAATAGCCAATAAGCTCCTAATTGTAAAGTTGAATGCATAACAAGGTCAATATGAATAGTTGTAACTGTTGTGCTTAAGCAGAAGGTTATAGTGCGAAATCCCCTTAGCTTGTAGACAACTAAAGCAGATTTCAATGTTGTCTGCAGCATTGCAACAAGGACCACAGAAGATAGCTTGGCTACCCAGATGTGGTCCATTGGCCACCAACTGGTCAAGGGTTTACTAGACAATCACTGGCTCTTTAATCAAAAATCCATACACAAGGGCTTATTCAATTGCAGATGAGAAATGTAAAAACCCTTGCAGCAGTGGGGGTTTGGTATTCCGGGGACTGAAAACAGCACACAGTTATTTATTCCTATCACTGCATTTTTGTTCTTATCCCCTCTCTAGAGCAGGGATGGAGAACCTTCGGCCCTCCAGCTGTTGTTGAACTACACATCCCTGCAGGCCTTGCTACAGTTTTGCTATTTGGCTATCCTAAAACTGTTGCAGGGCATGTTGGGATGTGTAGTTTAACAACAGCTGGAGGACCGAAGGTTCCCCATCCCTGCTCTAGAGCAAGTCTGATTTTTCCTAAAATTGTTAATTTTAGGAAAAAACAATGGTACTTGGTCTGGTACCTTGGCTCTATCCCTTTGTCCCTTAAATGGTATGTTCTAGCACAACTGGAGAATATCTGTATTGTGAATAAAATGAAAAGGTCAAATTGATTCTCGCAAGGGTATATAGTCACCATGCCTCAGTTCTTATTTTTTCTCAAGGGTAATATATACACATATATTATATACTAAAAACAATGATGAACCAATTGTTTACATTGTTTTTTAATTCAACATAAGTAAATCCATCATATGTATCTATAAGAATACTGTATGTGTGCATAAATTGTGAAGGTTGTCTATATGTATATTATTTTACAGTATTAAAAGCTGCATTTATTAACTTAATTTTTCATGAAACATTCAGTAAAATTTAAGTAAAAAATTGGTATTAAATGTTGTTCTTGGACAACAATACTGAGTTTCATCATTTAGCCTCTTATAACAGAGGCCTGGGGTAATGTAAAACCTTAAAACCTAATATATACTTGCACTATTATCTGCAGTGCATAATTCTGACTGCATCTATAGGCAGAAAAAATATAGTATTAGGTCTCAACATATGATAACATTGTGAGTTTACAGGCACAGTGCAGCAAATAATACACGATACTTTATCACCAGGTTATTGCAAGCTCCTTATCTAAATGCAATGTTCAAATTACCCCCACACAGACATATACAAACACATATATTCAAACATATAGGGTCAGTTTTAGTATTCCATCAAGGAAAAGATCAATTTGAGTACATTTGAAAGAAGCTGTACTCAATTTTGACCCAATAGACTGAGCTAACAGGGGTCAAAAAACAAATTTATAGGTCTAATAACTGCAGGCCTTAGTCTCGAATGAACAAGGCATCCCTGCTCTTAAATGACTTTTCTCAGTGTTTAACTTACAAGTAAAATAGTACAATACAGAATTTAAAGGAAAAGTATTCTGTGGTGAGGATAATCTTTGAAACAGTGAAGTAAAATTTTTTGATTTAAAAAAATATATATATATATATTTATATAATGTATATTACAGATAGAGTGTGTTTGTGTATGGTATGGATGGCTGAAGAATACATGATTAATGTACCAATAAAAAGTATCTTACCATAAAGAAAATAAATAAATAAAAACTATGTTGATAGGACAGGGTGACATAGTGCATTAATTCCGTGTCCTTCACTCCAGAGACCTCTGTATAATTTAGTCCCCATCTGATGGCTCGGGAAGAAACTACATATAAAATTCATTTGTGTGAGCTGAATGGTGTGTTCTTTCACAAAGAGCTCTTTATGAAGATAAACTAGCTACCAGTAACTGCTTATGGACTATGTGGTAAAGGAAGACCTTCTTCATGGAGTAGGACAGATTTATTCTCCAGTCCAACAAAACTGCAGACCTGTAAAGCGTGTCTACAGAAAATCAGTTGGATCTTGATAATGTAAGCACACAAAACATATTATTGCATATCTGTGCCAAATACTTTAAAATACCAACTTTGTTTGGTATGAGGATTATATTTTATTTGTTCTACAATTACCGGCGAATATCATTCCAGAATAAAATTGGTGAGGTCCACATGTGTACTCTGGAAGAGGGAACAACTTTGAGATCTATAAGCTAAGAAGGCTGTATTCCCACCTGCAGCTGTGTCTATAGTCAGCAGGCCGATTAAACACATGTTTAACCATTGATTAGTTGTTAACTATCGATGGCTTCCTCATTATGGTTTATGGTTTGATCATTGAGGAGGAGGTCTGTTGGCAAAAGCCCATTGATCACCAATACTGAATTGTATGTACATGAGCAGATCTGAACCACCTGTGGTTCCCCAAAAGGTAAATCCTCATCAAATATTGATGACAAATCAATTGATGGTCAACTCTAAGAGAGGCATTACATTAACCAAAAATAACATTAATGCACATATCTACAATTAACTTTTTTACATATTTTACACTTGAATTATATACAATGGGGGACATTTACTAAGATGGAAGTTTTGCATCGGATGGGATGTTGCTATGGGCAACCAATCAGATACTTCACTATCTTATTTTCTAGAAGGTGCTAAATAAAAATTAAGTAAATTCTAATTGGTCACTCATAGCAACATCCCTTGTGAAATAAAACTCCCATTTAAGTAAATATTAGATGGGATATATATATATATATATATATATATATATATTAGCACTTTTACTACATCAAAGTATAACAAAGCACTGCGTAATATATATGCGCTATATAAGAAACTGTTAATAAATAATAAATAAGTAAATAAAAGAGCATGGGGACAAGTTAAGCAATACAGACATTTCATAATTGCTTATAGTGGGTAATAGGGACAAGGTCCATCTTTTATGACACCTCTGGCATTTTATGCAAAAATTACCATAGGTTGGCGTATACAGTATCTGTCTATTACTTTCACAGGTGTTGATATTTTCATTAAGAAGATTTCTTAAACCTTATAAAGACAGGTGTAGGTGTTTTTACTTTATCAACCAATCAGATTCTACCTATAACTGATCTAATACCTTCTATAAAAATGATAGGTATAATCTGATTGGTTGATAGGGGTAGCATGTACACTGGTCCTCTCCCCTCAAAAACCCTAATTACCTCACTGTTATTACTTATCACTACAGTGCAGATGTGAATGATCAAGTGGATTACAAAGGTGTTATTCAACAGCCAGACTTCACATACTGCACTGCTGAACACCAACACTTCCATGAGGCAATGGTACCTCCTCTAAAGTGACTTTTCACAACATAGATATAAACTCTCTAAAAATGCTGCCTGGGACAAGGTTTTCACTTTGTCTAATGCAAGGAACAGCCCTAACAGTCACCTTAGAATTATCTTACAACTCTAATTCAGCATATAAAAAGCATAAAATTACAAAATAAAGGCTTTACACAGTATGTAATTTACTTAAATTAAAACATGCACACCTGACAAGACTAGATTAATAACTTGTAACCTAGGATACTGCCTATGGTCAGGAACTGACAGTACGGTAAAAAGATGACAACATGACTGAAAGTGGTAGTTCTATGTGACAAACACTAAGTCAGTTTTGAGATTTTGAACAAGTCAAAAAGTTGACTCTACAAAAGACCATGTACAATATTGTTTACAATAGAGTCAGGTTTTGGAAAAAATGTGGACCTAACTAAAATGATTACATTTCCTTTTTTTGTAATGGTTAGTGTTCCAGCCTCCTGTTTGATTCCCAAGGTCCAAAATTGTGTGGAATTTGTACCATCTAGGGAAGGAACTGATGGTAATGACTATACCAGTCTTTGTAAAGCACTGCAAAATGTGTTCATTACTACAGTATATGAATAACTGGTAAAAAAATATATAAGTATATACTGCAAACATTCTATTTATTGCAATGATTTAAAGTTGTACAGGGGTACCAGTGGTATGTAACAATGCCTGGTATTAAAGATGCACTAACCAATCTTCAAAGCAATTTCTGAATTATTCTTCCAATAAATCACACCACAGGTTTTCTTGCTAAATTAAGCAACAGAGCAGCCGCACAAACACACAGCCATTATACTGTATATGTTTCAAAATGTATTGCAAATTAGTAATGTATTAAAGCAATAAGCAATACGATTGTTGTCTATGCAATAAAGACCATCACCAATGACCCCCAAAAATACAGCCCATAATGAAAATAAAAGTGATGCAAGGTGTAACTGTTGGATAATAAGTGGACATGTAGAGCTTAAAAAACCAAGCACATCAGTGACAGGGGCTGCCACTTTTGTGGCTGAAGTTCTTGGTTTGTTTACCTCCCCCCTCTGCCAAAAGAAGCTACAAATATGCTTAACTAAAAAGAATTTCACCTGTCGCACGCTGCGCTCACAACCTAATACATATATACATATAAGTCCGTGGGTTTTTTATAATCCTTTCAACTCTTATCCAGTTGGTCACTTCTTCTTTTTGTTCTTTTTATTCCTCCATGATTGGAGTATATGAAAGAGAGAAAAAAACGGATATGGTGTAGTACGTTCGTATAATTCTATAGGCATATGTGACTACCACCCGATAGAGATGTGGTTTGTTATATAGAAGGGTGGCGTACCCTACTCACACCAAATGAGAGTGCATTCTTCTTATAAAAGGTGTCTTTGAAAGTGTACAGGTGTCGTACCGAGACTCACATGGGTTGGATGTGGAAACCTCACATAAAGGCATCTTTTCCCCAAGCCAGGTTCACCTTCACCAAGGGTCTTGAGCACTGTGATTACAAGTACAAAAAGATATGGATGCGGACGTACCCCACTTACACGACACAGTGCAATGTCAATCCTATAAAAGGTATCTTTATGGGGTCATCAGACCCAACACTCCTTCCCTCATTGAAATGTCAGTCGAAAAAGCAGAAAAAAAGTACAGTACTTATGAAATTAACAAGATGTAATTTATTTGAAAATGACAGTTAAAAAACGATACACAATTTAAAATAGGGGGTGTGGTCAAATGAAACTATCTGCATGATAAGATGGAACTATTTAACTTATTTCAGGTCCAGACTGATACCCCTGAATCTGAAGTAAAGTGCCACTGGAACCCCACGACTCTCCACCTACGTGTTTCAACCTATGCAGGTCTTCACTAAGCTTGCACTAATTACGGCACACTGGCAACTAACAAACATTTTTTTTACGGGTTTTAGTTTTGTACCATGCCTTCTCTGTACAACACAGTCCATAACAGTCACAGTAATAGTGACACAGTAGTGCTTGAACCCAACAGCCCTTCCCTGACATGGGGTGTATTGAATGACTTTTGCGAGCTGTGGCAGCGAGCAGTGCTGAAAACTTGCCATCACAGCTCGCAATCACAGCTCGCAGAGTCAGTATTCAATTGACCCCCTGCACACGGCTTGTGCAGCCGCTAAAACAGTGAGGCTCGCTGCTAAATGCAGCGGGCTCACTGGCGGCCAGTGCGGGGGTTAAATGGCGTAGGACACTTGTTTTCGGCGATCCCACCTGTTTAACACCCTTGCCGGCCGCATTGAATACGACCCATTGTTTTAGCTCTGCAATCCACAGCCTTTCAGTCTGCAACAGCACAGTTACAGTAGTTGTACAAATCAGCCCTTTAATGTCACTTAGGGCCTTATTCTGATAGGTGCGGATATTCCCGAATTCTTTCGGTGCGGGCCGCACGCATCGCTGTGCGGCAGCGTGCGGCCATCGTCCGTAGAAACGCCCACGTGTCCTCCGCATTCGGACGGACTCACTCTGTAAGAACAGGGCGTGTGTACGGACGACATATAAACCATGCGTGTGCGGGGGAAACACTCAGATTCTACACGGTCTGTCCGCGTATGCACGGCCTTCCCGCGTCAGAACGGACGCGAACCGGCCACTACGCACAGATGCGGTGTACATCCGCATACAACAAGACTACTGTTATCAAAGTTCCCACATAGATCACATGACACACTTATGCAATTAGCAAACCACTTTGAGAACAGATTGTTGCTCCTGGTCATCTGTTATTTAGCTAAATGATCCTGGTATGGTACCATTTGTTTTGTTATGTATTTTCATTTTTTGCCTAAGTTTGTTTAATAAATGTTATTTTGGCCCCACAAATGTCTGTATTAATTTAGACATGCAGAAGTGGCATGTGTATTAGTATTAATATTATTAAGTTGTGTGCATTATTTGCAATGTTAAAGTGTGTGACAAGTGCAGCATGTAATGTTCCCTTTAAGCTGCAATGCTTCCAATTGTAGCAGTGAGAAGCGTGTAATTAACAAGTAATGGTGTGATTGTATTGGGTTCAGGTGACATTGGTTGAGGTGCGTCCGTCCTGATTAGGCGTTCCGATTGCCTAGCGCATGACCGAGTGGTGTCCGCAAAGCAAGAGTAACCTTTTGGACACCGCACATTTCTTCCCTTTTTGTTCGCGTGCATTCGGCGTGCTGTCCGAATGCACGCCTACCAATATATGTGTACTCCCCCGTGTCCGCCCATGTTTCCGCCCAGTTTAGCCCACTTTTAAACTACGCCCCTGTGTCATTCCGCATGACGCCCATAACACACCCCTATTGGCCGAATGTATGCGGTGCACAGTTCTGTACGGGATTAGTGAGAACAAGTACGGAGACCATGCGTGGCACATGCGCGTCGCGTTCTCCACGCATGCGCAGACGGCTAAAAAACGCCATCCGAAAGAATGCGGAAAAGTCCGCACCGATCAGAATAAGGGCCTTAGTACAGCAGCCCACAGCCCACCCTAATTCTCCGTCTCTCTGTGTAAAAGGAATTTTTATAGGATCAAAAACTTGAGAGATCCAACACCACAAAAATGATGTTTTGCCTTATTCTGAATATGAATCTGGTGAGAGATACACAATTACTTTACTATACGAAATTCGGGTGAGGTTAGTTTACAGAAAACCGAGCAAGCATATACTTTGATTATTTTGGATTACAAGGATACACTATTTACTTATTTTCCAATATTTATTCTTGGTTGTTTGTGCCTTATTTCTTTTGAGTCTGATATAAACACACAGTAAATGAAGATGCATTTGTTCTCGCTCTTCACAATACCAGAATGAAATTCCTATCATCCCCAATGCTGCTACTCAGCACATATTGCTAGGCGTTCTTTTATAGCACTCATTTTATTACCCTATACTAGTTCAGAAATGTTTTTATCTAGCTCAATGTCAAATGGCATTTTTTTTTGAAGGCATATGCTGAAGATGGCACAAAACAGCGACTGGCCTGTGGTGTCCGCAGAACTTGCAAATGCATTAAAATGTTACTGAAGCAACCAGTTGATGAAAAATGACAGCTTAATCACCATAAAGCAATTCACATTAACAGAGGGTTTTTTCCAATTTGAGAAGCAATGTCTCAGAATAATTTAATGGGGGTTAGATATTTAATGTTGTTAAATAACCTACATTTTGCTCCTAAATCGAGTGTATTATCTATTAAATATTAACTTACAAATTTTAGAGCACCGTAACATGTTTGGAAGAAGTAATTGTGTAATATAGATGAATAATTATTTTATGGGCTTCTGCTATCATATAAAGAATAATGAAAAAGAGAAATACAATGTAAAAATGTTAAAATGAAAATATATATATATATTATCAGTAGCACGTACATACAAACATATTGTACACACATATACACTTTGATATATAGATACTGTACAGAATCCTACAATTTATTTTCTCATTCCACACACTGTATAAACATGAATTTTAGGTCTTTTGTAAGCAAATGGGTATTGTTTTTAATGCTGTCCATCCAGTTTTCCAGCATAAATTGCCCTAAGACTCATTTTCAACTCATTATGGCTATAGAAAGGTAGGATATATAATCTTTTTTTTCTCCTTCCTTTCTTTTCCTAAGCATTGAATGTGTTGCCAAATCAAGTCACATGTAGTAGATTTTTCTTGCTTGACAAGTTGTTGTAATTGAAATGAAGTCTAATCAGACTCATTACTGTTTTCAGCAATTTGCACCACCGAAGATGCTTATTAGGTAACTGTGTTTAATAAACCACCCTCTAGAAAAATAACAGTAATGAGCCCTTAACAGTCAATCCTCAGTGTGAATGTAATTTGAAAAGTGTTACTGGTGCTGAATTGATTTTCGCATTTAGTAGTGTCCTAATAAAGTCATAAAATTGCCATAGAAAAGGCCAAGAAGAGGTAAGTTGCACAAACATTGCTCAAAAGAAAATGGAATATCTGAATTGCAGAGTAAACTACCGGGACAAACAATCAATGGCCTTGAACAGCTATTGCTTTTCTCTGAGACAAATAAGGCTGCTTAAACAACAAAAATCGGCTTGTAAATAGATTAACCCTTTGAGTGCCGGCGAGTGTCAGAGATGTGCACAACATCTGCTAAAAATGCCAGTATTGCTCACATTTGTTATATAAATTCAAATAAAAAAATGTTGTGTAAAAAAAGATTATATTTCCTATATAAGGTAAACATTACAGGTCATTATGATGAATAAAAATGTTTGCTTTGCAATTTTCACACCTATTTTGACAAATTCACTTGGCCCTCAAAGGGTTAATTTTTTTGTATTTATGGAAAACCCATCAATAACAATATAGTAATTCTAATAAATGTATTCTACATTTTCTTTACCTTGAAACCTTAAATGTCTACTTCTTACAAAACAATTGAGCCACATATTTAATTTTGGCCATCATGATTCCATTTAAAAATGTTATGCAAGCACATTTGAATGCATAATCCAATGAAGTGTATGGATCAGTACTAAGATGACCTCTAACTTACCTTTCTTCTTAATTGTTGGTTAGATTTTGGAAATAGTATAATGCATGTGATTACAGTTGGGAAATATAGCAAAATCATTTATTAATAAAACATTTAACTATAGATCATAAAGTAGCTTCACACGTATCTGTCTTCAGGGTTGGACTGGCCCCACTGCATGAAGAACCAAACCCTTCTATTTTCACAAAATGCACTCAAATAATACCTTATTATTATGTTAGAGGGTCCATTAAATGGTCACTTATGGTTGCAAGAGCCACTTTGGGGACTGATTTCACCTTGTGCTAACTGACCACAACCGGTAAGCATGGCCCCTACCACTGCATTTCCCTGGTGGGTCCTTCATCTGCCTGTGTAACAATCAAAGGTGAGAAATGTGCAGCTGGTACTGGGGTTGTCAGCCCCGAATAAACAAAAGAATAATGATCAAGCAACACAGGCTGTATGACATATAATAAAAAATATAACAGTATCTTTCAAAATAAACAATTTTTAATTAGTCATTTTAGTTCAATAATTAAAACTTGTTTAATTTACACCCCCCCTTGTCCAGTGTGACCAAGGGCCCATACAAATTAAATTTTATTGTTTGTTCTGGTTCTGGTTGATACATTGACAGTGTCTAGGTCGACAGTCAATATGTTGACCCCCTATTGATCGACAGACAATAGGTTGACACATGGAAACGTTTGAAATGCAAAGGTTGACATTGAGAAAAGGTCCACACAACCAAAACATAGACTTGCTAATTAATGGTCAACCATAAAAAGGTTTTCCACAATTTTTTTTTTTTTTAACTGACTTGTTCTTATGTCATGATCCGAGTGGGCATAGAGGGAGAATATCATAGTATGCCCAAAGCATGGCAAGTGCAGTGAGCCATGCGAGGTGACGTGAAACCCTTATACGGTGTTCATGTTGACAGATGTCGACCTAGACAACAAAAACTTGAAAAACTCGTCTGCCTTTTTCTGTGTCGACAATTTCCATGTTCACATTTTGCTTTATTCAACCTTTTGTCAATGTCATCCTTCACCATGTCTACCTTTTTCATATGTCAACATATTGCCTGCCGACCAATAGAGGTTGACCTATTGATTGTCGACCTTATAATCCACACTTGCTTTTTCTATTAATATAAATAAACAAAATGATAGGGGAATTATACTCGGTTTGCTTCTGTTCCAATAATCTATGCTTCTGCCAAGCTAGCAGCATGCTCTAAGCATGTTAACTGCTGGATGAAGAGGTAGGAGGTCCATACATACTCGTTGATTGGTGTATTGTTAAAGCCATTCACCAATGTGTTAAAAAAGAGCTATAAGAAAGCAGTAACTGTCATCATCTTGCTATCCATCTCCAACAATTAGAAAATTTAATGACTCCTAGACAATTTGTACACTAGTAATACTTTCATTCTATTGAAACCGTGGGCACTGATGACACAATATGTAAAGATGTGCTCATCTCAATTTATTCCCCATTTGGCTCAAATATTAATTCTAATAACCAGGGCTTCCATCAAAAAGACCATATAGGCAGTTACCCCCCCCCCCCCTTCTACCAGAATAAAAAAAGACCCCCACAGACTAGATGAAACGATAAACCAATAAAATTATATTGGCCGCAGGTATAAATTAGGCACACACACTGATAGATAG
This sequence comes from Crinia signifera, assembly GCF_055691185.1. Lineage (NCBI taxonomy): Eukaryota > Metazoa > Chordata > Amphibia > Anura > Myobatrachidae > Crinia > Crinia signifera. The sequence goes on along the minus strand of NC_139223.1, from coordinate 148,098,490 downwards.
CAGTAAACAATATATAGCCAAAATCAAGCTCATGTTCAGCTGATAGGGGAGGGGGTCATTAATGATGCGCGGGAAGCACAGGGCAGAGAAGGCAGGGCTAGGGGGGCATAGGGCAGAGAAGGCTGGACTAGGGAGGCACAGGGCAGAGAAGGCAGGGCTAGGGAGGCACAAGGCAGAGAAGGCAGGGCTAGGGGGCACAGGGCAGAGAAGGCAGGGCTAGGGGGGCACAGGGCAGAGAAGGCAGGGCTAAGGGTGGGCAGGGAAGGCAGGACTAGGGAGGCACAGGTTAGAGAAGGCAGGGCTAGGGGGGCACAGGGCAGAGAAGGCAGGGCTAGGGGGGCACAGAGCAGGTAAGACTGGACTAGGGAGGCACAGGGCATGAAAGGCTGTACTAGGGGGGCACAGGGCAATGAAGGCTGGACTAGGGGGGCACAGGCCAGATAAGGCAGGGCTAGAGGGGCACATTTCAGGAAAGCTTGGACTAAATGGGTAGAGGGTAGGGAAGGCAGGGCTAGAGGCACAGGGCAGGGAAGGCTGGACTAAGGAGATTAGGAATATGGCATGGAAGACTGTACTAGGGGGGCACAGGGCAGGGAAGGCTATGCATATACATATTCCTCTTGATGCCATGTGGGCTCCTCCTGCAGTAAACATACCACGTGACAGAGAATTCTTCCCAGTAGTGAATTGCAGGTGGTGGGGTCACACACAGTCACTGCAGAGAGGAGGGGGAGGGGGCTAGACACAACTTAGATTGGCTGGGAGTGCTCTCTTCATCTCTGCAATCTGCTGCTGTCCTGCTTCTCTCCCCGGTGGTGTGTCACTGTGCTGGGGCAGGGAATAATATGCTCCAGCCTCCAGCCCACACAGCAGCATTGCAGTACGAAGCTGTATCATCACAATCCGTGTGCCTACCCGAGCCCTGGGATCCACCAGTACACAGTAGGTAACTCTGCCCAAAGCCAAGATCCTGCAGCCTCCGTTCCTGACTCGGTGCTGCTTTATTAAAAAGGAATAAATGATTAGCAGCTGCTCTGATGGCGGGTGGGGAATGGCTATGCTGCACACCCTGTACCTTGAGGAATCTGCCGCTGCTTCCTCCATGACCCTCTCAGGCAGTAGCTGCTGCAGAACATGTGTACTCTGGTCCCTGGCCAATCACTGGCAAGCAAACAGCTTCCCTCGGAGCATAGAGAGAAGCTGGGGACTGGGAAGCGTAGCAGCCTCCCGCGACTTCTATGTAAACAGTGTGTTTGTTCGCAGCATTGCTTACTGCTGTAGCAAAGAGGTAGAAGCCTCTGCACTCTGTGGGGCCCTCTCTGAGCCTGGGGCCTGGGACTGTTGTACCCCCACAGTACCCCCCTGATGGCGGCCCTGCTAATAACTAATGGCCTAAGCATAACAGCAAGGCTAGTCTTAGTCTTTCTTGTCTGCTACCAAATTAACACACTCCAAATGTTGTGTTATTGTCTCTATGGATAAATTATATTAGCTGGTTCACATGTAACTATCCACTTAATGCACAATAGGGCTTATAACAAGTATATTTTCAAAGAAAAATTGTATAACCTACATAAAAAGTGCCTCAATAAGCTATGGCTTGAGGACCACAGGAAACACAATATTATAAAGCACTGACATCAATCTGCTCATGTGTTTTTAGAGCATTCCTCAATACACTGCCAGAGAAGCAAAGCTTGCCCACTGGAACACAGCAGCTTACATTGCCCTTGAGTGATCAATACTGGTGGGCCTGGTGTCTGGACTGACAGTGGTAATTTTGGTCCTGCGGTGTGCTGTGCTCCTCCATGACCTATAGAGTTGTAACCACATGACACCATAGAGTATCAGTAACATTCATTTGGATTTGTGGAGTGATCAGCCCTTGCAGCTGGCAGCCTAGGCACTGAAGTGATTCATTTCTTGTGCTGCAGCACAATTTTTAATGTAAACTATCGGCACTAGGTGCCATGTACTGCATATGTATATTTAATAATGTGTTTTTAATTTTTGTTCAAGCTCATGCTGTAGCTTAGAGCTAACTCCAGAAGTGGTGATGCAAGGTGTGTTATTCTCGGGTGTGCTGTGTAAAGGTATCAGCCAGGGGCAAGGTGCATCACTGGAGTAAGGAGTGCTTAATTTTATTACTGTATAAAGGGCTGACATGGCCTAAAAGAGTGTGTATGAACATCAAGGGTATTGTATGAATGAAGTATGAATACTTGTATGCTCTGATGGTCCCAAGCACCTTTAGCAAGGGACTACTCCAGGGGTGGGCAATAAGCGGCCCTCCAGCTGTTTAGGAACTACACATCCCAGCATGCCTTGCATCAGTTTCAGCATGGTCAAATAACAAAACGAAGGCAAGGCATGTGTAGTTACTCAACAGCTGGAGGTCTGCTTATTGCCCACCCCCTGGACTACTCTTTTAAAGACTTTTGAGCAATTAACTTCCTGCCTTAAGATGCATTTATCTGCTTCAATCCTGTGACTACCAGAGAAACTCCAAATAGTACTCGGTTCTCGAGCTGTTCGGGATTGAGCCACATAACTTATCCATAGTGAGAAACCAGTGTGAATTAGCCAACAATAACCAGGAAGCATTACAGAAGCATGTCCACAATACTCAGACGTAGGTGGTTACAGGTGCTGGTGGTAGGTACCTGTTTAAAACAAGTGGTTCTTTCTGCTGGTGTAAAAGCCTGGAGGTCACATCAAGTTACTAAACCACTATGTACTGGGAGGCGTCAATAACGTGATTACTGATGGTAAGCGAGAATCCCTAGTGATGGCCAGTAAGCAAACTCAGGTCACTCAGAGACATGTAACCACATAATATCAAATGTGATGTTCTTGACAAAATGGTAATGGTAGAAAAGTAGATGAACTGGTATGGAATCTGGAAGTACTGTATGGATAAAATGAAGATAAAGATTTTAACAGATGAAATCAAATTGGAGTAAATTGACAGTATCAAAAACCAGTAAAATAATAAAGTAAGTGAAAGTTGAATAGCTACTGATGGAAAGAGCAGAGAGAAGATCAACCACTACAGAAGGCAGTTCTCTCAATGTTCGCTCAATGAAAACCAGAGAGCAAAAGCTCCAAAAGATCATCGGTGTGAAGATAGATGAAAATGAGCAAGGCGTTTTAAAAACTTGGAGGTCAAGAGTAGACTGGAAACAGTAGCAAATGGACAAGTGGTATGGGTCAAAGCGTTTTGTGTAAAGGATTGGAGTGAACCATGCATGCTTACATGAATAGAGAACAATTCAAGAAAAATTACAGATGTGGATAAGTACAGAGATCATGAGGGGGCTAAGGGTTGAGCAGTTGAACAGGTATAGGGTCGTGAGTGCAGACAGTGAACGAAGGAGAGATCAGGTCAGTTCCAAGTCATAAGAGAAATGTAATAAAAAGTGGATGTTCAAGGTTAGACAGGATCAGGTATTTTTCACAGAGATGATTAGGAAACTGTTTTTATACAAAGTCCACTTTGATTATGACGAAGTTCACAGATGACTTGCAGAGAGTTAATGGAAAAGAGGAAGCAATAGAAGGATGCAAATAGTTAAAAATTAATCTAATCAACATGGCCTGGCTTATCTTATTATTGTTTGTGGTAGCACTCATTATGATGGGTGAAGGGAAATAGTATTGAAGTACAGTATGAGGTTAAGAGAATAACAAATCGCCAGTAGGAAAAGAAAGTGAAAATAAACCATACTCAAATATGGATTCAATATTTTATTTAAGGAGAAACAAAATAATAAATAATATTTTATTATTTCCCATTGTCATGGGCAGGGTGCATAGCAAAGTTATAGGAAACCTTTAAGTTTGCTCAGAACCTCAACAAAGATAGTAAAACACTAGAGTTACACCTGATACACACTCCATATACCCCTCGCTGGAGAAGATCACAGGCGAAAAGGGGGCATGTTCTAAGTTAAAGGTGAAATGGCCTCCTTGGGATTCCTGATGACATCACTGTGGAGGACAGTGCAGCATTCCTGGAGATACTGGGCAGCCCCCCGGAGACTAGTACCTAGGTTGCCTTTCTATGACAGGAGCGGGGTGCAGCAGGACAATGTCACACTGCAACACCTTTCTATTGCCACTGTTGAGAAGATGACATTTTGGAGTCAACCCTTCTGAGTTTGACACTGGTTGTGGCCCTCACCCTGTGCATCCCTCTTCTTAAGTCACTGATAACACTGTATGTTTAATATAAGCATCCCACTGTTTCAAGCCACTTATGCAAAGAAGAATGTTTGAATTTAGCGCCCTTTAAACATTTTGTTGAGTATTAGAATCATGAGTATCAGTCCTACCATTTTTCTCTAATTGCATATATTGTATGTAACATTTCTGAATGAAGCACAACATGACAAATTCACACTATTAATACAATGCAGAAATACTGCATTAGTCATTAAGCAACAATGCAATTGAAAAAAATATCCTAAAATGATTTCTTTAGTGTAGGATTTTATAGTCTTAAAAGTGCTGTCTACAGTATGTGGAGAGGTTGGCTTTTATCTGTGATTTCTGCCTTCCAGCCATTACTCTTTTTCCGCAGCTTTTAAATCCGCAATTGTTTTCCCTATTGCACAGCTGTAGTGAGGGAGAGATCAAAGAGGAAGTTGGGAAGGCTGCGGATAGCACCAAGAACAGGAAAGAATTATACTCTGTGGCTGTGCCGGCATGTCTGTGATTGCTTTTTATAAAAACTATGAACCTGATCAGTGTTATTCACTACTGCAGAAGATAGCCTTATGAGGCCGGCTTCTCCTGTGGAGAGGGAATAGCCTTCATAAGCAAGTGGCCACCATTAACAGCATACAAAGAACAGGCTCTCGTTACCGACAACCATTTACTCATTAAAGAGACAGCAGGGGCAATGAAAACTTTTAGTCCCTCTTTTTTAAGACTTTGCCATGTTTTTCTTTTTTGAGTCAATGATAACATGAGGAAAAAAACATGGCATTAAAAAAAAAAATCACACCAAGAATCACAATAATATATACTATACAGTATCTATCTATCTATCTATCTATCTATCTATCTATCTATCTATCTATCTCTCTATCTATGTATCCTGTCATCTACAGCATACTTGCCTACTTTTGAAAACTAGTTTCAGGGAGATTATAGTTGCACAGCGCCCCATTGAGAGGGGGCATGTCATGCTCCATCCAAAGGGCGTGTCTAGTTCTAGTGTCATATATGGAGAGATTGTGAAAAGAGGAATCTTTTAAAATGACTTATATCCAAATGTAGATGAGCCCCAAAGCAGTTAGTAAGAGATACTATACTTGGTAAAGTGCTGGGAAATGCTGATGATGATTCAATGTAAATGTATCTATCTCTCACTCCTTTTTCCCCCAAAAAATGTAACAGTGTAATGTCGGCTAGGTGACATGAGGGAGATTGATACACTAATGAGGGAGATTGCTGCTATTTCATGGAGTCTCCAGCAGAATGCAGGAGGGGAGGTAACTATGATGTAACAGTGTAATGTGCGCTAGGTGATATGAGAGAGATTGCAAGACTAACGAGGGAGAGAAGGAGATTGCTGCTTTTTCAGGGAGTCTCCTACAGAATGCATGAGGGTAGGCAGCTATGATCTACAGTATATATAAATATATCACTTAAAAAGAGTGCACCAGAATCCAATTGTGCATGTGAAAGAGAGTGTGTGTGTGTATCTGAATTTGCTTGGAACTTTCATAGTCACCAGAGAGAAGGTGCATTTAGAATGCACAGGGCATCCTACTGACACATATAAATGCAGCATCCAACACTATAGTGTACAGTACAGTAAAATACATATTACCAATACAGTACTTACAGTATAATGTCACAGTGGATCTTCAATTAAATGGGTGTGGTATAGGGTTCTGACAGTCGGGATCCTGACTGCCCGGACTCAGACAGCATGGTGAGCGCAACAAAGCCCCTTGCTGGGGAAAATAGCGGGTGGCCGTCAGACACCTGTCTGTCAGCGTTTTGACAGTCAGGATCCCGACATCGGGTAAATGACTGTTGGGATCCCGACTGTCAGGAACGCGTCCGGCACCCCAATTAAATATAATGGCACCAGGACACAATATGCATTGTTTTAGCTTCTGTGCAATGGAAGAGACATATTAAACTCTGACAAACTGGAATTATTTTAAATAAACTCTCATGCTAATACAATACTTTAAAACACTGCATGATTAATAACATTTAATGTTTCACTTTGTATCATTAGGAAAGCATGTATTGCTATGATTATATTAAGTGTGCTCCATTATCTTCCTCATTGACAGTATAATCAGGCTGTAAAAGCAGACTGGCCAAATAATATAGAGAAGCACAAAAAAAAACCAGAATAAATGAAATTATATATTGTTTATTTCATGCATTGTTTCAAATTAGAAGGGACCTCCACCAGCACTGTAGGGAGTCTGTATATCCCGCTGGTAATTCCATTGTCAAGGTTTAGTTGTACTGTTCAAAATGTATTACACATCCATAATCAACACTACACATCTGAATCATTATTTATATAAACCAAACATCTGTTAGGATCCTTTTCTTAATTGTTTGTATCAAACATGGAATGATGTTATAAAGGATCACTTGTGACTGGTATTCACCAAAGCTCTTCATCAATAATTTTACTGGGCAATCCTAGCTGAATGCAAACTCTTTATTGGGGAAATCACAATGAAGGTGAATGAAGTAAAATTGAATTAACACAATGCAATCACCAAGTGCCCTCTTGAGTCATAGTCATCAAGGCTTAGTCATCATAGTCATCACTTACTGATGGAACCATTACTTTATGTACATTGTGATAAAGCGCCGGCTGGTCATTCTAAAGCCAAAGTCTCCTTCACAGGCTACAAGCACTAAAACTTACATAGCAGTTGTATACCCTTCCTTACATGCACATGGGCAGTATAAATAGCGAGTTCCAGAGCTCCCATACACGTGTGTTTAGCATAATTACAATAAGAGCTACGTGTGTATTAGCCTAGAGCGCCTGGAACCTTTAATCAGGCCCTAATAAATGCTGTTCAAAATGTATTGATGCACTTTAATGTACCACAGGTAATATGCCTGCTTTTTATGCAGTGATGAATAATATGTAATGTCATCATTGCGCAACAGTATTTACAGCCATATACAGGTAGGGTCTCCCTTATCCGTGTATTCCAAAAACCAAAATATTCCGAAAACAGTGGATTTTCAGAATATTTTGGGGTCTTTTTGTATGTTTTTTATCCCCCCAGCCCCTTTTTTCATACTTACATCAACCCCGATGTCCGTGGCAGCCTCAGGTATCTTCAGTGGCATCTCTGCTCCCAGTGGTGCATTGCACGCCGGTGATGTAACCAGCACACAAGCGCACTCGCGCAATGCACCCCTGGGACCGGAAATGCTGCTGAAGAGGATCCTGGGGGCCACCGGGGAATACCAGGGTACACCGTGGACATCAGTAGACCATCAGGGCACCACCAGGAGACCAGGTAAGTATGAAAAAAAAATATTCCAAAATCCCAAAAAATCCCTTATCCAAAATGCTTGTGGTTCCGAGCATTTCAGATAAGGAATACCCAACCCGTACTTATGTCATGCAAGCCATCTTTTTGCTCCAGTTCTTAAAAATCAATAAAGTTGTTTTAATTAAAATAATTAAAATTGTAAGTAGTTCACAGTGTTAAAGCAAAACAAAGCTGACCCTATGAGACATTAAGACTACAGTACTCGGGACTGTAGTCTTAATCCATACATCTGCTAGAAAATAAAGGCAAGAAAAAAAATGGTATTTGACAGTTAGTACAAGGGGAAAAAAAAGCTATTAATGAACATTAAACTTGCAAATGTATAAATATCATGTGGCCCAGTCTCTAAGATGAAGAAAAAAACACATTTACAAGAAAAATGAGAAAGGTTTGTTACAACCGTTTTAAAGCCTATCAATAAATATTCCATTTTGCAGTAGCTGACTGTAAATCAAATGTGCTTTTCTCTGGAGGTAGACAAAATGTTAAAAAGGTGCTGCCGCATCTCGCGTCTAACATAAAACTACTCATCCGGATCTGAAAATTCCATAATGATAAGGTGGATAATGTAAAGCAGATATGCATTCACTAGCTTATTGAGATTTATATTTATTTCAATAAAAACTATTACACGACAAGCAGAAACAAATACAATTCAGTTAACTTAATCATATTTTTACAGTGTATTCACATAAGAAGTACGATTGTAATATACAGTATATACAGTAGCTGAAGAAACCAATTTGTAGCAGGAAATTCAGTTTGCAGGTTAATTCTCAAACCAACCTTAGGAAGTTGCCACATTTTATGACCCCTTCACAAGAACATATGTGAATTATACCAGCTGCCTCTTTGAATAGTTTTATATAAGTGAAGGTCCTAATTAGCAGAAAGAACACATGGGTCACAATTTTTCTACTGCAAATTTACACCCACTACAGTATTCTCTAGACGGCCTCAACCTACTCTAATATACTCCATCAAGCACAAGTATTCCAATGAATACATCCACTTGAACATCTTCTAGGTATGTATTCTCCAGACAGCTTTCACCATTATCTGTGCCTGCTCTACAATGTTCTTGAGACAGCAAATGTGTCTTACAACAGAATTTTACAATATACAAAAGATCCCTATGTTGTACAATAAATATTCATGGTCTTCTGCAATACAACAGTGCTTACCATTGAAAAAAATGTGTCCATCGTTAGGATCAAACTATATGGGTATAGTTTATTAGGTCAACAGTAAATAGGTTTACAGTGTTTAGGTTGACCACAAAAGGTCAACTTGTACAACAAGACCTTCTCCAGGAGGGACACAATGCTCGGCTCCTGGAATCCCCCCTTAATGTATGATTGCCAACACCTGTATTGAACAGGTTAATTGATAAGAAAGGTGTTTCAACTCAGGTGATGGCAATCATACATTAAGAGGGAAGCCCAGGAGCAGAGCATTGTGTCCCTCCTGGAGAGGGTCATGTTGGGAGGTATGCCTAAGCCATGAATTTTAATTGCTACTATTGGGCTGCAAATCAAAATACATGATATATTGGCATTTCTGGCTTTTCGATTAAAAATGCCGGCATCCCCTTCCCACTGCCATTAATTGAATAACCACTATGTATTATGTGTTCTACATTGATGTGATGTTAACAGTTATCATTGACCAATTGAATAAAGGAAGCCAAAATGTATACACACGTACACACACACACATGTATTTATTGGATTAGATTATTATTATTTGTTGACTACAGTTCTGTAGGCTTAATGATAAACGAGAACAGTCATTTGTACACTAATTTTAAGTGTAGATCTAGAGGTTGTGCAATTCAAATCCAAATGAAAAGAAGAAATCTTTCCTAATGGCATTTAAAAATGAAATGTACTATTATGGAAAACATTTCTAATTTGACTCACAATGAACTAAAACTAAAATAAAAAGAAATCTTTCATGTTTACAAAATGACTTTTGACCATACATGGTTAGAGGGAATTTGCTGATATTTAAGAAGTACGTTACACTAAAGAAGATTTGAAGGGCCATTTTACATTATACAAAACCAGATATGACATTTTCTAAAAAGGTCTCATGGCTAAGACGAAGGATGCCCAAATGGTTCACTTAAAAACGGTTGTTAAGCTTGACTGCCTTTTTAATATATGTAATGTTTTTGATAGAAAGACAGTAATAGCGGACATGTTTTTCTAATATAAATCTCTGGTGAGAACTGGGTATTTTCAAGATCAGTTACATAGCATACTCTAGGAATGATTAAAGTGTCTCCCACAGTACTTTCAGTGATATACTATTTGAGGGAATGGACTAGCGCTCTGTGTTAGAATCCATGCTGTGATTAATAGGTTAGAATCCGTTCTAGGATGATGTTTTATAATACACAGCACACTTATTATAGGGCACTCTATAACTTTTTCTGTCAATCTTTCTAGCTTATAGAGAAATACTTGTCCTATGGTGAATGCAAGCCAGGGAAGACTGTAAAAGACCCTCAACCATTAGGAATAAACAAACTTCCAACAAGGCTCATCTTTATGGAAAGGCAGGAAATTTTATTCTATATTATCTGCAGGTATAAACTCAGCAAAGGACACTCTGATGTTAATGTTAAAGTTCATTTTTATCTAAAAACTCTTATTTCCATTTTTGAAGGAAAAAAGCTCTGTTAAATGAGGCATGCTTCTTGAACATATGTAACACTCTTTATCTGTAAGATACACTAAGGGGCAGATTTATTAAGCTTGGAGAAGAGATAAACTGGAGATAAAGCGGAGAAAAGGTAAAAGGAGATAAAGCACCAGCCAATCAACTCCCAATTGTCTTTTTCAAACACAGCTGATTGGCTGGTGCTTTATCTCCTTTTACCTTTTCTCTGCTTTATCTCCAGTTTATCTCTTCTCCAAGCTTAATAAATCTGCCCCTAAATGAGGTGATGTGACTGGCAGCCATTGTTGTCCATTACACTATGTAGAATTCTAAATCACTAACTGCAGCCTACAAAAGCAAAAATACAAATAAATACAGATCTTTTTTTTTTTTGTCACATTGGAGATACTTCATTAGTTACATGAACTATAAGAAATATAAATACATTATCAATAACAAATATATAAGAGACTAAAAAAAACTTGGATTGTCCCAAAAACAGTGGCACAGTCTTGTCCTTGTCATCCTATTAAGATGAGGCTGCTAGAGGGACACAGGGAGGAAAAGGTTGCTGGAAAGACACAGAGAGAATGAGGCTGCTAGAGGGACACAGGTAGGATGAAGGCTGCTGGAGAACCACAGGAATGATGAAACTAATAGAAAGACACAGGGAGCACGAGGCTGCCAGAAAGATACACAGATGATGAGGCTGTCTGAGAGACATAGGGAGGCTGAGGCTGTCAGAAAGACACCGAAAAAATGATACTGCAGGTCAGATGCAGAGATGATGAAGCTGCTGGCGAGACACAGGCGGTATAAGGCAGAGAGCAAAACATAGGGAGGATGAGGCTTCCAGAGAGGCACAGGGAGGCTGATGCTTCTGGAGAGACACAGGAAGGAGGAAGCTGTCAGAGACACAGGGAGAATGAGGCTTCCAGAAAGACACAGGGCCAGATGCAGAAAGCTTCAAAAGCGATAAAATGGAGAGTGATAAGCAACCAGCCAATGAGCTCCTACCTGTCATTTCACAGGGTGGGTTGGAAAAATGACCGGTAGGAGCTGATTGGCTGGTTGTTTATCACTCTCCATTTTATCACTTTTGAAGTTTGATACATCTGTCCCACAGGAAGAATGCGACTGTATGAAGCTGCTGGAGAGATACAGGGAGGATGAGGCTGCTAGAGAGACACAGGGAGGATAAGGTTGCTGAAAAGACACAGGGAGAATAATGCTGCTGGGGAGACACATGGCCAGATGCACTAAGCTTCAAAATTGATAAAATGGAGAGTGATTAAAAAACCAACCAATCAATCAACTACTGTCTGACATTTTTCGAACACAGTCTGTGACAGGACAGGTAGGAGCTGATTGGCTGGTTGTTTATCACTTACCATTTTATCACTTTTGAAACTTAGTGCATCTGGCCCACAGGGAGAATGAGACTGCTGGAGACAAAGGGATAATGAGGCTGCTGGAGAGACACAGGGAGGATGAGGGTGGGTTAGGATTAGGCACTATAAGGAAGTTTAAGGTTAGTCTGCAGGAAGCGAGGGTTAAGGATTGTGGGCCAGATTCTCTAAGCTTCAAAAGTGATAAAATGGAGAGTGATAAACAGCCAGCCAATCAGCTTCTCTCTGACATTTTTCAAACACAGTCTGTGACATGGCAGGTAGGAGCTGATTGGCTGGCTGCTTATTACTCTCCATTTTATCGCTTTTGAAGCTTAGAGAATCTAGCCCAGTATGTGAGAAAGAAGGATTTGAGTTAGGCTGTGGGTAGGGAGCATTATGGTTAAGGGGAGAAAAAGGAGAGGATTAGCCTACTTACCTAATGGTATCAGGTTTATAACCATCGGGATACTGCTGTCTGTATTCTGACTGTTGCGATCCCATACCCAATCCACTAGAAACAGCATACTGGGGCAGACGTATTAAGCCTTTACAAGAGATAAATTCAGGGTTATAAAAAGAGATAAACGTCCAGCCAATCACCTGCTAACTGCCATGTTACAGGCTGTGTTTGAAAAAAGTCAGTAAGGAGCTGATTGGCTAGACGTTTATCTCTCATTATCAGCCTTGCATTTATCTCTTGTTAAGTCTTAATACATATGCCCCACTATGAGCTATAACTCACTGTTCCAGCAACATAACCACTATAATTGTGTTTTTGCTGCTACAGATTATAACATTAAAGAAAAACAAAATAATAGCGAATTTCATCAGAAAGGCTATTGTCCTCCCAAAACTCTATACCCTTTTGGAATTGCAACCAATTCTTTCCCAGTTATCCCCTGTTATCATAATATATAAACTTCACATGGCCAAGTCTGTAACTTTGCAATTTAAATTGATATATTTTACCTCTCTTACAAAGAATACCAATGGGAGGTGGGGGAAGGCCACTTACATTGTTACCTGCCATTATGTCTTCTGGTGACTTAAGAAGAGGATATCTTAAGTGGCGAGACAAGCTAAATTGTAGGTTTCATCATCTGAAATTTGCCAAAATGAAGACTCGTGTCCACATAAGCACGTTAAGTGAACTGTGTCAGGAGAATCCACATGGGATCAAATGCTAGAATTGTTTTCAATAAAGATCACATGCAGATAATGTCAACAGCTTTATGTATATTAAATATATTTGCAGTGCTTGGATTGACACATAGGGAGCGTGGAAGGACTGAGCAAGGTTTTAAAGCTTTAAGGTGATTCTACCCACGGAAACAAGACAGATATATTTTTAAACGCCATTGCATTCATTCTGTACTTATAGTACCATATTTTCAAGTTAAGAGATGGCAGCAGAAAGAATTAAAGTCATAGCTGGCACTTCTAGAGGTCGCAAAATGCAGCAAAAAAGCAAAAAAAGGGGTTTCCTGTTAATCAAATGCCTTCTTTAAAATGAGCTAATCTGTGCAAGTAAATATCTATTATACAGTACTGTTAATTTCACGTACATAACATTTTCAATGATAAAATAAGAAATCAATGATTTTTTAAAACAACTTTTACTTTCTATGCACATACTGTATGTAAATAGTTTCCAAAATATTTAATTTAATTTGAAAGTTATATGTACAGTTACAAATCCAATCGCATGCTGCCCCACGGAGGAGAAATCATACAATGATCGCTAATTTTTTTAACACGATGAATGTGCTCACTGTGGGGCTTTGCACATGCACATAATTGCGCATGCGCAAACACCCAACATCGTCTGGTGGGGCTAATTTGGACCACAACGAGCAGATCTGAATCACCCCTATTATCATCTCAATACATCTTTAGAACAGAGTATGCACCTTTATTTATTGTAAATTATTTTTATATATATTGTAGAATCAACTACAGTATACCATGAGTAGCATTTTAGCAATAATTAATTACATTGGCAACAATAAGTGTTTTACTCCTATTTACGCAATGATCACTTGCATGCACTCTATTGCATGGCACATGGGTCTACTCTTGTCAATTTGGTCCATCTAAATTAAGGCCACGTTTAGAAGTTATTTTAGGGCTATTTTATATTTTTAATACACCCACACTCAAGAATTAAATGTCTCACTTGGTACAAATAGTACCCAAAGCTAGTAGCTACCTGTGATTTTTGACTGCAGAAATGTGCAGAAACCCACAATGTCAAGAATGAAGGGGGTGATTCATTAATGGGGCCGAATTCAATCCCTGTTCCGATAGTGAGGGGTCTTCGAATGGCTACAGAGTGTTACACACTGTCCGGGCTGTTTGTTGCGGGGGTGGAGGGCATGGGGCAGATGGGGGTGGACGGGGGCTTGCCCATGGGAACGCCCAGCATCTATGGGCGTCCCCATGAAAATGCTAGGTGCTCCCATGGGAATGCAAGCGGCCCGATGCCTGCCAGTGGTGGGCAGCTGACATCACAGGACGTCAGTGCCCGCCCCCTCTTCGGCAGACCCAGTGAAGGAAATAAAAGTCAGTTGAGACTGAATTTTATTTCCGAAGGCAAGAGAGTGCCCATAGGGATATGCAGTGTTTTACTGAGGATAACTGGGCACGTTTTGTCATTAAACCATACAAAAGTAAATCAGCAGAATGCAGGAAAGCCAACAACACTTATTGCAGTATGTGAAACTCACAAAAATTCAGCAATCTCCTGTACTAGAGCCATAATTAGACATTTTGGTGCATTGTGTAAAAGGGTGGCTTGTGGAAAAGGGTGTGGCCTCACAGTATTCCTGGATGTACTGGGCTACCCCAAGGCTCTTTTCCACACTTTATAGATGCTGGTGAGAGCCTGGAAGCAGCCAAGCAGAGGCAGAGTAGTGGTATGAAATCCCAATGCTGCAGGGAGAGTAAAGCAGGGCAGGTATCCTCTGGAGCCATCTATGCACAGCAGCAGGTGCCCAGCAATAGGGACTGTGGCGGCATGATGCAGTGGGTGACCAACGCTTGTTCCATCCTACAGAGCATCCTGCCTGAAGGCATTACTGCACCACCCTACTTACAGCCCTATCCTTGAAACTTTTTGAGAGTGGGTAAGTATTGCCCATGTTAAATGGTCTTATGAACTGTTTCCCCACATTTCCAAGATTAGAAATTCTTCAGGATCATCGTTACTTTTTTTATATACATGTTTGTATTATGTTGCTTTCAATGCCCCAACAGCTCTGTATAATAAGCTGGTACTTTATAAACCAAACTTATTCAATAATAATACATGATTTTCATTACGGTGGATTGTTCCGGACAATACAATATCAATGCCTCCAAATATGTTTAAATATAATTTGATTCAGACCATAACACCAGGTGACTGATCATCCATTGACCACCAGAGCGAGGAACATCCCTGTATAATAAATATTATTATCATTAACCGGACCTTTAATCTTTAAAAACAAAAAAATGCTAACCCAGATGAGAATTCAGATATCTGCTTTGGCAGTAAATCAAAAAGGAATAAAAACGTAAATCATAAAAAAATGTGACAAATAGACAATAGAAAAAGAACAAACTAAAAGTATTCAACCCTCTAAAACCTCGACAAAGATGTTGATACATTCCATAATACACAATCATTAAGATCCCTGGATGGTAAAAATAAATAAAAAAAAGCTGTGCGATATTCATTATTTAATGTCCTGGAACATATCCAAAGTCAACAGAATAACAAAGCACAGATGGAGTTGTTTAGAAGGCAAATAATTGGCTTGACACCAATTGTAGAATAATTAAAACCCGTTAATTCACCATTCACCATATTAAATATAATCAGTTTACACTCACATCTTTACGCTGTAATACACATCATGATAATAGAGTCTTAACTGTTACTTCGGTATTTGTGAATTATACGCATTCCGGTACCCGCTTGTCTGTTAATTTGATGACACTTTGCTAAACTGGTTTATGTTCAGCCTGGAGAGTTAAATTGCGTATTTAGCTAGCCATGTTTATTTAATATTTACCACCTGTGTCTCAGAGGAAAAGATCATGTAGCAGAAATAAAGGAATGCCAAAAAGTGCTGCTGCTTCGCAATTCTCACTTTGAATGAAATGTCATTTAGACTTGCTTCATGTACCCTGATACTACTTGTCACAAAATGTAAAAATCTACAAAATGATTCAGTCTAACTACAAAGCTCACATTTAAACAATAACAAATAAATGCTAACACCTGTGGGTGTTAAGAGGGCAGAGTGAGACACGTTTTATTCATCACTATGGAAAAAGTGTGTCAAACAATGGTTTTTCAACCAATTAAAAAGAATCTTTAAAGTTACCTAGGTTTTAACAGCTTTATAAACTGGTTGGTGACATTGATATTACTTTGAAGATAGTAGACATATTCTATTATTACTCATCGATCTACAGTAGTAAACAGGAGCAAGCTGGTTACACATGCACGTTTCTTTCACATATTTTTATGTATTCAGTCACGGAACATTTCCCCACCAAATCCTTTCATGCTACAAATGGGAGGCAGGGCCGTAAGTAGGGAACTCTTGCTGGGGGTGTCAGTAATGTGTGCTGGGGGGGAGGGATCACTAATGTGACCTGGGAGGGGGGTAGGGGGGTGTCAGTAATGTGTGCTGGTAGGGGAAGGAGCTGTCAGTAATGTGTGCTTGGAGGGGGGGTGTTACTAATGTGCTCTGGGGAGGGTTGGTAATGTGTGCTGGGAGGGGGTGTCAGTAATGTGTGTATTGAGGAGGGGTGTTAGTAATGTGTGCTGGCAGAGGGAGGAGCTGTCAGTAATGTGCGCTGGGAGGGGGGTGTAACTAATGGGCTCTGGGGAGGGTTGGTAATGTGTGCTTGGAGGGGGGGTCAGTAATGTGACCTAGGAGGGGGATGGGGGGTTTCAGTAATGTGTGTTGGAAGGGGGGTGTAATGTAAATTGGTACTACTATGTGGTTAAACCCCTTCCTCATAAGCCACGCCCATACATTTTTTGGCATTTGCCCCTTTGCTCCGCAACCTAACCATTCCTGCCCCCTTTTGAGTGCCTAAACCTTATGCTTCCCAGGAGGATTTTGTGCTGCCTAAGCTTGCTTACATGGATTTTACATGCACCTAACATGCACCTAACATGGATTTCTAGTCGCACCTCAGGAAATTGCAAACAGTCCTCCACATTAATTGCACTCTGTGCTTACAGCACTGGGTAATTGAATAGCTCTGACCACTAAAATCGCTGGGAGATGCGGCTTTCTGTGGGATATAACTGATAGCTCTGGATATTTCAACCAAATCGCACTGATATCCCTCTTTCATTAATCCACATTCCCTTTACTGGACATAGTATGTTTTAATTTTTGGGGATAGGGGGCATGGCCATACTTTTCCAATTTGGCCACGCCCCCAGTACATAGGCCTGTCCCCACTTCCGACAGCCATGTGCATTCATAAGAAAAGGTCATCCCCTTTTTCACATAGATCTTTCATCGTGCACATGGTTGATGTTATTATAAAACCGAGCATAAAGATGGAGGCAGTCTGGACTCTGGGATGGTTAAAATGCTTCATATGGGCTAATATGCACATCTAGGGGGTTATTTTGGTTCACTCTCTGACAAATTCCTTCTTAGATGGACAAAACCATGTGCACTGCAAGGGGGGCAGATGTAACATGTGCAGAGAGAATTTGATTTGGGTGAGTTATTTTGTTTCTGTGCAGGGAAAATACAGACTGCTTTATTTTTACACTGCCATGTAGATCTCACTTTGAAGTAAAACCCCACCAAATCTAACTCTATCTGCACAAGTAACATCTGCCCCACCTGCATTGCACATGGTTTTGTCCCTCTAAGAATTTGTCAGAAAGAGTGAACCAAAATAACCACCCTCGTTCCAAGCATGTAATGTGGGAACGAAGACAACTTGCATTCAGCTCTGAATAAGCTTTCTGTATATTCTTTTCCTGCACACTTCGCATCTTATCCTATTTCTGACAACCTTCGTTATTCCATTCCACTAAAACTGCCTGCTTCCAACACAGGGGAGATTTGTAGTCATAATATTGTACATGATTTGTATCGATTTTTATTATATTGCGTAACTATTGCATGACCCCAACAAGCATGCACACAAAATTAAAACTAAGTGTTTGTGCCTATACTTTCCATCACAATCTTTTAAATGCAATCACTACAGATAGAACCAAGCAAGTGAAATAATAACTCACCTACAGCCATACAGTACAGCCTTATACCTAAGTGCTCATTTTTTTGCTTTCTCACATCTAGACTAACACAGCTACTATGGTTGCATCAATTAATTTTGATATGAAGGGATACATCAGATACAACTGTGGAATCCAGTAATACTGATCCTATCAAGGTGATTTCCAATCAGCTGTGCAATGAAGCAGAAATTATTAGAGTGAACTGAGGGAGACCCTTTCATTTCCTTTAATAGTGCTCTTTAAATTGTGAATACTAATCCAGAAATCAACATAAATGTCTGGTTAGTATACACAATTATATTCGAAATAGTCATTTCAGAATTTAACAATAAGTTATTTTGCTGTGAGAATGGCTAATGCATTGCAATTTCAACATGATAACCTAACGGTAACGAGTTTAGCCCCTTTCATTTCAGCGTAACAAGAGTAAAACCAATGACAAAACATTGCAGCGGAGAGTGATGTACTTCAATAGTGTGATCAGACTATTTTAAGCATATTCATATTTTCGGCATTCACTATGCTGAATATACGCCTATTCCTATTCATGGCACATTCGTACTCGTATTTACGAATACGAATGTATACGCCATCAAATAAATACGACTAGGAATCACAATTCTTTTGAAAGGTGATTCTTACTTTACTAAGCTACCGTATTTAACATAGCGGGATATGGGCGCTAATTGCAGGCAAAATACGTGTATGAAGTGTATTTGGAAGGCTGCAGTGTAAAAAATAGTGAAAAATAAATAAATAATAAAAAAAAAAAGGCGTGGGGTCTGCCCCCACAGCCGTAACCAGCCCCGGGCTCAAAGAGTTGGTCCTTGTTTAATAAATTAGAGAACCAAACAAGTAGGGGTTCCCTGTATTTTAAAAAACCAGCACCAGACTCAAGTGCTGGTTCCCAAAATACTGGGGGACAAAAAGAGTAGAGGGTCCCCCATATTTTGTGAACCAGAAGCGGGCTAAACAGCCAGCAGAGTAATGACACAGCTGGGGACTCTTACTATACAAGGTCCCGTGGCCAGAGCATTAACCCCTACTGACCAGTCAGCCTGGGCAGGGGCATCCTTGGGGGAGAGTAGAAACCCCCAATGAAGGGGTCCCCCCTCCAGGGTTAACTCTGACCGGGCTGAAGCCTGGGGCTGTCCCCGATGGCCCTGGGGCGGTAGCCGCCAGGCTTATTAACATGTGTAAAAAATAGAATAAACTATTGGGCGATTGAGTTGTATTCATATTCTTAGTAAATTTCCCCCCTAGACTATCTCCGAATGGATAATTTTTACCAATTGGCTTTTAATGTTCAGAACCTTATCATCACTTAAAAATAAATGACTATGGCACTGGTTCCCAAACTGGGTACCTAGGCACCCTTGGGTATCAGGATACACTTGCTGGGGTGCCTCAGGGTTGGCGGTCCAGTATGAAATCGAATTATTTATTGTTACCAGACAGGTAAAACAAATTATAAAGTATGTGGGCAATCAGAACACGCATCAAGCCATAACTGACCCTAAGGATAACAGGAAGGTACAATTTATTTATTTATTTAACATTTTTACCTAATAAAGTATATTAAGCTTATCCTAGGCATGCCGTGAAGAAATGATTATACTCCAGACCACCATGATTTAAGAAAGTTTGGGAGCAACACTACTAGGGATTAATAATGAAATACAGTATATTCATGTCTCCTAAATGTAAAACATATAAACGACACATCTGGATATACTCCCCAATATTCTACTGGAAGTCTATTCTGCTTGCAGGGAACAAGGATTAAGGGAAGTGGAATATGAGCGATTTTCACAATGATGCTTTTACAGTTTGCAAAGTGCTTAGTCTTCATTTCTAAAGTATTATTTAGTGCAAGTCTTGCATAGCAAATAGCTTTCAAAGCTATCTGTATGTATGGAGGGATATGGACACTTTCCATTTGTTGCAGTCCAAGCAATGAAATCGTCCATGTATTACATGCCTACTTTTCTGGAATGGCTGGGAAGTTCCTGAAAATTTGGAGACACTTCCAGCTGCTTGGAAGGGTAGGCAAGTCCCTGGAGCCTGCCACCATTTACATACAGCCAAGCAAAAGTGGGCAGTCCAGGTGGCTGATTTTTGTACTACCCTCAATTTCATGGTAATCATGGCATTGTGTAGCAGGGCAGGACCGCAATGATGCCCAATACCTCCTCAGTTAGGTTCCTCTGTGAGATCCTGCTTAGTGGCAACATGTCACCATGTCTATCAAACATATGTATATGATGCCATATGAACTAAGATTTGGAGGGAAAAAAGTATCAGCTCATAACTGTCAAGTTACAGGCTGTGGTTCAAAAATGATATTTAGGAGATGATCGGTTGGTACTTTATCTCTGTCAAGTTTATCACTGTCCAAGGCTTATGCTGGATATACACAATAAAATTATCTATCCAATCTTTCTGGCTGGAGCTAAAAATTTGGTAAGGTATGTAAGCAAATGATAATCAACCATTTGCTCCCAAAAGCCGGGAAATGGGAAGAATTAGTAATTAAGTTACATTGGTTAAATCAAATGCGTTTAATCAATTTGTCTAACTGTCCATTTGTGTCCCTATTATAGTGTTTGGGAGCAAATGGTCAATTGTTATTTGCCTCCAGACATTTCATCCCAACCAGAAAGATTATTCAGATAATCTGTATATCCAGCTCAGTACATATATTCTAAATAAATATAAAATTAGAACATTTCTTTAATACTGCTGAGAGATATAACCTCACACTACAACTGCAACAAACACACCATCTTTCGTTGATACTTTTACTCTGTACTTTACTCCATTTACTTTTAGATACTTTTTATGGTGTGTTGAACTGGACTCTTATAAAGGGTGCACAAAAACTCATGGAATCATTCATTAATTTAAAGGTATACTGTTGCTATGAGAGGATTTATAGATGATTAGGAAAAGACTTAGTAATAACTGTATAATTTGGGGTTGAATTTTATTTGTGCAGTCTCTAGAGTGCCATGTGGCTACCATGACAACCACAGTCACATGGCACATGATGTAGTGAGCACTGAGCATAATGGCTTTTAAACTCCCCCTGAGCAATGGTCTTTACTTCAAAGTCCTCTGTCTATTTATGACATGCAAGTCTGTGCATGACTGAAAGTTATATGGATCTGCAGTCCAGAGTATACCACACTAATACATATTTGTCAGTTTTTCAACAAATGCCTCATGTCCTTATATGGCTTATCTCCAAGAGCGTAACCTTCACAGTGCGCCCAACACGTGTTCCTCTCTTGGTACACATGTGGATGAGATGAAAATACTGGATCCATTGGCATATCTATAATGGGTGCAAGGTGTGCGTGCACACATGCCCTGGGTCCAGGAGGACCCACATACTATACACCCTCTTTAAATCATACTCACCCCTCCATCACACCAGCACCATCATCAGCAAAAGTCAAAGGGAAAATGGTTGCCACAACCGTTTTAAGATGATTTGCGCAACAAGGCAAGGGCACCATGTTCCAGGAGACCTGCATGCCTACCGATACCTTACCAGGAGGCAGAATCGCATGCAATATATCACATTGCATGTGATATAATGCATGCGACCCCGTACCCCACCAGGGAGTTTAAGTAGAGCAGGTAGGTCCGACCTCCGATAGGATGCAAATGGGAAAGAGCATTGTATCGGTTGCAATGTCAAACACATGCAATTTGGGCCGATTTCACCCTATTCCTCGGCCCGATCTGATGGAATTGGGTGAAATCAGCCCAAATCACATAAGTGTAGGAAGGCCTTTACAGTGCCTCATGCACATATCTGCCTCTCCTGGCACCTTGTTAGGGGTGGAGTACCCGTAGAAGTTACTACGGAGTACCCGTAGAAGTTATTACCCAAAAAGTATGCACCAACAATACATTACTTACTTTTGTTTTACCGTATTACTTAATTACTTAACCGTTTGTACTATGCACTTTTGGCCTGTAAAGTGCCTTGCATCCTTTGAGAGAAAGAGCGTGATAATAAATAAAAGTATTCTTAATATTATTAAAGTTGTGGAAAGTATAGTAAGTAATGTAAAAATTGGATTGGGCTTTTTTCTTGGTTTCTTATTGGGGAACCGAAGGAATATGCAATAGGTGTTTGATTTTTTCCTTTTTAGTTAAAATGCTAAATTAAAATACCAATAAATATAATTGGAAAACATAATATAAATATTTGTGGTCAGCTAATTTAAAATTCACACAGGTTTGAAATTACAGTCCATTAAGGTCATCTCCTTAAATAATATATGTCTGTTTATTTTGGCTATTTTGTCTTTGCGCTCTACATTCTTAAATTTTGTTTGATCGGGATCAATTGGGTAGGAATTGTCTCGGTACATTATGTGTCAGAATGTGAAAGTAACAAGACCAGACAATAAGGCAGGAGGGACAGAAGCTTTACACCTAAGAGAGTTAAAAACCATTTTAAAAAATCCCATTAGCTTCAGTGAGAAAATTGATTTCCCAGATAATGAAAACTCTTTTTTATCTCCCAGAAAAGGATTCCAAAGCCAAGAAGGGAAGCAGTCAGAATACTGTAGATGGATTATAAGAGTGAAATAGATGCATCCATACTATTCTTATACTATAAAATGGTACATTTTAGTACTGCTTTTCTTTCTATGGACAATATGTCACAGTGAATTCCTAAACCTATTTTTTTTCTTTTACACAGTTGATAATTTCTTTAAACATATCAAAGTTAAGAATTAAAAGAATCATTGCAATCAGAGTACAGTGTTTTTATGTGCTGCTAAGTTAAAGTATCTTATTACAGCTTTAGGATGACCATTTCTACTGGCGCCAATTGTGACATACTGTAGTCATAGATGTGGCTGCAGACTATCCTCTGCAAAGTAAACATTATGCAAACATGGCTACAAATATCAGAATCATCTTATTTATTTAGTGCCATCTAAAAAAATCAAAGTATCTGATTGGTTGCCCATAGCAATAACCAAGGGCGTAACTACCATAGGTGCAGGGGGTGCAGCTGCTATGGGGCCCAGAGCTGAAAGGGCCCACTTTACCTGTCAAAGTATCATGTGCTGTATACATTTTTCAGCATTAGGTGATAAAATAGGGGCCCTAACATAGTTTTGCTATGGGGCCCACATGTATCTAGTTATGCCACTGGCAATAACCCATGTGATATATAACTCCCTGCCGTGTATTACAATGAGCATTGAGATAAGAAATTAAAACAACAGGAAACTGTACATGGACAATCTCATGGTTATAGATCAATCTTCAGAGACAATGATGTTTCTATTTCAACTTCATTTCATGTTATTTGTTGAAACCACAGCACTACAGACAACTAAAGGTGTCACTAAGGGATGGTGACGCCTGCTGCACCACATACTGTACATTGCGTGCACTAGTCTACAAAGGAAGTGCTGAATCAGGGTAGGGAGAATAGTCGGGGCTGCAAGATAATGTAGCAGTGCGGCACGTGGCTCCCTGCCACTGAGGACCTGTCATTTTGGTGCCAACCCATGGTTGGGTGTTACCTGGGTTTGTTGCACACTATTTGATAATGCCAGTGCAACCAACTTTTTCTCTCAGAAATTAACTTTACTTATCACTGCATATACATATTTTTGTTGAGGGTTGGTATAAACTTGTGGTTCCCTGGAAATGGACTTAAATAAGAGCCATCCAAGTGGGGAAAAAGAAGTAGCAAAGCCATCATGCCATATATGTGCACTATGACCAAGATGCAATGGGTAATGGGTTTACTCCCACTAATTTTAGAGGTATTGCAAGATGCCGTAGAAAAGCAGGCTAACGCCATCTAAAGAGAGAACTTTATAGCTATAGCCAACATGTTCAAGAAATCTAAGCAGTTTGGAACTTGTCGCAGTATTCTATGGAGAGTGTTCCAGTGAAGACTAATGATTGGAAAGCAGGGCAATGGCAATTGATATATTCTAGAATTGAAATGCGAGAGCCCTCTGACGAAGTCCAGGTGACAAAACATGTAGGGGCTGGTGTGGGAGCAAGTGGAAGGAACTGACAGAGCAATGTTCTGGTCTATCCATATAGTGCTGTGCACTTTATTATGATTCTGTAGGTTACCTAAAACCACTCATTGTGGTATGTGTTTTTTAAGCCTTTGCCTTTTTGTGTCTGAATAAAATCTTTTTGAATCTCATTCATGCACTATAGAACACCTCTTCTTTCGATTTTAGAGTGTTTTTTACCTGGAGGATACAGTATTTATTTGAGAAAGGAGCAGAAGGTCCATTTGGCATGATCGAAGTGCAAGGAGAACTTGGAAATCTCATTAAAAAAAGTGTATATGGAAAATCATCGATATGTTCAGAGAACATAAAATTAAGCTTACAGTAAAACACAGGGGAGGGTGATTGTTATCCTGGAGTTCCTGTGCTGCAATGGACACCATAACATTTGGAAATAACAAGGCCTTATTGCTCTGCAATGTTAAATCCAGTCTCTGAAGGTTGACTTTCTGTCATGGACAATGTTGTAACTACCTGGTTACCGGGGAGTGCGGGGGTGTGTGCAGTGGATACAGGTCCTAGAATACTTCCAGTATCCACCCTCTGCCCCATAATCACCTCACTAAGTCCATTGAATGGCGAGCTGTCACTTCTATTAGTCCATAATCTGTAAAGAATGGCCATACGTTGAAAATAAAAGCAGCTGAAATGATTACAGCCTTCTGCTCTAAGCTCTGATGTCTTCCTCTATGTCACACTGGGGTGTTGCTACACAAGGCAAGTGAAGCAAAATGGGGTGCCGCCAGATGCTGCAGCTGGGTCTCTCAGAACCAACATTTCAATGTGTTCCCCAGAACCCACCTCCCTATGTGTTCCTCAGAACCCATTTCCACATGTGATCCCCGCAACCATGACTGAGGGGTCTGCGGGGCTATTGTTACGCCGCTGTTTACCAAAGATCAGAATATTAAACAATTATGAGTTTGTAAATAGTTACCTGGTTATTAGCTATCTTTTGATTCCCATGATTCTTACGGGTATATTTACCAATGCTTCTAAATATAGGAAGGAGGTGTTAACTATAGCAACCAATCAGATTCTGTCTATCATTTTCTAGGATGCAATAGACAAATTATAGACATAATCTGATTGGTTGCTATGTGCAACATCACAACTTTAAATTTTTAGAAGCTTTAGTAAATGTAATAGTTGTTACTGATCAACCATTTAGTTGTTAATGGCAGATTATATGGGCCAAGTGGTTCTTATCTGCTGTCAAATTCTATGTTTCTATGTTTACACTATCTAGTGTACTCCAAGACAAACTAATACACGCAATTTATGGTATAATACAGTATGTTATTTTGTGTTTTATTCAGTCATGGATTTTCATTTGATGAAAATTTGAAAAGAATTTCTGAAACCATTATTTTTAGGTTCTGGTACCATTGCAAAGTGCTCATCAGACCAAATTCTCCAATTGAATTACTTTTTGTCCTAAACCTCCACAATTTATGACTTTGACTTTGCATCAAATATTGTAGTTGTGGGTGATTTACAAGATGAGTTATGGCAGCAAGATGAAATTGTGATGGAAAACCATGTATCAGAAAACAGAGGTCACAGCTATATACTCATGATCAAATTGGATATTCTTGTTTATTCTTTAATAATTTAAAACTGGAATTAGAATCATTTCACTCCAAAAACAAATTTAAAAAATGTCAAAGTAATGACCGACTACAAAATGTGTTTGTATAGATGCTAGATAGATAGATAGATAGATAGATAGATAGATAGATAGATAATCCAATATAATAAAAGACTAACACTGCTCCTCGGCTCTTTATGGGCAAATAAAATGTTTTTTTTTGTGGTGGTGGACAATAGATGGTGCCCTACTTAATTATAATAATGCACAAATATGATAGATTTATTAATTTATGAACAGTTTCTTTGATAGCGCACATATATTCCACAGCGCTTTACAGAGAATAGTTGAACACTCACATCAGTCCCTGCCCCAGTGGAGCTTACAATCTATGTTCCCTACCACATGTAAACGCACATACACAGACATTCTAGGGTTAATTTTGTTGGGAGACAATTTGCCTACCAGTATACTTTTTTGGATTGTGGGAGGAAACCGGAGTACCTGGAGAAACCCACGCAAGTACGGGGAGAATATACAAACTCCGCACAGTTAGAGCCATGGTGGGAATCATACACATAACCTCAGTGCTTGGATGCAGTAATGCTGACCATTACACCATCCGTACTGCCCCATGTACTATAATCTGTAATGTGTGCTCCATAAAATTGAATTTCATGATTCTTTTGCTGGATTCCCACTATCCCCCGATCATTTTTCTCAGAAAAAAAATGGCTGATGGTCATTATCAAGGTATCCCATAAGCCTGTTTTTTTCAGGAGAAAGAAAAATGTTGTGTTTTCATGCGATAACACATGCGATGGGGAATAAGTATCCGGTGCATCGGGGTCGACTGGTTATCAGGGCTAATTGGCTCGCCAACGGAAAATGCATCGCCCACCAAAAGTTGCCATGGCTAATTGGATAACACCTTTTATTGGCATGATAATGTTCTGTTGTGCTAAATGCAATACTTATAAATGCTACATTTAGTAGGTCATCTTATAGCAGCAGTCATTTCTCTGTTGTCTTCCGCCGATGCTATAATGCACCCATTTAAAGCAGTAGCAAAAGGAGCAATAATTCATCTAAGACCGGCATGGCCAAACTGTGGCCCTCCAGCTATTATGAAACTACACATCCCAGCAACAGCTGGAGGGCCATAGTTTGGACATGCCTGATCTAAGAGAACAGATGTATATGGTGAAATTGGTTTTAGGATGAGGACATTTCTGAAATATGTACGAAGATTGTTTTATACTGTATCTCATGAGCCTTATGTATTTCCAGTAGGACAGCTTAAACATGGCATACATTTAAATACATGCAGTTTGTGAAATCAAATTTATTAAGTAATTGTAATCTGCAGTTTCCAGTGTTACATTACATGATTTTATCTAGGTTTCCTGCTTGCACTCATGAAGGGAAGAAAAACAGTAATGCTGCCTGTTATAAAATCCCTTACAGTACAATTTAGGCTGGTACCCAGATTTATGCCTAGACCTTTCTGCTAAATCATTTACAAGAAATAAATTACTTGCTCTGCTCCAAGGAAAATGTATTTTTTCCCAAGTCGGATACAGATCATATAAAATATTTTGCAAACATAACCCTATGGGAATATAGAAGTGAACAGCAACTTAAAGAAGGCTGCGATACACTTCTGTATGGAGACCCTAAAGTTTCTCTTATAACAAGGACATTTATATATGTGTGTGTGTGTGTGTGTGTGTGTGTGTAAGGTAAATGGAAGAACTGCACAATGAGCATAAGTTCAATAAAAAGCTCACATACACATCAGTTTAGAAAATGAACATAGGTAGCAATCACCACAAAGTGTGTACAGTGACACCCAGTTGTTCAGAGAAGGTGGCTGGATGCTTGCAGACACGAGCGATCATTGGAGACGGATTGACCAGATGTGGACCCGGCGAGACTGGAAACAATGCTCTCAATGCCCTACATCACGAGGAACTTTGTCAGGAGTCCCTCGTGGTGAAATGCATTGAGGGCGGGGTTTCCAGTCTTGCCGAGTCCGCATCTGGTCTGTCCGGCTCCGATGATCGCTTGTGTCTGCCTACTCTGAACAGCTGCAGCTACCTGGGTGTCGCTGTACACACTTTGTGATAATTGCTACCCTATGTTCCTCTTTCTAAACTGATGTGTATGTGAGCTTTTTACTCTTACTAAATTTTTATTGAATTTATGCTCATTATGCGCTTCTTCCATTTTTCTTCCATGTGAAATACTCGAGTGGGCTTGCGTAAGCCCTCATTGGAGGATAAACTGGTTTCGGAAAGCTGAGACAGACACTCCTATTATTTGGACTTTGCGCAGTTTGGACTATTGTATAGATATATTCTTTCTCAGCCTACATAAATCTATGCTTCTGATTATAAATACATCATCCAGTGGCAGTAGTTGAGAAGTGGCAGAAATGGGATGGGAGGCAGAAGCATTTTTCCGCATCATGCTCCAACTGCAATGACAAATACAAGGTCATTCCTGTAATGACCACAACAACTGTCCAGAGATGCTCACCCAATGTGACCTCAGTGGCAGAATTATTTACCTGAAAGTCTCCCCAGGAAACCTTTTGCGCTACTATGAGCGTGCATATAAAATCTTCTGGAATGTGTAGAAGTGCCTTGAATTCTGGTGGCTCTTCGTGGCTCCTGAGAGAGTAAACCAGTCTCCTGCATGAATTTCACATTGGCTTGTATCATCATGGTAACAAACTCCCATATTAAAGTGGCACCAATTGCTTTCATTAGTGAAGTGCATAGCCAAGACTGATTGTGTCATTACAACCCCTCACACCTTGGATATGGGACACCCTTGGCTATTCTTGGAAGGGGCTTTTTAAAAGTCAACAAGTATGAGTAGAAAGTGGGTTATCTGACTGCTAGAGGCACAAGCAGAAATAAGAAATAAAATCCTGTAATTATACACAATGTGCACAATGGAACCTTGGTCTTAATTGAATATACCCCTTAGAGACATTAAGCACTAGTGCTAACAAGCTCTTCAAAGGGGTGTGGTATACATTATCAACATTTATCATGTTGACATTCATTCATTATGTTGAGAGGAGAATCTCCACATTGACCATATCGACATTCATCATGTGGACACTGACAAAATAATCCCTGTTGGTCTAGTGGTGAGGTCTAGTGGTGAGGTCTAGTGGTGAGGTCTAGTGGTGAGGTCTAGTGGGGAGGTCCTGATTAGCTTCAGTTGTTGCTTCTGGGTCACTTGTAGAGCAGTTACAGCACAGACATCTGATAAACAGCTTTCTGGTAAGTCTTCGTCCATATCCATAACCCGAATTCCTACATCTCCCCTTGGTGTCACTTTAACCCTGCTGTCCCACAGCCTAACCCTAATTTTGACATCCTGAGAATACTTGGATTTCACATCATTAATGAAATGTTGAAAACAACATATCAAAATCTTTTGAATGTTGACATTGTGCACCATGTTGCCTTCAACATTTTAATGATGACTTAATCAGAACTGTCAACATCGTTGTGTCCATATTATGACTGTAGCTCCTCCCAAGAATCCTCACTAAGGGGAGGTACACTCCTTCTGGCAAATTCCTTCTTAGATGGGCAAAACCATGTGCACTGCAGGTGGGGCAGATGTAAAATGTGCAGAGAGAATTAGATTTGGGTACGTTATTTTGTTTCTGTGCAGGGAAAATACTGACTGCTTTATTTTTGCACTGCAAAATAGATCTCACTTTGAAGTAAAACCACACCCAAATCTAACTCTCTCTGCACAAGTAACATCTGCCCCCCCTGCAGTGCACATGGTTTTGTCCATCTAAGAAGGAATTTGCCAGAAGGAGTGAACCAAAATAAACCCCTTAGTGTACTTCCGACAAGTATCTGCTATACATTTTTCACAATATTTATTTGTGGATTATTTATTTATTTATTTATTTATTTACAGGTTCTTATATAGCGCAGCAGATTCCGTTGCGCTTTACAATAGTAGACAGTGATAAAACAAACTGGGTAACAACATACAGACTTGGAGGTAGGAGGGCCCTGCTGCAAGCTTACAATCTATAGGGATATAGGGGGAAACACAAGGACAGGCACCAGTAATACCATAGCAGTCCCACCAAGTTACAAGTCCAGAAGGGTAGCTATATAATACATAAGTGCCTCAGAGGGTTATGCATGTAGAACTTAAACATTATAGGCTTGCCTGAAGAGGTGAGTTTTCAGGGAACGCTTGAATGTTTGGAGGCTATTGGAGAGTCTTATTGTGCGTGGAAGGGCATTCCATAGGATGGGAGCAGCCCGATGAAAGTCCTGTAATAGTGAATGGGAGCTGGTGATCCGTGGATGATTATAGTTTGAAGTTGAAAAGTCATTCCACATCGATCAAAAGTAAAACGATGAACTTAGAATGCCATTATAGATTGTAATTGGTCCTTAGCACAAACTGTGAATCAAGTTTTTATCTCTGTATTAATTTAGTCTGCTAGTGATCTAAACTATTATTTACAATAGATATACAGTATATTATATCTGCTTTCTTCAGCATTGGGATGCTATTTAGTTTGATGTACAGTCTGCTTGCAGAGACAACGCTGACTTGCTTATAATCCTCGATTCCTGCATCTTTGACAGAGAAGCTTGCCCATAACTTTGAGGATGCTTGTGTTTAATTGTGACAAGCTCAGAGAGAATGGCGGAATGACAGATAAAGAGCCCAGTTAACAAGGAGAGTCACCAAAGTTCGGTTTCTCAGTGTACTGACGATAAGCTTTGTTTAAAGATGTCAATCACCGAGACGGTCTAGAAATTATTTAAATATGTATTTGCCATATGACAGATAAATCAGTCTAAAAAATAATGTTTGGCAGACTCCCTTGAAATGTTCTGTAGCTCTCTGTAAGAGTGGAATCTATCTACATGGAAAGTCAAAGAGTGTCGCTACCTCAATATGACAGGAGTCTTTGAGATAAAATAAAAGAATGACAAGGAGCAAGAGGTATTGTAATCACTAGTAAACCAAGACCAAAGGCAAAGCTACACAACAAGATATCAATGCAGATATTATTATAGTTAAAAAAAAGCTACCACTTTCACTATCTCAAATAAAAATATTATAGGGATATAATACTTCCAGTACTGTAAGTTATGGAAATAGTAGCTAAATAATTAACATCTGATACCTAATATTTAGGTCAACACGGACGTGTAATGGTTAGCATTACTGCCTCACAGCACTGAGGTGATGGGTTTGATTAATACTTAACTTTGTGGAGTTTGCATATTCTCCACGTGCTTGTGTGGGATTACTCCGGGTAATCTGGTTTTCCCCCACAATCCCAAAATATGCTGATATTGGCTCCCAACAAAATGAACCCTAGAATGACTGTGTGTGTGTGTACCGGTGGTAGCTCCACTGGGGCAGGGACTGATGTTAACCACTTGAGTGGTATGCACGGAAGTTTCTCGGGCTCAGTTGCGCTGCCGCAGCGGGCTGTCCTGGAAAATTTCCAGGCATACCACTAAAATGAAGGTGTGCGCCAGTGGTGTTCAGGTGTGCACCACTGGCGCATCACCTGTCTGGGCACCCCCCAGTGGCCACTCTGCTGTCCCCTCCCCTCAATCCCCCGCACCTCGTCTCAGCTCCGGTGTATATGCCGGAGCTCCCCTACCCTCGCCGCCATTAGTAGTAGTAATTGACAGGCGGCAGGCTCGGGGATGTTCGGGGCGGCTCGGGGAGACTCGGGAGAGTTCAGGCACCCGAGTCCTCCCGAGCCGCCGCAAAACATCCCCGAGCTTGCCGCCTGTGTGATCACTGACAGGCAGCAGGCGGCAGCGGCGGTAGGGGAGCTCCGGCAAGCTCTGGCATCTCCATGATCTGTGGTGGGTTTTGGGGGGGCAGGACAAACCTGCCCTGGTAGATTTGTCCTGCCCCAGCAAAACCCACCACTCAAGGGGTTAATATTCAATTATTCGCTGTAGCAGCAGAATATGTGTGTGCTATAAAAATAACTGGTAAAAAAAATTCTATATATATTTATATGATTATATAATATTTCATACAAATCTAGTTAAGGATTTTTGTAGTCTTCAGTAAATTCTGTTTACTTTATAAATAATGTAATTGCAAGTCTTCTTTGGGTGTACTGATCTCGGCTTACTCTACAGTAATAGTATATATATGCAAGTGATCCTGATGATGGCTCTGTTTTAAAACTACAGACAATGGGCGGGATGTATTAAAATACATTGCCGCCCCTCGCTGCACTACCACAGTGATGCTCTCTCATATGTACTAACATATGCGACTAGCATTGCAATGCGGTGATGGAGCCCCCCCGCGATGTGATGTGATTCAAGTTCTCCTCTGGCCTTTATGGGAAGCGGCTGTCCTGTCCCCGGAGCCTCCTCCTCCCCCCTGCAGCTGGAAGGACCTAAGGCTGTAACATGTTGCTAGGAGGAGTTTAATGCAGGACGGGACTCTAGAGGGGTCAGTGTCTTCAGCGGGAGGCTATAAGAAGCCCATAGGCTTCTATAGGGTATCGCC
Source organism: Crinia signifera (assembly GCF_055691185.1). NCBI lineage: Eukaryota > Metazoa > Chordata > Amphibia > Anura > Myobatrachidae > Crinia > Crinia signifera. Next base: position 148,066,379 of record NC_139223.1, on the reverse strand, counting down.
ACCCGAAGGTGGCGATACCCTGCCCAGCGAAGACGCGGCGGCCGGGTCTTAGTACATTTTTATCTTAGTACATCCCACCCAATGTCATATTGTTTTAAGCAGGTGCTGTGATGCTTTAAGGATCTGTTTGCTTGACTCTGATTTTTCCCAAGGGAGAATCTCATGTGCGTAAGAGTTCTTGAGAAAGGCATGAGCAGTCGCCCCCATCCCCACCCCTGCCATTTCCCAATGGAGAAACTTTTATGCTTTAGAGGCATTTCCAAAACTTACAGAATAGGAATATGGCCGGTGAGTGACATTTACTAGATGACTGTCTCACCTAGTTCCTTCATGGCACATATTGGAAGACAATGCAGTGGCACATATTGGAAGACAAAATTGATCACTAGCCACGCAGTTATGATGGAATATCAGGAGAGTCTATTAAGCAAATATAAAAGTGTTATTCAAGGAAAGTGGGAATCATTTTAAAGTGATGGAGCTTACATGTCATCTTTGACAGATCACAAAGCTTAAAACATAAGTGGTTTTATATGAAGTCCTAATAGCACTGATCACACTGTGCTGTGCAGATAGTGAGGTCAAATACATCTATGCAGATTGCACTGAATGATAAAGGGGACATACTTCCCAACATTTTATATTACCAAAGCAAGCGTCTCAAATAACGGACCTGTGATTTCTGAGCAAACCATTTACATGGCAGTACTTTAAATACAGCTTCATCCCCTGGGAATTCTGAGCAGAATAATATCTACAGAAATACTGATTGACCCTACTTGAAGCTCATCATCCTGTGAAAAGCAAAAACCACAATATCACTGACAAAGTGAAAAGGGTTAGGTACATCCTTATTTAACCCTTCTCCCTGAAAAATGAATACTGTCATGTCAATCGTGCTACAGCCTCCTAGACCATGGGCTGGTTGTAATACCACCTGAGTTTGGTGGCAGTTTGGGATGCCGGCTGAACGCTGAATTTTTTGTAAAGGGGCATTCATATACAAGGCATGGTTTTGCCTTGAAAGACTGCTCCTTTCAAAAAATTGTTCAAGTTTGGCCAACATGCCACACTGCCGGCAGACTCTGGCAGCATTACATTCTGCCCATTGTATTCACACGTGGAGCAGAAGACTCCACACCGTATAAAGATGTGTGCCACTCAATGGGGTAAGTATATTTAAGAGCTTTTAGAAAGATGAGGCCTTAATATTAATTCTCATTAGTGAATGTATGTATATGCAGATTAGACAGTTTAAATGAACATTATAGCAGAATAACTTAATTATCGACAGATTTATGATTCTACCCCTGAATTTTAAGCATGCGAACTATATTCATATTGGATGTCAGTGTTTCCCTTTTTAAATATACTGAACAATAATTGCAGATTATTTAAATAAATACATTTGTATTTAAATTCAACTTTCTTCAATAAAATATATTTAAAAATGTTATGGAATGAATCCTGTGACGAATACAGCTATAGAAATACAAATTTGTTTTGCAAATCCGAGAGATTTTGGAAAACTATAATTTAAACTTTACAGGATCATTTTCTGGAAGGTTTCTTGTTACAGTGTGTGTTTTCAAGACACCCATATTGAGGTTTACTATGTAGCCATGAAGAGAAAAAACGTTCACTTCCTTCTCTAAGGGATCATTATGTTCTAAGGGTATCCGAATGATAGATCTACGATCTCTAAGTATACACTCAAAGAGTCGACACCATATGGTTGACATGCATTAGGTAAACAGGTTCAAAAGGACAACGGGTACAAAAGATCAAAAGATGAAAGTTTGATAGGTAAAAAAGGTCAAAAGATAAAAGGTTGACAGGTTCAAAAGGTCAAAAGAGGAAAGGTTAAGGGGTACAAAAGCTCAAAAGAAGAAAGGTTGACAGATACAAAAAGGTGAACAGATGAAAGGTTGACAGGTGCAAACAGTCAACAGGTTCAAAAGGCCAAAAACAACAGTCGACACACAAATGATCACCCTTTTAATTTATGATTTTCCAACATTTGCTTGATTTACTCTCCAAATAGAGTACAGTTGGGAATAATAACCTGTGGTGAGTGGAGAGAGACACCTTGATGTAGAAAGTGAGCCCCCCAGGATATATGTTTCTACTGATGCTGGTTACATATTACCAAAATTACAAATTGACCCAAAAAAAATGAAAAACACTTGTCAACCATTTCCCTGTCAACTTACTGACCCCGTAAACCTTCTAACTGTTGACCTTTTGCACGTGTCAACCATACTCGTCCAACTTATCGCCTTTCGACATAGGCACTGTAGATCTCCTATATGACACCTGTGAGCACAGCACAGTCATATAGCGACTGAGGAAGAGGTCAGCAGACAATGAAACATGGTGCTATTTTCTGCTGAGCAGTATATATTCTAGAACAGTATTCTTATTCCTTTCTCCCTCTTCTTATAAGTAACATTTTTTTTTTTTTACCATATAATTTTTTGCAAATTATCTTTAAACTTTATAATACATCTTTATTTTAATTTATTTAAACAGACTGTTTATTTGTATTTATTTATTTGCACTTATTACTGGATTTATGGGCTGGTTATAGAATATATTTCATACTGTATTACACTGACGAGCATCAGGATAAAGTAATATCCAAAGCTACACTATCGTTTATTAAAAGGTGAATGCAATCACTATAAGAATCTGCAACCATCACTGGGTTTTGAAGGATATACAACTTTGTGGGTGAGATTTAATAGGATGAGAGATTCAGAAAGTGAGAGATTTGGTAAGAAATCTCCAGGTTTTTTTAAAGCGACAATCATTTACACTGCAAAACAAGTTTTATTTTGCAGTGTAAATGATTGGCGCTTTAAAAAACTGGAGATTTCTCACCAAATCTCTCACTTTCTGAATCTCTCATCCTATTAAATCTCACCCATTGTCTCCTGAATTTTGGAACCATAATACTGAACAACCACATGTAAAGAGGACACACTGTTGCTGGGCAACCACTACAAGAAGACAGTGTTAAAAATGTCCAATGTCTACTTTTAGTTTTTATATGGTGACTTTTGTTTTTATATACCACCATACACCTATACAACTGTAACTGAACAGTACTATGATCTCACTTTATTTTCCTTTCAGTTTATAACCACATTGCTGGGAGAACATTTTATTACCTTTACACTCTAATAAGACCGATAAAGCACCAAGACAAGACTCTATCGATACTCATGTCAGGGAAACCCCAGCTTGGCCTATTCTGTTGAAGGCGCAGTTGTAACTGAACAACTTACTGCAGAACTGTAAATTTTCAGCATGAAAAAAAAAGTCAAATACTTTGTAAAAGAGAAAAATAAGTTTCCAAGTGGTAGAAGTGAATTTATTTCTACTGATCAAGGACCTGTGTGGTGTCTACATTCACCATCAGTGGCAAACGCAGGATTTTTAGAGGGGGTTCAAATGTAATCCAAAATCTATCACTCTGTAGTGTGAGTAAGGGGAGTGTGTAGGGGAGTCTGGGGAGTGGTAAAAGCCCTGAATATTGGTCTTTTTATACACTGGATACTGTACGGAATACAGTAATAATATTTAAAGGCACAGATGGTCTATAGTATAGACTGTTTCAAACACTTAAATAAGTGGTCACTTTTTTTATTATTATTTACAGTTTATTATATAGCGCAGCAGATTCCGTTGCACTTTACAATAGTAGACAGTGATAAAACAAACTGAGTAACAACAGACAGACTTGGAGGTAGGAGGGCCCTGCTGCAAGCTTACAATCTATAGGGATATAGGAGGGAAACACAAGGACAGGCACCAGTAATAGCATAGCAGTCCCACCAAGTTGCAAGTCCAGAAGAAAAGCTATATAATACATAAGTGCCTCAGAGGGTTATGCATGTAGAACTTAACTATGATAGGCTTTCCTGAAGAGGTGAGTTTTCAGGGAACACTTGAAAGTTTGGAGGCTAGTAGAGAGTCTTATTGTGCATGGAAGGGCATTCTATAGGATGGGAGCAGCCCGATGAAAGTCCTGTAATAGTGAATAGGAGCTAATCATCCATGCAGAAGAGAGACGCAGAACTTGTGCAGAGCATAGTGGTCGAGATGGGAGATATTTTGTGATAAGTAAAGAGATATAAGCTGGTGCAGTATGGTTAATAGCTTTATATGCGAGTAGAAGTGTTTTAAATTGAATATGGTAAGATACAGGCAACCAATGGATGGACTGGCAGAGCGGATCAGCAGATGATGAGCATCTTGCAAGGAATATCAGCCTAGCAGCAGCATTTAAAATGGATTGCAGTTGCGAGAGTCTGTTCTTGGGAAGACCAGTTAGGCCACTATTGCAGTAATCAATGCGGGATATAATGAGTGCATTGATTTAGTAGTGTTTTGTGTAAGATACGGTCGTATTTTGGATATGTTTTTTTAGATGCATGTAACATGATTTGGAGACAGATTGAATGTGGGGAAGAAATGACAGTTCAGAATCGAGGATGACCACTAGGCAATGAGCTTGTGGGGTAGGGTAGAGTGTCGAGTTAACAACAGTTATGGAGATATCAGGATGGTAACTGTTCTTGGATGGTGGGAATATAAGTAATTCTGTTTTGGAAATATTGTGTTTGAGTTGGCGAGAAGACATCCAAGATTAGTTTGCCAAGAGAGGAAGATTGAGTATAGATTGAGAAAAGCAGAGGACCTAAGACTGAGCCTTGTGGAACTCCACCTGACAGAGGTAGTGAAGGGAAGTAGAGTCAGAGAAGTGAACACTGAAAGAGCGATCAGATAGGTAAGATGAGAACCAGGAAAGGGGTTTATCATTAAGACTTAGGGAGTGTAGTGTTTTTAAGAGAAAAGTGTGATCCACAGTGTCAAACGCAGCAGAAAGATCTAGAATAATAAGTAGTGGGTAATGGCCTTTAGACTTAGCAGTTACCAGATCATTCACCACTTTAGTCAGTGCTGTCTCAGTGGAGTGTTGGGAACGAAATCCTGACTGAAGTGGGTCTAATAGGGCGTGAGAGTTAAGAAAGTGTGTGAAGCGAGAGTAGACAAGTCTTTCAAGTAGCTTGGAGAGGCATGGGACCTGAGAGATAGGACGGTAGTTAGAGAGAGAGTTAGGGTCAGAATTGTGTTTTTTCAGAATGGGAGTAATCACTGCATGCTTGAACAAAGAAGGAAAAGTACCAGTAGCAAGAGAGAGATTGCAGATTTTAGTTAAGGTTGGAATAAGCATAGGAGATAGAGTTTTAATGACTTATCCTAGGTATAGGATCAAGAGGAGAGGTAGTAGAGTAGGGGGGTAAAAAAAAGGTTAAACATATAATAAATAAATACACAAACATAATGGAAACAGTACTGCACTTTCTAACCTCACAATCTCCCACTTTATGGTAAGCCTCCTGTCTATTCCTCCTGGCAGCTACTCTCCATTGTAACGTTTGAGGGCTCAGATCCACACATACAGTAAATGTGGTAGAGAAGCTGGTACAATGAGCATGTGCAGCAACCATACTCTGTCCCTTACACTGCATGGTGCTGTGGCAGCTCTATTGATCATATTATATACCAGTGCTATTGTCATAATTTAAGGCACTTGCCAAGAGGAGGGATGTTTCTGGGCAACCAGAAACCCCCCTGCGTTTGCCTATAACCATGAAATAACTTGCAGCAATGTTCACTCTGATTTTCAATTTTGGGATAGCTCCTCACACTACTTATAATCATAGATCACAATTACCTTAATGAAAGCAATGAGGATAATTTGTATTATAATGAAGCATTGTAAAGTTATGTTAAGTGCTAAATGTTGTGATGAAAGAAAGCATACATTATATAGTGTTCATTCTAGCACCCGCCATATTTGAAAACCCATGCAGTTCCTCTTCCCTGCCTGGGGTGTCGCTGTCTGCTGTAGTGCTTCTAGCACAGTGTGGTCTGTACATCAGCACTGATATGCAAACCAGACCTGTGCTAGAAACACCACAGCAGACAGCGACACCCCAGGCAGGGAAGAGGAACTGCATGGGTTTTCAAATATGGCGGGTGCTAGAATGAACACTATTATAAATAGGTCAATTGCAATTTGCAAACTGATATTTTATTTCAGTGTATAAAAGTAATAGATGCAAGACTAGATCTAGGACACATTTCAATATATAATGCAATGCATATTACCCGTGAGTTTACTTGTTTTAGCTAAAGGCTTTATGTTTGCTTCACTGGTAACTAGGATATTTTTTTATATATATTTTTTTTTAATTGAAGATCTGATACACACCAGACATTATTTTGCAAAAGACATGAACAGGAAAGTACATGCTGTATGCCATGGTAATACACCACACATGCGTTTTCTGCAGATAATGACTACCCCCATTCTCTCATTGGTGTATAGCGAGTGGGTCAGCTGCTAGACTGCATACTCCAACCAACAAACCTGCCACTGGCCGGACCTGTGTCCTGTGTATGGATGCATGCTCAGTGTAGTGAGAGGAGGAGGAGGTCCTTGATACACAGAAACAACAGGTCTCACCACCTGTGACCCCGGCTCCACCGGTCACAATAGTGGAACAGGTGGCCATCAGCCATAGTGTTCCCTGAGTGACCCTCCCTACCACTGCCCCCATGCAAGTCCATCCATCCGCCTGACCGCCGCAGCTACAGTAAACACGGGCTGTTGCTAGAGTAGTACAGGTAAGAAAATGAGAGGTGGGAGTGAGGTACAGGGGGTGAAATCTAAGGAGGCAGTGGATTGCAGGTGTAAGAAGTGGAGGGTTAGAGTAAGCTTCCCTGTCCCTGTTTAAGGTTGGTGCTATACCAGGGTGGATTTCTTCTTGGTACACAAATGGGAGAAAATATCTTTATAGTTTTAAAGTAATAATAGTTACAAAAATAATATAACATTGTTAAATACATCCTTCAGTTTATAAGACATGCCACCACTATATTTACACCTCCCTGAAACATCTATCCACAGATCAGCTCTAGTTAACAGTGAATGAGCTATAGCAGCCATTAACAATCAATAGATCTGTAGAGTTTACAACAACCAATGTGACATTGATCTTTATGTAAAAAGCCATAAAAAGGACCTAGACACTGGCCATAAGCATTTACAAATAGCACAATTAACACATTCTGGAACCGTGCATTCAAAACAGGTCAATAGTTCTGAAGTACTGTACATCGGAAACAATTGTGGTCGCCTTTTGCACTGCTAAGCTGCTAATAAGGTGTGCTACATCCGCCGCGCTGTGAAATGTTAACAATTACAGATGTGTTTACTGCATCTCCAATTATAAAAATATTGTCAACAGTCGATCTGTGAATCTGTGGGGGAAAAAAAAAACAACAAGAGCCATAACATTTACAGGCAGTAAACAATTATTCCAGCAAATGTCTGTATTATTAGGCTACTGCCCTAAGATTTATTGGTGTGCAAAATATTGTGAAAGCTTAAAATACATTTGTAGATGAAATATGTCTTAAAATGTATTTACTGAAATTAATCTACAAATTTATGCCAGGAATAATTCCCAATACTGTTTAAAGGGAAACTCTTTTAAATGATTTCAGCACAAACATAAGCACTTTGCAGTTTTCCTCTTCATTGTGATTGAAATCTATACCTCTTGCTTACAGTTACTAGTCTAAAGCTGAATACACACAATAAAATATTTCTTAACGTTATGCTCAAGAACGATATTGTCATAGGCGTTTATATAATTAGGGCAGCTTGTGCGGTGCACATGGGCCTCTTGGTCCAGGGAGGGGCCACACTGCACACGATACACCCATTTATAATTATTAATAGTTTCTCAGCTGCGTTTTGGTCCCTAAGACAGAAATTAGTTGAAAAATATCTGCTGCTTTATTTCCGTGTGATTTGCATATGTGCATTGTATATGTAATTGGGAACCAAGCTCCCAAAGAACTGCGCATACACAATAGACTCTGGCATAATACCAGGGACTACTCATCATCAGATAGGAGGGGGCCGGCAGCGGAGGCTGTACGTGGGTCTACTCCTCTCTTAAAACACCCCTGGATATTGTCAACAATATTATCATGAATATTATCTAGTATGTACACACTATGGGCCAAATGCACTCAGGTTCATTGCTCCCTGAAGACCCAGCAAGGGTCGATACGCATTGGAAACACCACCCACCCTCAACCTCTCTCCCCACACAAGTCTCCTCCACAGCTGGTGGAGTCGAGCGCGTGCCACTCCACAGACTCTGCAGCTGTCAGTGTCGAAGGAGCATGGACCTACAGCTGATCACACTGCCAGCCGGGCAGGTGACAGCAGGAACCGAGCAGAGATGCGGTGAGGGACGGTCGGACTAGCAGGAGCTAGAGGGTATCAGGTACGGGTTACAGTGCCCCACCAGAGGTTAGGGACGCCAGCCTCTGGTACCACTCTGACACTACCTTGACCCCCACAGAGACTTCAGCCGCACAACCCACCCCCGGACTCTGGTTCTCACCCACCAGTTACTCATGGGTGCTTCCCCCATACCCCACTGTGACACGGACCGCAGACACCTTTTAAGGTGCAGCGGTGTGCACAACAACCTGCCCCCATTCCCTCACCTACTGTATTAACATTTTGTTAGTAACCGTTTTATAGACCATTATCAATAAATCTTTTTTCAGTTTTCAACCTGCATCCCTCTTGTGCTAGCTTTGGGAGGTTTAATTAACTATGGGGATTTAACATGGCTAATTGAATTCCTCCCAAATTGTATAATGTTAGAATTTACAAAGACAAAAATTGTTGATATACAAAATAACATTTAAAAGAACAACAATTTTCAGTCAATTCAGACAAATGTATACACACACAAAAGAAACAAATAGAAACGTATTGTTGTTTGATAAATGTATATAATAAAACTTAATATAGTTAATATCAAAATCTACATTTAAACAAGGTTTACTACTCCTCACCTCTATGAGATGAAGTACTCCATTGACCACTAAAGGCTACGCAACAGACCAAAATTACTCCTTTGTGTACTAAAAGATGTCATAACAGAAAGTGAAAGCATTTTTTGCAGGGACAATGATCTGTTTCAAACTTGCTAGATATGGAGAGAAAACAGGATGACAGAAATTGGAGGTAGGAGCAGTTAGGGACTGGGGGGGTTTGTGGGCTAAAAACTGTTCCAGCTCAAAGTGAATGTTAAAACTGTCAAAGATCAAAGTAAAAGTACTGTACATTGCAGAAGCTGTCATGTTGAGGATTTTTTTTAACTAGTACAGTTATAATTTAACATATAGCACTTACAAATGTTGTGTTCTAATTTATATTGAGAGTTAGCAGCACATGGCAGATTCCTTTTTCTGATCTTCGAATAGTAACAGGCATTAGTGCAGTACTGTAGGTTATTATACATTTTTGGGATTGCTACAGAGCTACTGTAGATACAAGATACAAAAAAATAAATTTTGTTGAGCTATTAAGGCAATGACCCCCTGGTTAAGCCATCTTTTGTCCAATGATTTCTTTATTGCATAGTCTATTAATGAAATGATTGTTGAGTCTAAAGACTTTATATAGTTTATCTTACTATCGCTTAATTCTAAGAGCATTAAATGATAACTAAGAATTTATAACAAAGTGCACCTCCAATTGAGATTAGATAAAAATTACATTGAGTTCACACAATGTGCTCAAAAAGGTGAATTAATATTGTCTACTGTAAAATAATATTTTTTTTCCAATTTTCAATAATAAATGATGTACATAAGATATTAGTATTCCTACATTTTCACAGCTTATTCAACAAAACTTGAATACATTTAAGTCTGGACTCATCCAAGTAAATGTATTCCACATAACTGAAGCCCATATTTCATAGAACCCATACACTTAAAACGCAATAGCAATTATATTCAGTCCGTGCATACAAATCAGTCATAAAAAGACAAGAAAACCTTTCCTAATAAAAACAATAAAATGGAGTTTGTTAAAGTTGTGACAAATGCACTGAATACACATTTAAAATAAATCTGTTTAAATGAAGTGGTTCTTAAAAATGAAAGTCATCATTTGGTGTTGGATGGTGATAATAGCTGCTTTGTCTACTGTAAGAAGTACCACAGGTTTCATCATTGATGTGGCATATGGAATAATAGAAATGGTAGATTGGACCGGTATCATGGACTGAAGGGTGAATCAGGAGTCACAAATCAGTTTATGTCAGGGTTGCCGACCCTCCCGGAATTTGCGGGAGTCTTCCCGAAAATCGGGTCCTTCCTCCCGGCCCCCGGAAGGGTGGGCGAACCCCATTTCAGAATCAGGGGGACCCCCACTGAGCCCCCCCGATCGCAGCATTTATATGCCGCAATCCGCGGGTCTCAGGGGAGGGGGCGGAGCTAAAACGGCACAATTGTGCCATTTTAGCCCTGCCTCCTCCATGGATATGCTATTTCGGCTATTTGCTGTAATGGGGGTGGGGCTTAATTACGTCACTGTTAAGCCCCACCCCCAAAACTCGAAATGCAAGATTCCTCTCCGGGCTTCTCCCAGAGAGGATTTTTTGAAAGTCGGCAACCCTGGTTTATGTTGTACCTTCTTAGTTCATGAGATGGTCTTCTGGTTAGTACATAAAGCACTATATAGACTGCCAAGCTAAATCGAGAGTTCAGGAGGTATCAGCATTATTTTTCCTAGGGATCATGGGGCAGATTCTGGTTCACACAGAGTGAACTTAATTGGGCCCCTGTCCCGATGGTCAGGGTTTGCGCATGTGCATACCCTGCCTGCGAACGGCCTTGTCGAGTTGCAGTGTCACTGGACCATTTGAAGTGTGAACGGAGGGAAGAGGCGGACCGGGGCGGTGGCAGCGCTGGGGCATAGGAATGCCCAGCATTTCCATGGGGATGCCCATGGAAATGCTGGGCATTCCCTTGGGTGTGTGGGCAGGCAGAGCCTGCTGGGGGCAGGCAGAGCCTGCTGGGGGCAGGCGGCTGAAATCAAATGATGTCAGCCATCCGCACTGTCTTAGTCCCGGGCACCCGCAAATATAGGCCTTCACTGACTTTTATTTGCAAAAGTAGGAGAAATCATTTAATGGTCGCCGACCATCCAATGATTTTTCCGTCTGTGGGCACATGCGAGGGGAAGTGTCTTCATAACACATCACCTCACATGGTTGCCAGGGGAAACGGTGGCTTACAATTAGAATGACCCCCATATGCAAATAAGCCACTCTAGGAAGCACTTCTGGGTACTGCCAATTACAAGACAGCAACAAAAGAATGCTTGTGGATGCATTATTTCGAGCAGGCTGGTGGTAGCTAATCATCTGAACCAAACACGCCAATTTCATGGTAAAAAAAAAAAAAAACACTCAGACAAACATTGACCCATATGGCTGTTAAATATTTAAACAAGGTGATATAATTTTATAAAACTGCTCCCGTAAAATGTCCCTAGTTTTTAAGATGTCAGTCAGCCAAAGAGATGTTATGATGGAGATCAACTAAATGGTTATGAAAATGATTAGTAAAAATGTTTGTTACATTCAAAGGGGGACATTTACTAAGATGTGTATTCTACGTCACCTGTGATGTTGCTATGGGCAACCAATCAGATCCTGTCTACTATCTTCTAGAGCAGTGATGTTCAACCTTTTTACCTTGCGGCACACTAAATAAGATTTTTAAATTGCCAAGGCACACCATGAGATCCCCACAGGGCAAAACACATTAGCCCCCACAGGAAAAAAACCAAACCTATTGGCTCCCATACAACAAACAATCACACTGGTCCCCACAGGTAACACATATAAAATACACTGGCCTTTTACATGAAAATAAGAGACCAGCAAATAACAGTTGAACTGGTGGTGGCTGTAAACTGGTTTGGGCATCTCTAGATCTGGGGGCACACTTGAGAACAGCTCAAGGCACACTAGTGTGCCACGGCACAGTGGTTGAAAAACACTGTTCTAGAGGGTGCTAAATAAATAAGAAGTAGATTCTGATAGGTTGCCCAAGGCAACATCACATGTGAAGTAGAATACATATCTTAGTAAATTTCCTCCAAAGTTACAGTACATCTCAAGTCATCCTCAAAAATATTGTGATAGATTTTAATAACTAGTACCATGGGCACCAATTATGAACTAGTTTATTCATACAATATGTGTTGACTAAATATTACTTTTACGTCTTAAAAATGTGATAATGTAAATTAGTATCCTAAAGCCTCATAAGAAGATAAGTATACTTTAAATGATAATATGCAAATGACAGCAAATGCATTTCCCAATAAGTAGGCCAGACAATCCCGATAGTCATTTTCTTATCACGGCTTTTTCTTGTGGGATGTCTGTAGTTATCTCTGGTTTTCTAATTTGTAATTCGGACTTTACAATTGGATTCATTTATGATTGACACTGCAGGTTTTATTTAAGAACAAAACTGCAAGAATTCCAGCATGAATTATTGATATTTTCCTATTATTTTTTTTGTAACAATTAAAAATAAAAGAGGAAACACACTTCTGATTATAGATTGAGATATGTTGTTTATACTTATGGTTTAGAATTAATTATTCTTTAAATAAATAAAAAAAAAATGAAAAAATAAAAAATCATCCAAATACCCAAATCTAATTCTAAGCACAGACACACCCTAAGGCAGGCATGTCCATACTATGGACATCCAGTTGTTGTGAAACTACAAGTCCCATCATGCCTTTCCACAGTTTTTCTATTAGGGAATGCTAAAACTATGGCAAGGCTTGCTGGGATGTGTAGTTTCACAACAGCTGGAAGGTCATATTTTGGACATTCCTGATCTAAGTAAATGTGTTTAATTTTTAAACAATGCATATTTATCTATCTAGGGGGGTATACATATATGTGATCCTGAAAGTCGGGATGCCTGCAGTCTAAAGCCATCCTGATACGGAGGATCCGATAAAAGCTCTGTAAGTGCCCTACCCTAACCCTGTCCCCCACAACTACAACCTGTCTGGTGCAGGGGAATGCCCAGCATTTTATGGGTGTCCACGGTGCCTACTCAAGGCCGGTGGCTGACGTCACATGACAACAGCGCCTGGTCCATCTGTTTGGCGATCTGCGAACACATCCCCTCATATGGCAGGAAAGGGATTTGGAGCGGGGAGCTTTGTGGTTGTTCAGAGTTAAGGTGCTTGCTTAGCATTGAAGTGCCGCTGCTTAGTGAGCCAACCTGAATTAGGCCCAAAGTGGAGAGAGATAAAGAACAAGCCAACCAGCTCAACCAGCTCCTGTCTTTTTTCAAACACTTTTCAAACAGGTTCCCACATTCTCCAAAGAGAGCAGGGCACCGTCCCGTGTTGCTTAGTCAAGTGGGCAGTGTGGGGCTTCAGTAACTTGCTGCAAAACTCACCATACCCTTTCACTGTTGTATGGTGCCGCACATTACAGCATAACAAAACAGAGGGTGGGGACATCTCAACTTAAGTGACAGGAAACAAGAGATGGTTTTTAACCAATATTAGTTATTGGGCTATTCAATTAAAGTCTGTTTTTAAGAGTAAAATGTTCCATTTTTTTGCGATAACACATGGGATCTGGCATAAGAATCTAGATCCCAAGTGTTTTCGTGGCTAGGCAGGCTGCTTATTGGGAATTACGCTTTGCTTGCCTGAGACGTGATAAGCATAATCCCCAATAAGTGCTAGCATCGGGGCTATTTGAATAGTCCACACAGCAGCTAATAAATACCGGCCTCTGGGCCAGATGCACTAAGCTTCAAAAGTGATAACATGGAGAGTGATAAACAAACCAACCAGTACGTTTCTGTCTGACATTTTTCAAACCCAGTCTGTGACATGGCAGGTAGGAGCTGATTGGCTGGCTGTTTATCACTCTCCATTTTATCACTTTTGAAGCTTAGTTCATCTGTCCCTTTATCTGTAACTATAAAATAATCTATCATTATTACTTTATTATGAAAATATACAATCATTTTGTTATATGGAAATAATTGTGATTTGTGAACGATCATAAATATCCTGAGAAGCCTTTATATACACAATTAATCCTACCTAAAGAATTAACATATAGAAAATCTATGTATATTACCTAGAAACAACACAAACAGAAACGAAATATCAGAGAAAACACAACTAACGTTATTACTCTTCCTAAGGCGGTAATCATCTGTTCACAAGCTTTTCAACATGGCCATTGTACACTTTGAAAAATGTTACCCAGTGGTACACTAAAGTAAAAATAAATAAGCAATAAACAAGAGAAATAGTGATTGTATATGACGGCGATCAACGATGCCAGGAAAGCAGGAGCAAAATATGTGCTTGCCGTTTTCCTACCATAATGTCAATGATTGAGGATGGGCAGCCATTGCGAAGCTGTATTAAATATATATCTCTGCAAGACTAACTTATGCTTAGGAAAAAAACACAAACCATTTGTACATTGCATTCGTACATAAACCATTTGCAGAACAATTTCAACAAGTTCTACACATTTACCTATTCTTCTCAAGAAATAAACACTTGAAATATTTGCAGCTTCAATTATCAAAATCAGGGTCCCAAGAGGGGGTAAGTGGTATAATTTACCTATACAAGGCCTGTCTTTGTAGTGTCTGGCTGTGGTGAGGTATTTGGGAAACAACCACTGTATACCATTTTCACCAGATAATAAGGCACACAGTTATCAAGGCTTTTATATCTAGGGGCAGTAAAAGACTCAAAATTCCGCTTGACGGCAACAACAAACATTTTTAAGATTTGCCTGGAGATTTTTCTGTGCTTCCACAACTCCATTTTGAAAATCATATGCACTGTCTACATGTAGGCAATCTAAGGTACCATGTACCAAAATAACCCACTAGTTTTAATACTGTACATACGGTATATATTAAGCAAACCTTTAACAGCTACTTAAAATAACTTCAATACAGTTTATTATAAAAAGTGATACAATTTATCTCCCCTATATAAACATACTTTTGGGGGTATCCTATTAGCAGTGATGATTCAATAATGATTAATAGGTTCGTCCGGGGCTATCCTATTATCCCTAATGTTGGCAGCCATTCCCAGATGACAGCTGTTATTAGGGGTTATGCTTCACTTGCCTGTGGCGGGCAAAGCATAATCCCCAATAAGCAGCCACCAGAACCCAGGATAACACATGGGATCCCGGACATATTCCTGATCCAATGTGTTTTTGCCTAATTGCGGGTCAATTTTTGACCGATAAAAACGGACAGCGATTGGATGCGACAATAATGACCATCTGCCATTGTTATTGATATCCGGATGTTTCTATCAGTTGAGTCGGCTTCAGAGATAATAGGATATCATCTTAGAATGATTATTTATAATAGATAGGAGTCAATATTGCTGATAAAAAGCTGAAGAAAAAAAAAACCTTCAACAATGCCAGTTTATCTTCACCAAGCTAAAGTAGATACATTTCTAAGAGCATAAATATGTAACTTTAGTATTTATCTGCTCTTGGAAAACAATGAAAATATCACACACTACGGAATGCAGAAACCAGCAGAAGCGGACTAATAATTGTTTACAATGAGATTCCCCACTTAATCCAAGGTGTTGATTTGTACAGTAAGCAAACATTCTGTTATTGTTTGCAAGAGACATTCTTTCAATTGTTCTGCACTTTCACAGATGAGAACCTTTAGAAAACATTGAATGCAGGTACTGCGCACATCATCTACACTAACAGTATGGTTGCCTTGAAAGTGTTTTGTTAAAAACAGTTATAAATAATGCGATCCTTAAAATCTAAAATCAGGTCCTCAATTCAACTTCAAGGTCCCCGTTCCTTTAACAGATATACTTCAGGGAACTAGCAACTGAATTCTAATTGTGTTTTATTTAGCTTCATGTTGTATCAAAGAGAAAAATCAATACCATTTGTACAGCAATGAAGAAAAATGCAATCTATAAAGTGTTCTTATTGAGTAATTAAACACCCTATTATTGTCAAGAGCAGTGAAACCATGAATTTGATGAAAAGCTTTATTCAAGAAAATACTGCAGTGATTAATACCACCCTATATATTAGATAAAAATGACGGTCTTTTGTGCCAGGTAGCTGGCAGCCACATAGGAATAAGAGGACTAGATGCTAGGAGCACAATAACAGTGTAACCTTGAACTGAACTTCCATCCTCAAGAAATTAAATGCTTTAGCGGGACTTTAAATCCTTCCACTTAGAGCTCATTTGTGTTTCGTGTCACCTGCAGTTCCTGAAGAGAACTCATTATCTTTTTTTTTTCTCTCCTTTTTTTTTTTTTAAAGGAAGGGGGGAAAAAAGACAATCCTTTTATAATTTCTATTATAAATATGAATTTTGTTTTAACAAAAAAAATTGTGTTTATGTCTGGAAGGGATCACAGTAATAACACTCTGAGCACGGCAGAAAGATTTCAGCTATTAATGTGCTTTCCTCATTTCCCTGGGAACACGAACAAAGAAAATCTGCTACAAGACACAAAATGAATAACAGAAGAAGAATGAAACCGTATTGTTACTTTTATTGTATTACTACTTTTTATATCCCATGCCTTTACTCACCGGTTATTGTTTTGGCTTCATATGAACAGACAATCACAGAATTTAGAGTTGTTGATAAACAACTACTGCAGCTCATGCTGGGAGTTTAAAAGCAAATTGAGAGCTACTGTATGCTTTGACTGCTTTTGAGAAACAGATTTCAGCACCTGGACAGGTACTGTACCATTTGTAAACCTAATGCAATAGGGGATCTAGCACTTGTTGAAAGTCAGTTTAACCTTTTGGGTTGCAAGCAAATTTGTCAAAATAGGTGTTAAAATAGCCAATCAAACATTGTTATTCATCATAATGACCTGTAAATGTTTACTTAATATAGGAAATTAAACCTTTTTTTTACGCAGCATTTTTTATTTGAATTTATATTACAAATGTGAGCTCCGCTGACATTTTTTTAGTCAGAGTTTTTGGCACGCAAAGGGTTAATGCTTAAAATGCTGCAGTTTTCAATCTTCAGACAATTTTATCTCTATCTGGACAAAAAGGTATCGACGGTTCTCCAATACTAGAAAATACATATACAGTACTGTACTGTAGTGATTAAATGAACTTCATGTATTGATTTCCTCCTTAGATTTAATGAACTAAGCACCCTCCACAATAGTACAAAAAAATTCTTCTCCATTACCTAAAGTCAAGAACAGTCTTGAGGTGCTGGCTATTCATTTTGATATAACATTCAGTATCGTTTTAAGTTCACAGTACACTCAATCACCTAATAGCACAATTATCTCTCAACTGAGGTATAAAGCTGGGTACAATAAATGATATGCATGATAACGATATTGTTTTCGATATTATAGTGCATATTATCTAGTGTGTATGCACTATATCATTGGCGATGCATGCTCCCATGAGTCATTGACAAAACCCCTGTAATCTGTACATGCAGTAAAATTTCGGATATGTCATTGACAGCTAGGTGTGTACGAACGAAATTCCTTTGACAAAGCTGCACTTAGATACAGGGAAACGCATCAGGAGCAAACCCTCAATACTTTACCCAGCACTTTTATTATACCACCTTTTGGATCCGGACCAGCCGCCCCCAGTGACTTTCTTGCCACCCATTCCATCCTCCTTTTCCACCTCTGGACCACATCACCCTTTTGGAGAAATGTCATGCTGCAATGCAATCCGATTGGAACAAAATCTCCAGGTGACAACAACTGTGGTAACTATAAAATTCCACCACCCACACATGGGGACTGCGTTACTCAGTCTATCCAGAGACAAATTTGGAATATTGGAGCTTATGTGGACACTATTGGCGGTATACATAGGAACGGATCCTCCACACTTTAATTGAAGTGTTTTAAATTGTTTTATATGTTATTAAATGGTATACTTTAAATGTTCACTGGTGTAATAGTGCTACTTTATTCTCTTTTTTTCTTTATCTTTCTGTCGAGGGATTACTCACCCCTCTCAAGTAGCTGCTTCGCAACACACCCCTAGCCAGCGCCTGGTTTTTTGTTGCTCTGCAACTTGTCCTGCAACTAATTAAGGACCCAAAAATATGCCAGATTGTAAAAGCTAAAGAACCACTTTGTTTAACAGCAATGAAAATTAAGTACTGTAGGTTCCTTAAAAAGTAGCCATGTTTCCAAGTGATGGAAATAAGAATGCAAAATCTACAGTAAATTTATTAAAAGGAAATAACCATGGAAGACAAATTATCATTATTTACTAAAATGCACTACTTGTACAGAAGGAGCATATTTAAATGTCCCTGAACAACTACTACTACTACTAATAATAATACAAGCACTGCATTCCCATGAATGTTGGTTAAAACTTATGCCCAATTGTATAATGGACACGTGTGCACTTTACCCTTGAATTTGCAAGCCTTAGATAATGGACAAAAAAACAGACTGTAGCGGAAGCCTGGACCTCTCCAGAATTGAGTATAGCATATAATGCGTCAGACTCTGAGTTTATATTGTACTCTAGTGGGGCAGCACCGGCTTATACTGGAGTCAGAGGGGTAAATATACTGTACTAAGATGGGAATTCTACTGAAGATGGGATGTTACACAGATCAACAGATTCTATACATTATCTTCTAGAACGTGCTAAATAAATAATAGTTCAATAGAACTCAATAGAACTCCTGTCCTTTACTCCTAGTAAAATTAGCCCCATGAATCTAGGATGGTTAATAATACTTCTCCTTCATTATCACCTCAGAGTAGAGTAAAAATGATGCAGTCTATAACAAACTATGAAGATTGTGTGTCTGTTGTGGTAGTTGAATTACTGGTATCAGACAATAGTAACAGATCCCTACACAGCTACAGCAAAGAGTAGGGCAGATGTATTAACTCCTTCACCGGTAATCCTGGAAATTTTCTGGGCTATGCTTCAGTGCCAACACTGGCATTCCTGGAAAATGTCTGTGCTGAGCTGAGCGTTTGATGAGCTCAGCTTCAGTTGCTGCCCAGCTTCGGCTGCCTGGTCCTGGCTCCTTCCTCCTGGCTGACATGCTTGCTAATGTCATGCTGCACACAGCCAGGGGCAGGGCTGGGCATGGGCAACATCTGATACATTGCACAGCAGAGCTGCCCAGCCCCAGGACACTCAGCAGTGGGGATTTTTTAGGGAGCACTACCCACAGGGCAGATTTTTGGGGGAGAGCGCTCCCTAAAAAAACCCACCACTGAAGGGCTTAAGACTTAAAAAGAGGTAAATAAAAGGATGAGACAGATGGAGCCAGTTTCATTCATCCGGCAGGAGCGCCAAATCTTTCTGTCTTGGTGCGCCATTCACCGGGATGGGACGTGTGAGCGTCTCACATGATTGCATGTCCATTGCCGCTAATGGGGTGTGCGTGCATCTCATTCGCACCATAGATGAACGTGGCTCCATCTGTTAAGAGTGATAAACATCCAGCCAATCAGCTCATAACTGACATTTTTCAAACACAACCTATAACATCTCAATTGGGAGCTGATTGGCTGGATGTTTATCACTCTATATCACTCTTGCGTTTATCTCTTTTATAAGGCTTAATACATCTGCCCCATTATTATAGATTGCATTCAGAAGGCTTCTGGGAAAACTGAAGGTAGAAGACAGCACAATTGTGTAAATGATGAGTGCTGTTAACAACAGGGAGCACAGAAGATGATTCCTTTCTACAGAATGAAAGCGTTGAACACAGAATTGAATAAGCAACAGAAATAGAACCATAGATACCTGGAACAGATACAAGAAGGTCATGAACAGAGAACCGGTCCTGAAATAGCGGATCAAGCAGACCTACAAGATCTGCTGTACTGGCAATGATCACGTGGCAGACATTGAATTAAATAGGGCGCTCTAACATAGGATGGGATATTGGAGTCATGTGATGGGCAGAGAGACACAGGGAAATCCTGAAATGACTGACCAGTGGACACATGACAGTTAGCACATTGGCAGCTCCGGGTGTGGTAAGAGCGTCTAAGCACCCAATTTGCGACACAATGGCTACAATTTAAAATAAATTGGGAGAGATATATGGAAGAGAGAGAGAGAGAGAGAGAGAGAGAGAGTGAGATGGCATGTACCAGGCAGAAATTTAATGTGGGAATAAAAAAGGGGCAGGAAGGAAGGAAGGAAGGAAGGAAGGAAGGAAGGAAGGAAGGAAGGGTATGGGAAATATAAATACATTGACATACAGCTGTGTTAACGAAGTGTGGTTTTGCTAAATATTTGTAATCATCTGAGGTATACAAAGGGAGGGAAGGATATAAATGTTGATATGGTGCACAATCGCCATGCTTCGAGTAACAGCAGCTTCGTGTCATGTCAGGCAGCTACATCGAAAATGAACCAGACACACCTGTGTTATCTGGACCATTCCCCCACCCTCTTGTCGCTGTTACTCAAACTGTCCCTAAGCTGACCTTGCACCAAATAAACTCAAGTAGTTAATGCAATCATATACCAACACCAGAAGCAAATATGCATCTTAAAAAGTATCAAAATATTAGCGCAATGCTCTAATATGCACTTCAGGTCTGTAGGAAACATGGCCAACATTGAACTTGGTTTAATATTGGTTCCTTAAGATTATTTTTACAGAAGGCAAAATAGTTGGATGGACAAGTTGTGTCTTTGATTTTCAATACAGGAGAAGGTGGTGTACCAGGAAGACTAAAAGGCTAGTTGATAGGGGCATATTTAAAAACCGTTTGCATTTTATAAGTGCCCCAAGTATTCCGTCAGGAGACAACACATTAAGGAATGTGGGTATGGGTCACAGGGTTGGCAATAATAAGTTTGAAAGTAAATAGGTAGACCACTATTGGTCGACAGGCCATAGGTCGACACCAGAAAAAAATGGACATACTTTCGGTCGACATGGTCCAAAGGTCGACAAAAGCAATATGTCAACATTGAAAAGGTCAACATGAGTTTTAACGTTTTATGGGGTCTATGTCAACATAGGTCAATATGGAAACTGTCTAAGTGTACCGCATCACTTGCATTGCTCACTATGCTTCGGGCACACTATTTTAATGTAACTCTATGTCCACTTGGTAAAGTATGATAAAAAAACACCTTAAAAAGAACTTGAAAACCCACATCAACCTTTTTCATGTTGACCTTCTCGACCTATTGCTTTTGTCGACCTTATGAACTTGTCGACCTAAGGGAAGTCAACCTTTTTCCTGTGTCGACCTATGGCCTGTCGACCAATAGTGGTCAACCTATGGACTGTCAACCTGCCAACCGCATCCCTTTTTAACAAGGTTTTTGAAAAATAATAATAGTTGTTTAAAGTCAAGTTTCAGAATTATATAATATACATATACCGGTATATATATGTTTTTGAAACACTGCCATCTGTTGGCAGTCAGTGGAAGTACATCACTTTCTCTCTCACACATGCACAAACACAGAGGCAATCACAAGGCAGCAGACTAGCTTTCGAAACATTTTCTTCAAGCGGGCTTACTAGTTGCTGATAAAAGGTAAAAAAAAAAAAAAAAACAGCTTAAATAAATTATCACCTTTACTACATGGATCTTGTCAATCAGCAGATTCAATAGGGCAAAGACTAAATTTTAACATAAATTACAAGGAGCATTACTTGCAGTAATATATGGATCTGATTTACAAAATAAAGTACATTATACATTCACTTATATATTTATATCAATAAAAATAAATTGATTTGGATTAGAAGAATGGCTTCATAGAAACTAGAAATGATCTGATTTTAAAAATACTCAGAATAATTCCCAGAAGATGATAAGACCAGTTGACCACCTGATACTTTTCGCTGAGCTGAAAAAAAAATTGAATGATTTCTTGGATTTGCTTGAAGGATTTTCCTCTATATAGTACAATATTTTTTTTAAACTGCACAGCAAAAAAATAAGATCATCATTATCAAGGTTAATGTACATCCTGAGCAAATTACATGTTAACAGCAGCGACGGAAGCAAAATATATATTTGCTGTTACATACCACAACCAAGGCTGGTATTTTCTACCTTGCTGTCACAGTAAACATGCTGAATTACTAACAAAGTGGCAAGTTCAGCCACATGCATTTTCCCTGCATAAGTCCAATGACTGTGGGTGTTGATGCTATGAAGCCGCATACTCCAGTTTAATAGCCTAATGACATGAGATACTGGAAAAGCAAAATAACAAAGAACATAATATGTATGTGATATTTAAAACATACATACATACACAATACTGTACTGTCTACATATAATAATGAATACAATTACAGTATATACAGTTTAACTCTGACAAAAATGTGTTTGTATTGAAATGTTGGCCTTTGTAAAGCAGCATGTGATTTCATACCTTCCAACAGTCCCGCTTCCCGCAGGAACGTCGTGGTTTTCGGGCACAGCATCTATTCCCGCAGCCAGAGGGGCTAGGGGCATGGCTAGAGGCTCACAGAGCCTTTGGGCCATGCCCCCACAGCATCAAAATGGGGGTGTGGCCTCACAGGAAAATGGAATTATAGGCCACGCCCTTTAATTTCAGGTGCCTATGTCCCTCTTCACTGAGCCTGGAAGTTGGGAGGTATGTGATTTATTCCTGAGTGCCACTGTTTGGGATTGCTATATTATATCACACATGATCACTTTAGAGTTCAAACAGTTATTATCGTATAAGGTCTTTACCACACTCTGCTGGCCCCACCCACCTGAGAGCATCACATCATGTGAAGGGGCGGGGCCTCCAGAGACTGGAATTACAGCACATCCTGGAGCATCCTCAGGATGGTCCAGGGGGCATTAAGAGCTACAGGGGCCGATTCAGGATTGCTCATAGCGATCCAAATTCGTCCCTAGACCCTATGGTCAGGGTTTGCACATGCGCATCTATGCGCATTTGCAAACACCAGCTCCGAATGGCTTCAGCGAGTTACACATGAGTTACAATGGGCTGTTTGTTGTGGGGAGGGAGGAAACATGGCTGGAGCAGGGGAACGCCCAGCTTTATATGGGCATTCCCATGAAAACACTGGGGGTTCTCCTGGGAATGCAGGTGGGCCGATGCCTGCACGGGAAGGGAGGCTGACGTTACACATCATCAGCACCCGCCCCCTCTTCGGCGGATTCCAACAGAAATAAAAGTCTCTTTAGACTAAAGTTTTATTTCCGAAGGGGAGAGAAATCATTTGATGGTTGGCGACCATCAAATGATTTTTCTCCTCTTTGACCGGATGCGAGGGGATGTGTCCACATACATCCTCACACATGTTCCCAAGCGGAATTCGGCAGCAGGGGGCGGGGCATCAAGCAGCAAACTACCCCTGTTCAGTGAGTGGTACTGAATTAGGCACGCAGTGTGAACCAGCTTGTTCGGCTTAGCTGGATGATGGTTGTGGAGTGTAATTTTCCAACATTCTCAATTAGACAGAGATCTGATCTTTATCTTGGCAATTGTAGAACATTCACCATTTTGCTGTTAGTCTTATACACCTTGGAAACAAAAATCTCTTACTATAAATAGTAAGTATTGAAAAGAAAAACCCGGCTTCCAATATGTGAAGTAGTTCAAATTTACTTCCTACCGAAATTCTGCAATTTTAGTCAAAAATTTTTTAAAAAAGGGAACAACACAATTCAATAGCATGTTACCCCTACTTGCTAACATTCACAATTTGCTTTCTGGGAGAAACCTGGAGAGGACACATATCTTGCTACTGTGGGGGGTGTGACCGGGCTGCAAATAACTCATCCCTGCCCTCAAAATGTTATCAACACATTTGCATCATTTAGCCTTCACTAGGAAACAGGCAGGATGCGGGAGATCTGGCTACTCAGGAGGCTCCTGGAACTTGCGGGAAGGTAGGCAATTGATGCTACTGATGTTACTCTCCTGGAATGTCTGTCAAACTCACAAATTTTGGTCTCCAGAAAGAGTAGGCTAGCCTCCCCAACCTGCAATGGCTGCAAATCATGACATTGAGCAGTGGAAGGTCTCCAAACATCCCCCCCCCCCCCACACACACACGTGTTAGGTAGGCAGCTATGTAAAAAGTTAACATCACTCTCACATTGTTGTTTATGAAGCATCAAATATTCAATAATTTTTTCACAACTGCACTAAATATCATATCATGCTACTATAAGGGGACATTCAATGTGCGCCGATATTTCCAACAGTCAGAAATATCGGCTCACATCTATTCAATGTGGCCATTTTCAACTGTATTAAAGCTTGTGCAGATTCGACTTTTTAAAAAGTTGAATTTGCATGGTCAAAAATGGATGCCGGATTGTCCAAACGCCGTCTGTTTTCTGCAAAATGCATGTGTATTCGACAATGCACGTGTGTTCCAACTGTCAGAATGTTTCCAACAATCAAAACATTAAATTCTAACTGTGGAATTAACGTTGAATTGGCTGTTATTCTGACTTTTGGAAATGTTCCGACAGTCAGAAACACCATTGAATAGCCCCCGATATAGCAAAACCTGTTAAATGTCCACTGTTTTATACTTCAGTGATGATGTTCCTATATCCTGACTTTTGGTTACTTTCCGTTGTTTTTCTTTGAGAAAAAGTGTCTCTGCAGTCATACGCTAATAAGACCTTTAAGTACAGTACTCTTAAACACAATCAGAAGTGGCTTTTAGTCTCTCCCTATGCTATACCAACAAACAGTATTGTCAAAAGCCTACTATATAATGTCACGGCCTGATTCTCTTTGAAACCCCGAGCTTTCAGTTCCTTCTATCTCCCGTCTGCAAATTACTCCCGTTATTTTTCAAACACGACATAAAACCAGAAGGGAAAATGTATCAATAATAACATTATCATATTACAGTTTTATTGAGTAGTTTATATATTAATTGCCTTACATTATATTTGATTCTTTATGAGAGTAATTAAGACCACATGCTAAACATTGATTTACTTGTTATTTTCATTTTACTACATGTATAGCTTAATATACATTTTATGTGTTTTGAAGGAAAAAAAATAACCAAGTTAGTTTACAGATAAATGTAATGATCTTAAAATAAGATTATCAGCAAAATCCAACAAGTGGTAAACTCTCAATGATTGAATTTCTAACATGATTTTTCCAAACATCACCGAAGCAGTGCAATTCATGTATGGGTCCCATAAGCAAAATGGACCATTGCTTTGGCAGATTTTATAAAATTGAATATTTTTTGGGGAAAAAAATAATAATAATAATGGTCAATATTTATTGTTGTTTGTTTATATAGCATCATTAAAATCATTGCTGTACCTTAGTCATTCACAGCTTGATCACCATACCCCCCAACTTTGCCCGTTGTGGTATTGAAACCCGCTATGCATCCTCTTCTAGAAAAGGAACAGGGCTGCAGGAGGGCTGGACAAGGCCTTGGCTATAGGGGTGTTTTCTAGCATCACAACCCCTGTTTTCCTTATTTTGGGGCATTTCCAACACTCCCCAAGCATCTGGGCAGCCCCAAACTTTACTCCCTGCGCAGTTATATGCCATGCTTTGCAGAGCAGCGGTGATAACAGGATCCTCCAACTATTTCCGGCAGGACACTGTGACTTGTGGGTGGGACAGAGGGAGAGAGTCCAGTTAGCTGTACAATTGGTAAGTATGCATTACAGTGAAGCCTATGGTCCAAATATCCGGCCAACACACATACTAGGGTCCACGCTTGCCAAACCTCTGTCCTCTATCCTTTTAGCAGCACACCTGGATTAAATCCTTGCAAATTACAGAACATACACACTTGAGGGGGGCATTCAGACCTGATCACTGGGCTGCTAATTTGCAGAACCCTGCACTTAGGTCATCGCCGCCCAGCCAGAGTGAAATCTCACCATGTGCAAACCTGCGAATTGATGTGCAAGGCTTATGAAAACCTTATGATTAGCATCAAATCCATTTGCAAGCCTCTTACCTCTGAATGATTTTTCCAGTGTGTGAAGTCTGTGTGTAGCCCAGGACTTTATCGATGGCTGTGATACATGGCTCACATCACATGACTTCCCTTCAAATGCCTGGGCACGCCTGTGTGACACTCCCAGAAAATGACCAGTTACCAACCCCCAAACACTGGCTTCCTGTCCAATCAACTTGCGTATGGCCAGCGATAGTAAAGCTGCAAGATTTTATCGTAGGGTGGTCTCAAGCAGTACGAATGTGCAGCTGTCCTGTGAATTTCGCAGCCATGCAATCAGGACTGAATAACCTCCAACCAGACTCAAACATGAGATCCAAGGGCTGTGAGGCAACAATACTAGACAGTTTGCAATACACATTTTTATATTCTGCTTTTAACAGACTAATTCATTAATTAATGGAAATTTCCAGCAAGAGAAGTCTGCCTATGGGAAGTGGGGTGATGCTGTTGAGAGGGTACCAGTGGGGCATTAGCTCCTATGATTCTTTATACAAACTAACATAAAACCTGCGGTTGGCAGAATGTAAACATAAAGTGCCGTGTTGTTGACAGTAAGATGACTCATTTTGGTTCACTCTTGGGAATAAAAGAATATATTTTGCTGAAGTTCACTTATGATACACAACATGTTTCCATGAACGATATCTCTGTAATCACTGCAAACACACACACACTCGTAACAGGCAATGTGTAATCATTAAGCCATTATTGATCACCAACTGTAAATTAATAACTAAAAATAAACCTGGACTTTTCTATGGAATCCACTAGCACAATTTGAGATACAAGATTTGTTCAGTTATTGCAATTACCAAATCCATTTCTAAATTCATTAATCCTGAAGAAACAAATCACTTTTAGCCCCATGCTTGCCAATATGCAATTGTGAACAATGACAATATTTCCTTTTAATAAGGTGTTACAAAAATATACTGTATATAAAAATATATTTGAATATATTTACACATGAATTATCTTACCGCACAGATAAGCTCCTACAGCAGTGGTTCCCAATGTTTTTTCTCTCCCATACCCCTTGATTAGGCTTTTCATTTATGAGTACCCAGTCCTCTCAATTTGATATATCCACAGAATTTCTGAGTGGAGTGGAAATGAGCGGTATGTGTGTACTTATATTAAGGAGTCGCAGAGGAGTAGTGTTTGGTCAGGAATCCGTTCCCTCTATGTCTGGCCGCTGGCTGTGTCTGAGGTTCCCCCTAACGCCTGAAGAATTAAAGCCACTGTTTCCTCCATCCAGGTCAGATCGCTGATATCTGAGGGTAGCTCCCAGTGGATTGCTGTTCACACAAAAGCACAAGGAGATGCTGATGACACTGCTGACATAACCGGAAGTGACGAACATGGTTTGTCTCTATGACAATGGGAGATTTCTTCCACCATCGGGAGACTTCATTTTATTCTTCTGCCATTACCAATATTATTTTCAAGTACCCCCAACAGGTCTGCAAAGTACCCCCAGGGGTACTAGTACCCTGGTTTGGGAACCATTGTCCTACAGCACTCTCTGTCTCCTACCCCGCTATCCCTCTCTCAGTGATAAAGTTGTCAGTTGCCTTATAAATATTTCCAAACGGACTACATAAAGATGACCGTCAGACCAGGCGCCGGCATATCTACCAACATTTTCTCTGCTGCACCCAAGATCCCTGTTTGGCAAAGCTGTGCTGGCACTGAAAGGGGTTGTGGTCTTGTCAAAAGGGTGTGTGGTTTCATGGTCCTAATTATCAACGTACACCCTCCTTCTGAGAGCCCTTTCTCTCTGTCTCAGTGAATAGATGCAGATGCATAGCGCCTGTATACTACTGCTCAGTTAAGGAAAGCAGCAAGTGACTGTCCCATGACAATCAGGACAGTTAGGAGGTATGCACTGGCATACCAAAGGAGGGAATCTCAACAGGAATCGAGTAAGTATAATTACCTTCCATTGTCCCCTTCCACAGACGAACACTCACTCTATTTCTCCCCTGCAGCCAAACCTGAATCCTCCCCTATACTGCATAACCCTTGCACCTTTTTGTCTAAACCGAACCCATGCCCTGCAGTCTAACCGTAATCCCCATTCTAAGTGTTCTAATCCCCGTTCTAACCTTATAACTCCAATCCCACAGCCTAACCCTAACCACCCTCAGCTCAATGCTATGTCCCCTGCTAGTACCTAAAAGTAAACATGCCACCCCTAGTCCCAATGATAGCCCAGCCCGAATACTTATGATTGGGATCCCAGCATTCAGGATTTCGGTGTCAGCATTCCACTGTCTTCAGGCGATTTGCCAGCAACAATATGTTGATTGCCAGCATCCCATCTGCCGCGATGTTAACTGCATCTCCTCTCAACCAGTTGTGGATGTAACCTATGGGCTGTAGGGCTTAATTTTAACCAATCACATGTGCCACCTCAGTGAGCCAGTTGCTGTCAGTGACTGTACTGGCTACACTGTGACTGGCATTGGCTTCTTATTGCAAGTGTTACCCACCACTCACTCAAAGGACAGGCAGTCCAATTGGGAGGTGTTTCCTCCACTGGGACTACCAGTACGCAATGTGATTAGTAGAGAGAATTTTTCCTGTGGGAAGCCACGCCCTGCCTTTTGGGCAGTCTTACTCCGCTTCTATAGGCTCCAAACAATGCAGTGCATAGAAGCTGGTGGTTTGCTCATGTGCAGTCCACTGTATTTTCTATTAAATTAAAAGCTGAGTAATAGCTGGTGATAATTTAAAAGTAAAAAACACCTTTCAATAAACACAAACTTAATATACAGTATATTGTAATACTTAATATATATATATTGCATCTCGTTAAAGCATTAAAGTCAATAAATTATTTTAATCTCATCATCAGAGTGACATTAGCATATGTTAATAGGATAAAGAATATATCAATATGATCTCTGTTTATTTATTGAACATAACATATGTCAGAGTGCTCTAAATAAAAAAATAATTGCAGTTAGGAGGTCATTCTGGTTGGCTCACAAAGCAGCGGTAGTTTGTTGCATTGCGAGCCTTGTAACACCACCCATTGGGCATGCAAATGCCTACCCTCGGCAAATGTCCCCTCCGCACTGCGAATTAATGTTTTGCATAAACATCCATTCGCAGGCTTGCGTGCAGGCCTGAAATCATTTGATGGTCCCCGACTATCAAATGATTTCTGTAGTGCTCACAAATCTAAGTCAGTCTTTGCAGACTTAGATTTGCGGCACCCTGCTCCACGAATTGGGCGGGCAGCTGACATCAGCCGCACATCCCGGAAGCCAGGTGCCCACCCGCGTTCGCATGGGGATGCCCAGAGTTTTCCTGGGCGCACCCAGCGTTTTTGTGGCTACGCCAAGGAAATGCAGGCAAATGCAGGCAAATTACACTGGGGGGGGGGGGACATGGAGGAGGTGTACTGGGGGCCAGCACACCTCCTCCATGTCCGTCCCCCCCAAGTGTGAGCGCCATGGAGACTATGCAAGTCTCCGAAGGTGCCTGCACAGAAGCCCTGCACATGCGCATAATCAAATATGTACATGTGCAGGCCTTTTCACTGCAAATTCGCCGGGGACCGAATGAATCAGAATGACCTCCTTAGGCACATCAGTCACTTAGCTATATACACAGACACACACACACACATAAGATCACTTTAGGTGGTATCCAATTACAGATGCAGCCAGCCTCATCATTGCCGCGATGCATATGCATTAGTGAAACAAAATCCCTGATAACTGTCCCGTTTCTTCATATTTCACTGAATCTGTGTGTTTTTGCGAGAAAATTTATTTTTTCAGGCATCCAGATTAATTGCCTCATAAAAGCACATCGGTGAAAAGCCAGGGAAAAATGCAATAATTTTTTGAGAATAATTGGATACCCAGCGATCCTTCTAAGTGATTTTGTCTATATAGTCAAAATTGGTTAGAAGGTTAGTAAAGATCGATGTCAAGGTTAGACAAATCGCCCTATAATATTGCTTATTAAAAAAGAGTTGCCAGGCAAGAACATTTAGACAAGATCGCTGGCTGTCTAGTCAAAATTGCTGGAATTCACTGCTGAGGGAGATAGTCACTAGGCGATCTGCAATGAATACCAACCAAGTATGTTAATTCTATTATAGTCAAAATCGCCCATAGACAAATCACTTAGTCAAAATCGCTTAAAGTCACTCACTAGCAAAAATCGCTCGTGCGTACACCCCTTTAGTCTATAGCCCCATACACATGGTGAGATATTGTCTAATGGCCAAGTTTGACTAAGCAATTCTGACTAGATGCACAAGAGATTTTGTCTAAGGAATGATAGTCTATGATCAAGTCACAATTGCCTTGCCTGCACAGTCAATCTATGCTAGACAATATTGACTAAGCAGTAGAAAAACTGGGAGATTTTTGCTAAATTTCTAGGAGATTTTGACTATCTAGTCAAAATCTCCTGTCAATATCTCACCAGGGGGTAGATTTATTAAGCTCGGTGAAGTGATAAAGTTTCTGGTTTTTATCACTGGCCAATCAGCTCCTACCTGTCATTTTTTAAACCAAGCCTCTCAATTCACAGTTTCTAATAAACCTTCTAGCATGTCTTGACCATTGGAGAATAATACCTGTGCACTTGGAGGAAACTCAGCCAATCCCAAAGAGACTATAAAGTTAGGCCTATGGGATGTAACCTTGCTGTATATTCTATCCCTAATGAATAGAGCCTCAGAACCTTTGCGGTGCCAAATAAATAATATACTGTATGATAATTAGGCATATTCATAATAGTTTAGCTTTATCTTCTTTGTTTTCCAACACAAAGATTTCTGTCAGCTGTCAAACACTAAGGACCAGATATATCAAGCTTCAAAAAGTGTAAATGTAGCGAGTGATAAACAACCAGCCAATCAGCTCTTACCTGTCATTTTTCAAACCCAGGCAGTAACATGGAAGTTTGGAGCCGATTGGCTGACTGTTAATCACTATATATTTTATCACTATTTGAAGCTTGACACATCTGTCCCACAATATGACCTTTGTTAACTCTTTAGCACAGTCAAATGTGGGGTTTAGTCTCATCCTAATCTATATAATTTATGAGTTGGGGGTAAAATCAGCTTTGGCATATACAGTAGACGCAATCAGATGCCTTTGTACAATAACTTCAATACTAATTTGTTGGTACATTTCGATCATAATACATAAAGAACCATTAACCCCTTCACTGGTGTTTTTTTTTTAGGGAGCGTTCCCCGCAGGGCAGTTTTTTTTTTTGAGAGTGCACCCTAAAAAAAAACCCGGCTGTGCACTGTATCAGCCGTTGCCCGGCCCTGCCCCCGGCAACCCGGTTGTGTGCGGCATGACGTTAGCAAGTTCATGCCGCACACAGCAAGGAGGAAGGAGCCGGAGCAAGACAGTGGCTGAAGCTAAGCTCATCGCTAGATCAGCTTAGCACAGCGGTGTTGCCTGGCTCCAAGGAGGGGAAGACCGTCGAAATCCAGGAAATTTCCAGGAATGCCAGTGTTACCACTGAGGCATAGCCCTGAAAATTTCCAGGATTGCCAGTGAAGGGGTTAATACACACAAAAGCAGCACATGTAGTAAATACAGTACACATGTATCATGACAAATTAAAAATGTAAAGGCGTTATAAAAAACACACAAACACAACCCACTAATGAAGGGGGCAAGGCAAGGGGAAACTAGAGTTTCATACTATTGCAATTTATGTTTTTACATGTGCAAAGGCCTTAAATTGAATAACAAATTGCATTTTGCATCTTTTATTTTAATATATAGGTTAAACATTATTTGCTTTCAGAAATACGTTATACTGCAGTTGTTACTGTGCTGCTGAAATACACACACACACACACACACACTAGACAGCTGTGTTTTTAACTTTTGTTTACATAAGAATCTTTATAGAATGTGAACTATTTATATGAAAAATACTTTGTATACAGCACTTCCCTGACAACAGACGATAGAAACAGGATACAAAAACATAATATATAAAAAAGTACAAAAAATAATGATAACAGATAAGTTTAGCAACCTGCAATATACTAAAACACCTGTAAAAGAGATTATGCAGGTGTTGGAAGATTGTTATAATAGGATTGTTTTTTTTTTTCCATAGTGTTCGCGGTAATAAAATAAAAAAAACAAACAAAAAATAACTAATGGAAATGAATGCACAACCGAGTCAGTGTTATAGGTTTGCTCAGTAGATCAAAAGTGCAATGACCCTTTGTATCTCTAACTCATTATCTTGAATCTGAGTTCTGCTTGTAGGAATTGGGATTTGAATTTGCACACCAATGTGGTGCATTTCAAGATCTTGAGCACAGTAGACAGATGGGTCACAGTGAAGTGGAGGATGGCTGCCCCTGGAGAGGAAGAAGCTGAATGAGTGACTGTCGCACAGTTCAACCAGCCGACATGCTGCTGACTCAGGAGTGGTCGCTGACTGGCACCTCTGCTGCAGTCAACACATCTCTACTGGGAGCACTTACAGCCCACTCATGCTGACAGGTACATACAGAGTAACGGAGAGCATTTTTCTCATCTCTTATAGTAACATCCTCCTGTAATTCATAGACAGATGTGTAAGGTATCCGCTTTAATAGTTAAATAAAGATCATAATAGATGGAAAGAAACAAAAGTCTGCAGAGATCTTCCAGAAAACAAGCACAAACATTAAAAAGCAATTAATTCTATCAAAGGTGTAACATTTCATTGTACAGTTGTGATCAAGAGACAGTTAATTGGCACGGCTAGTCCTAATGCTATATGACAATAAACGCTGTCAATCAACTTTTAAAGTGAAACAAAAGTTACATAACCTTTAAAGGGCCAGACAGTCCCCAAGTACAGCTCCCTTCCATCTTCCTAAGTTACGGCATTCTCCCTTGATGCAAACGCTTTATTTATATATTGTAACCAGTCTCAGATGATTCCACCAAGCTCCCAGTATATTTGTCTCATGCTCTCTCACAAGAGATATGCCCATTAAACTACTGTAACTGCAGGAAGAAGAGCAGAGTGATAGCATCATCCACACACTAATGACAGTGTGCTACAGTAAAGCTGTGCTTCCCAACACTGTGTGCCGGAACCACCACCAACCCATGACATCACATGGAAGGGGCGGAGCTGGTGGCAGGAGCAGTGTGAAGAGCTGCCGAGATGCTCCAACCGGCTATGCAGCAAGGAACAAGCCCAGAGTGATCCCTGGATGCACACTGCTACCTAGATTCAAGAATCATGTGGGTCCTGTACTCTGAAAGACTTGCATACCCCTCACTATGGCCTTCAAATATTATGACTCAAATTGAGACAGTTAAAAGGCTCATACAATATCACCTAGACATGCCTGGACTATAGGGCCATGTATTTTTTTTCTTTTCTTGTAATTAAATCAGTTTCCTCTTGCCACTTACAGCAAGGTACATGTGATCTCAGGGACATCCCTGACTGTTTATTTTATTTCATTTACAGGGAATGTTGATTTCACAATTTGGGCAAATAATAGGTACCAAATGATCTTATCTTAAAAAGTGGCACCCCAGGAACTGGACCACACAAAGCTACTGAAGAACCAATTGAGAATCAGAGCTTTTCAATGTTGTAATGTCTCATATTGAGTCCTGTTGAAGAAAGTCCGCTACATAAATAAAACTTAGTTACTAATTACTTGCATACATATTAAAATCTCATGTATTGAAAACTCTGCTCCTATATCATTTCTGCATGTAGTCAATATACTGCTGCAAATGAGTTTATGACTTTATACACGCACAAGCGAAGATGGGCAGGGAAGCTTTCGGCCCCCGCTCCGCTCTGTCTTGCTGATGGGGACGTACAAGCATGTGAGCCACTCGTGCGTCCCTTTCAGCTGGTCTGCCATCCGCCAGCCGGCACCAGCACATGATATCAGGCGATTGGGCAGGCTGGCTGACAGAGGCTCCATCTGTATATTCACAAGATAAACTCATGATTTATTTATTGTGTGCACCAATTCACTTATTGTTAAATATTAGACCCAATTTTAGACATCCTAGTGTGCTTGTCTCTGTTGCGGCTCACTTGTTGTGGGGATCTTGACAAAGGTCTAAATTCAGGACCAAAAGATCGACTTTGATTGTTCTTCTTACACATAGTTGCATGTGATTAAATGTACTTTTTTTTAATGTATATTGAGTGTCAATGTACATAAATTGTGCTTATGTATAGTCTACAAATATTATTGTTCAATCACTATTTCTAAAATAAGCTTCTGCTTCACCATCTGCTGACCAAAAGTGGTATTGCATCTATTTTGTTTTTTACAGATCCACTTCCAGAGGTGAACGAGGATGACAGGGAGAAGCATTTTACTTATAGGTAAGATCAGGGTGTGATTACAGGTACAGAAAGCCCTCTAGATCAGACCCGAGTATGGGTTCACTGCCATTTCTGGCAGGAAGCAAGCCCTTATCCTTTTGCAGGATACAATGTATATACAATATACATTACATGCCACATTTTCAGAAATTGTGTTTAAATAATTTGGCACAAGGTAAACTTGGAATCCCCTTATTAAACTCCCACTTGCGTGTGTTATCCTTCTGAACGAGATCTTGTATGATGTTGTAAGCTGTTCTCCCGTGCCCTTTTCTCTATGCAAAACAGATGTCTGTCTTAGCTTCACAATTTATTGAATCCCAAAGAAATCATTTTAGGCATAATTGTCTGAGCAAACCAGTCATTTTCAGGTTTCTAATTAAAATGTAAACTGTGTAATGAAGACATCAGGTTTTTAGGCAAATGTCTTTTTCCTTGGCACTTGGGGTATGGTAATTACCGGAGCAGATCTATGGATGCTCCTGGATTGAGCACAACTCCAGATTAAATGCATTACTGATAAACCTTGCTTCTTACACTAGGGAATTTCATTCTCTAACCCACTCCAAGCGCACACATTTCGGCACAGGATATTTAACAGAGCAAGACATGACACATACAATAAAAGGATTGTTTGATTTTTTCCCCCCTCTTAGTTACGGCCCTGTAATTATGCTGTAAAGTTATATTTTATGTTTAGGTGAAAGGAGATGATTAGCAAACCAACGTTAAAGATAAACAAGACGTAAAGCAATATAGACAACCCAGGCACATTTTTGGAATACGCTGTTAAGTGAAGGAACACATACAAAAACAAAACATTAAAATAAATTCAAAGTTAGCTTTTTTTTTTAAATGATATGTATTTTTCAATCTGTGGGGGTAAAGGTCATTTTGATTTCCATGTAAAATATATCCACTTACGAAGGATAAAATATTATGCCGTACGTCACTCAACACTCTTCATTGGAAAACCAATCAATTAAAATAAGTGACTCATTGCACTTTCTATTAATCTATTGGGGGTGGGGGGGGGGATTTCAAGTCTTAGTTTGTGTTTTAGAAGAGACCAAGCAGAATTGTTGTGACTATCTGATACGCTAAGAATTTAACTGTATCAAATATACACAACAATCTCGAACGTGGTGTCAAAACCGCCTTATAAATTAAAAATAAATCTGCAGACAGCCAGGACAACAGGTCCCATTTCTTAACACTACTAAAACACAGTAGATGTTGGCCTTCCAATGGTATCATTTGAATAGCTCTTGGTCACAGTGCATTAAATGTAAAACACTGATGTACACAAGAAATAGATAAGTCTGATACATTTCATTACACAACAATGTAGCATGCCATTAATACATATTACCCCTTATTGATAGATTTAGCTTTTCAATTCTAAAACGTATAGAATATATATTTTACAGCAGGCATTTACCAAATGCTAGAACGTGTTTGATCCTAAACAAGTAAATCAATGCCCTCGATAACATGCTGCAAAACTTTTACTGCTAAGAAGTTAATGTTTCTCTTTTGTAGACAGGATATATGTTATGTTTGCTGGAAATAATATCACATGATGAGAACGCTGATACAGTAGTTGAATCCCTGGTAACAAGGAGAGCCGGATACATCTACTGAAAGAATTATTATTTTTTTTCCCTCTAGGTCTCAAAGTCCACAATCTGATGGCTAGAGCCAGCCCTCTTATTATTTTTACATAAATGCCAGACAAGCATGTCTGCTTAGCTAAACTGGCTTGTACATACTTAAGTGACAATCTAAAATGTTCGGAAGCAAAAATAAATAATAATGTGCATTCCAGTTACTGAATATATAGAGGCAGTACACATTGATAAGTAGGCTTGTTAAATTCCAATATGTTCTATTAGTATGAAATACAATTCTGTTGACAAAATATCATTCAAACACTAATATACAGTGTATATATATATATATATATATATATATATATATATATATATATATATACACACACACACACACACACACAAATTGCCTTATTAATGTTATTTAATTGCCTTATTAATTATTTTATAAAAAATCTGAAGCTATCTCGAATAGTAATTTGAAGATAGCAGGATAGAACTACAATATTTTCTGCACAGAAAATCATGTTCTTAAGATGTGTGTAGTAATCCTTTACAGTAAACAGGCCTCAGGTCACCCAGCCATTGTGGATTGTCAGATTGTAAACAATAAGATTAATAAAGCTTTTCTTTTTCAGTGCAATTTGCTTATATGGTATCAGTATACTTATAAGGAACTGTTCTTAATGTGCATTTGATTGCATTATGCTTTTATTTTTTCGCAATTATTAGTCTCAGATTTCCATTGACATGTAAATGAATGAAAACCTCCACATGGATTAATAAGGAAAGAACGGTTAAGTTCCAGGCAGGGTGTAATACGTATTTTTTTAAATTTGCCTGTGCCAGATGCTGTCAGTCAGAACAAAAAACTGTCCAAGCAGACGATGTATGCGTCTGAATGTTGATCGTGTTGGAGGGAAAGGGGGGAGGGGGAGAGTGTGTCAAGGATTCGCGGTCCTTCATCTTTGCAGTACAGCAAACACGTCTCTCCGTATAGCGCAGACAGCTGCTTCCACTTTCTAATGTGCCCTAACTTAGATCACTGAAAGAATTGTCAGCACTGAGAGAAACACACAATGATAACACAGTCAGCTGCCATGAAAAGGGGGGGGGGGGGAGAGCACAGCTAAGAAGAAATGGGATTCATTCCATTTGCATGATGCCGGATCCCCAGGGCCCCTCTCTTTCATATCCAAAGCACAAAAGACAACACTTAACATATTTGCTTAAAGATGACAACCTCATGTTGATTTGATTTGGATGTAACAGTGTCAGGATTACAGCTATAGGAATACATTATATCTATAGCTGCGGCTGATAAATGTAACTGTTGGTGCAACTGTCTGTTTCATCTGCTTATGCAGCCAGATTACCCTCCCAAGGGTGTTGTAAATGTAGTAACATTAGAAGATTGAAGGTCTAATTTTATTACACTGTTTTTCAACCCACTAAACAATATTATTTCTAAAATAGATCATTTTTATTGGAAGCCTCCCTGATGAAAAATCCATTGGCCGCTAGAGAATTTATGAACTGTATGGGTCTACTGAACTTCATAGCATTCACATTTTTAAGACAACTTGCAGAAGTTGTGTAAAAACGACTAAAGGTCAAATAAAATATCCTCTTCTTGGATCGGGGAAAAAAAATGGGAGCAGATTAAAAATGAAATGACATTATATGTAGCAAAATTATTTTCCTGCAACAAGACTGCACTCTTACACTTACAGATTCTGCAACAGGAATTATATAATGTATTATGGGCAGCACGGACGGTATAATGGCTAGCCTCACAGCACTAAGGTCATGGGTTCGATTCCCACCAAGGCCATAACTGTGCGGAGTTTGTATATTCTCCCCGTGCTTGCGTGGGTTTCCTCTGAGTACTCTGGTGTCCTCCCACAATCCAAAACATTTACTGGTTGGTTAATTAGCTCCCAACAAAAATTAACCTTGGAATGTCTGTGTGTGCATGTGGTAGGGAATATAGATTGCAAGCTCCACTGGGGCAGGGACTGATGTGAATGTGCAAATATTCTCTCTGTAAAGGGCCATGGAATATGTGTGCACTATATAAATAACTGTTAATAAATAATAAATAATGTATATATCACATAATGCGTTGCCACCGCTCCGCAATTGTGTTATGGAATTTTTTTTTTTTTTAGATACATACATACATTTATTTAAGTCACCTACTACAGATATAGCGGTTATTTCTACAAGTTTCAAATGCAATTAATTCACTCAAAGCAACAAAGAAATGTTGAATGATATATGCCCAATAAACAGGAACACAACGTTATGCTGTATTTTCATTTATAGAAAAAAAACAGCCTGTGTTTTAAAAAATAAAACCATGACAAGGTTTTTTTTTACTGGACCATAAATCATTGATCTTTATTTTTAGTCCTATGTGAAAGTTAAAAAGAAAGCAAATGAAAAAAGCACAAAAATAAGAAAATGGAGTAAAACTGAAGAAAACCATGACAAAACAATCTTGCTACTATAAGCTGCGAAAAAATGCAACACAAATATACAGTCTGACAATAAAAATGATATCTTCTTTATCTGGTATTAAAGACAAGGGCTTTAATACCAGAATTTATTGTGTACTTGCAGGAACAAATTATTGTTTCTATGCACCGTTTTGTAGATGAAATCATTCTTACTCGGCTATAACTGCAAAGAGGAACCGATTGTAGACAAGTGCACTTACGCAGAAATTAAGCTGTAAATATCTGGGCAGGGCCATTATTGAAGCCTAGAAACATCTGGGGCTATAGCAAGAACCAAGCCCTACTCCCACAATTTCTTCGTAATTGCTTATATGATTTATAACTTGCTATTTCTATAAAAACTGGCTTTGTAAAGAACCATTCAAAAGGTGAAGTATGTAATAAAAAAAAGCTAATCTGTGCTCACAGTTTATGAAGGCAGATTTAAAAAAAAAATAAAGGAAATAAACAGTCTTGGTTTAGGCTTTTTTTTCCACATTAAAAAAAATTCTTCGCATTTTATACATTTGGTTGTTTCCACCCAATGTTGTACTGTATGATTTGCAAGCTTAACTTGCATGAGAGTTAAAATAATAATTACCTACTGTATAAATGAAGAAAACACATACAAATGTCATTTGTTTTTGTGGTATAAACCCTGTCACCTTCAGTAATCCAGTGCTGGTACTCCTGACATTGAGGGGAGTACAGCAAATGGAAGCTATAATGTCAATTTAAAGCAATATGGTGAGAAGATCATAAGATTACCGACTGCAAAATGACTAATTACCTTTTAATGAGATACAGTTCGGCTGACTTGGCGTCCTATCTTGAAATGTCACTCAATGAGCAGTACAATTCCTTTTGTCTAATTTCATGAAAAGTCAGTAGAGCAAAATGCTTTTAAAATTTAATTTAGTTAAAATTTTGACTTACTGTAGTTTGAATTTAAAGAGCATTGTTTCTATGTATCACTCAGAATACAGAATGAGACACGGGAAAATATATCCGCAAGTTTGGGAAGACCATATACGGTACAATATAATAAATGACCAAGATACGGCCAGCATCTTGGTGATATCGTCAGTATCCCAGCGGTCATAAATCCAACGATCACAATATCAATGGATCAAAATGCAGACACATTAAATGATAAGTATATGGGTTGGGTTCTGAGTTAGGCTATGAGGCATTATGTGGGGAGGAAGGAATAATTGAGACAGGTAATTGTAGAGAAAGGGAGGATGGTTACGGATAGGCTGGGGCAGTAAGGGTTGACCATATAATACTTCTTCCCCATTGGAATCTCGTTGCCGGTATTCTGACCGTCGGGATTCTGACTGTTGGGATTCCGTACCCAACCCAAATGAATAACTGCTGTCAACTAATAAAAACGTTTTAATACGCTTTTCTTGGAGACATTTTTTTTACCACGTGTGCATTAAATTAAGCCAAAATGCAAGGAAAGCTAACTTTCATTGCGCCTACTTTTCACCAATATAAACTACTGCATTGTCTGGGTGTTGGCACAGGAGAAATACTGTAGGTCATGTCCCATTGTAGCATTTCAAATTTAAAATTTGATTTTCTAAAGCATTAGTATGAAGCTGAAGAGCCAATTTATTAGCAGGTAGAGATGAACGAACCTTTAAGCTACAGTGGTCTTATGTTAAAAGGTCTGCTTTATTTTATTACCTTACACCTTTGAAAGTGCCATCCAAATGAAATATAGAAAATGTTAAATCCCATCTGTAAAAAGCAGAATGGTAGGGCTCTAAATATGTCATCAAGGTTGTTTGGGAGATAAAATGATTCTGGACGAGACTCTGCTGTATATATATCATTTATCGAGGGCGCAATCTTGATGGCTGCAGCAGACCTTTTACAGAGAAGTATATCTCCCGAAAAGAGGGATCTCAAATACCGGGTTCCTGACACTAGTAACTGAGGTTAGGACCCTGATAAACTTTGCTACAGGTCACAATGGGACCAGAGGATTCCCTCGTTAGTTGGGACAAAATTTACCAGAGACGAGGGAGGTGGTCCTAAGCTCTCCTGGCATGTTAAGAGCATGGGAACTGCACAGAGACCCCTACTGATTAATGATAGGAAGAGCAACACAATGTCGGGGCAGCTCCATGAAATACCACACTAGAAGTGTGGGAGGGGGTGTCAGGCCCTATAATACACTTGAATTTCATAATTGTCTCTGTGATACTTTGTGCATCCTAAAAAAAGGATCCAAAAACTCAATGTATTAGGATTTAATTTACACTAATTTAGCCCTACATCCTGCTGTACCAGCATTAAATGCCAATACTGATCCTCATATAAGGTGCAATCACAGAAAAGATTTATGATTATTAATATAATTATTATTATTGCATTTCTTCCTTTTATTAGTTTCACAGTGGCCAACAATGGGCCTGATTCATAAATGTATGCTAATGCATTGCAGCGGTGATCACATACTCCGCAGGTGTGACAATATGCTGATGGTTTAGCCACCTGGTAATGTATTGAGATGCTTCATAGATCCCAGCAACTCCTGCAATAATCAACCATCTCAGTGACCCTATGGTCGCGCTGAATGGATGTCGGAACTGGAACTGAGGCACTGGAACCATATTTTCTGTGTATGGGATCGAAAAAAGGTCGCAATATGCCTACATTGTTGCCTCCACTCCCCGTAATGCTCCCTGACTGTCAATCACAAATATATCCTTACTGCAAGCATCATCACAATGGTGCCTTGCTTCACAGTTACCCAATAATTACTCAAATGCATAAACATCGGCATTGCATACATTTCTGAATCAGTACCACTGTTTCTTAGTATCAGCATCAGTATGGAATAAAGAAGGTCATTTACAAATTGCTAAAAATAAGTAACAATCCAGGTACATAAATACCTGTATAAGCAAACAGAAAAAGAATTACCAATTGAGTACCTAGTGGTATAATATGATAGAGTTTGACTTACAATTAGGGTTATTTACCAGCTTTGTTGAAAGCTGCAAATCAAACTGTCAATCATAGATTTGCTTTCATTTTCTAAACTGCACTAAAATCTAAAAATTGAAGTACTCTTTTTGAGCCAGCTTAGAATTGATAAAAATGTCTTGTTTTATCAAATATTAAGTATTTAAATTACGTTTTACAACCACTTGCATGTGTGAATTATATAACTGCTAAGCTGGTACATTATTTTAATCATTACATCATTATTATTAATCTGTTACTGTACATCATTATTAATGTTTAACACATAATACACATTTAAAATTAAACCTGTTGAAATTTGTGTAGAAATTGGCTAGCAAACATTTTTATTCATCAAAATGACCTTATAAGAAATATAATCTTTTTTTTTACAATAACAGATTTCATTTGAATTTATATAACAAATGTGAGCAACGCTGGCTTTTTTAACTGATATTTTGCATATCCCTCACAGAGATGTTGGCACTCAAAGGATTAAAAAAAAAAAATTAAAATATTTTGTAGTATTTTGAACCGCAAACATTACAGTGAACAGGCTCAAAATTCACGGTCAAGACTTACTGCAAGTTTAAACAAGGTTAAACTTGTTTTCCTTGATTGAATTTACCTCTGCTTTTCCTAACTTGGGAACTGGCAAGATGAACTGGTTGAAAAATTACTTTTAAACAATTTCAAGCATCTGCAGATTGAAGTGACTTGTTGATTGGTTGCTACTTTATGGTTAAACTTTGGAATTTTGAGCAAAGTTAGTAAACAAGCTATAAGTTCATGTTCACCATTTAATGTAAAATGTTAAAAAATGCCTGGTACAGTCATTTAACACAGTAACAGATGTACTTTATATGGTGTCTCCATTATGCAACTCTGGACAGAGCCAAGTTCTAAGCAGATCAGTTTTATGAAACTCCTTTTCACTCACATTACGATCCATGATTTTAAAAACTTCATGCAATAATCTTTTATTAGTTGAACGGTAAGCATATATGGATTGGGAAGTTACACACATGTATGGGGCTGGGCTGATGACGGGTGTGTTCTGGGGTGGTAGTTCAAGACCAATTCAAATTATTTATGGTCAATGTAATAGTCTAAACCATTGCTTGTGGCATCCAATCATAAAATAGGTGGACAAACAGAAGTGAATCCCATCCATCAAAAATATTTGAACCTAAGGATGGCATGCTGTACAGGTATATGCACAATTTATTGATTTGTTTTCTGAATTTCTCCGTAACAGATTTTTATACTATGAATGCCATGAAAAAATTCTGATGCTCTAGGGCACCATAATTCAAACAAGTGTGGAAACCACTGTCCTAGGCTAAAAGCTGGGAAGGGTTTAACTGTGCCCTACCTACATTGAAAAGTTGTCAGTGAAGCCAATAAGATATCAATCAGGGATTAAGCAATCCACTCCAGCGCCATATCAGGGCACTTCCCAATGATGTTGCTGCCCATGTACATGTGACTTCATAAAGTCAAGATGAGGGGGTCTGAAAGCAGTAAGCTTGGCACCATACCAGTTGCCCCTAAAGGCAGCATGATGCCCTCCCATGCTCCCTACAAACATAAAACATG
Source organism: Crinia signifera (assembly GCF_055691185.1). Taxonomy (NCBI): domain Eukaryota; kingdom Metazoa; phylum Chordata; class Amphibia; order Anura; family Myobatrachidae; genus Crinia; species Crinia signifera. The sequence continues at coordinate 148,023,349 of NC_139223.1, read as the reverse complement.
TTCCACAGGAGTAAAGCCTGTATATTACAATCCCCCGTGCCCCCCCCTCCCCCATCTTGTGTCCTAGACAGCAGCACTGGTGGTGGTGCTTTTTTCAATGTTGCAGATAGTGTACCTCTTCTCAAGCCACTTCTACAAGCTTGAGATCTAATTTAGGGCGGGATGTATTAAAATACATTGCCGCCCCTTGCCACACCACTGCAGCGATGCTATCGCATATGTACTAACATATGCAACTAGCATCGCAATGCGGTGACAGAGGCCCCCGCGATACCTGTGATGTGGTGTGCGGGGGGTCTCCGCCACATCCCTGGGCTCTCCCTCTTCAAGCTCTCCCTGTATGGGAAGCATCTGTCCCCGGCACCTCCTCCTCTCCCCTGCAGCAGGAAGGACCTCCGGCTGTGTTGCTCGGGGGAGGAGAAGTTTGATGGAGGTGTATACCAGGGAGGAGTAGTGGGGTCAGTGTCTGCGTCGGGTGGCAATAAGAAGCCCATAGGCTTCTATAGGGTATCGCCAACCAAAGGTGCCGATACCCTGGCCGGCAAAGACGCGGTGACCAGGTCTACGTACATTTGAAAATGCAGTAAAACCCCCGAAAACGGGTGTTTTACCGCATATTTCCCTTAGTACATCCCACCCAGAATCATTGTTTGCTCTTACGTACATAACCAAAACAGAACTTATTAAATGATTTGGTACTTATGTAATATCTGGGCTCCCGGTTTTCTTATGAGACCGTGTCCGCTCGCCATGCTTCGGGCATGGTGGCTCGCTGCGCTCGCCACACTATATAAAATCAGCTCTATGCGTAGTTGGATAGTAGGGGTATGAAAAAATGGGGTGCATTTAACATGGGAGTCCAGATAATACATAAGTACCAATGATTTATCAAATGAATGCTAAATTAGATATATTTAAAATTTTTATTACTAGTCATTGTCGAACCTATAGAGCAATAGCATAAAAAAGGGTAAAATAGAATGTAAAATAGAAGCAAAACTTTACAGTATGCTTACTTACTTTCCAATATTGCTTCTGGCAGATATGAAAAAGGTACTGTAGGCTTGACAAGGGGCAGCTTGAGAGAGAAGAGGGCCTATGTGCAGGCCCTCTCCTCTCTTGTAGTGCAGTAGACTCTGGCTTTGTGATTGAGTTTAATATATGTGTACCGAACTACAGGAACATGACACCCATGTCTTGTTCCCATGGACTTCTCTACTGCGTATGCACAAATCACCAGGAAAATGGTCACTGCCCCACCAACTGCCATAAACACTGAGACACAGATGTATTAAGTGATAAAAAGGATAAGAAAGTTATAAAATGGAGAGTAATAAAGTACCAGCCAATCAGCTCCTATTTGTCATGTTATAGGCTGTGTTGAAAACATTCCAGTTACAAGATGATTGACTGATGGTTTATCACTCTCCATTTCATCACTTTTCAAGGCTTAGTACATCTTACCCTCTCTCATAAAGTGGTATAGGTGTGATGACACAATGTAAATGGGTGGGAATTTGCATTGTTCAAGTAATATCTATGCACACCTCTTGGCCAGAAAAGAAAGTTGCCGCCTCTCTAGAAAAAGTCCTGGAACCTCTTGGGACATTATTAGCCTGAATTTGAGTCACATGTTAGTTTGAATGTAGCCGTATCTACAATGTTTCAGCAACCAGTGTATGTGCTGTAGCGAACACACACACGCACCTAAGAAAACATACACATACTATATATAAAGTACAGGGAGTTCAGAAAGTCTCTCCGCAGTGACTGTGTGCTAAGTAATATAACAACATATTTGTTTCGGATATGCTTTAGTTGCATGAAATAAGCTTAAGCATTATGGTATCTGGTGACCCTGTGATTCCACACTACAGACAAATACAGTAGGTGGCTTTGGTACCTATAGACTACTCTTGCCTATAGCTTTTATAACACTTACACACATGCCCAGATTAAACCCTTTATTCATTGTATCGAGAGGTCTTTAACTCCTAAAGCATCACACGTTCTATAGCTGCACAACTATACCATCAATACCTAGCTACTGGTCTTGTCGAGTCTCACACTTCTATGAGACCATGGGAGTAGTGTTCATTCTAATATCCTGCACCTTTCAAAACCCTGTGCAGTTCCTCTATCCTGCCTGAGGTGTCACTGTCTGCTTTGGTGCTTCTAGTACAGTCTGGTCTGTACTGAGATACGGACCACAATGGGATAAAGACCCCATAGCAGAGTGCGACACCCCAGGCAGGAATCAGGAACTACAAGGGTTCTAGAATAACCACTAGGAACAGACTTGGCAAGGGCTGGTGCCAGCTCCTACAGCGAGTTGGGATATATCTTATTATTATATTTATATACACATACAGATGTGCCCACATACAACTAGCCTCTTTGTGTATTAAACAGCCCCTTTAGTCGTGCCATGTCATGGCGTGACTGAAACACACATACCTCCGTGGCACAGATTAGGAACAGTAGTGGGTACAACCAGCCCATTTTAGTATACAGCATAATGTAGCACATAATATTAACACGTCTCAGACACAGTAACTTCAGTGGTTTAGAGAAGCACTTTCATTTGTTAAACTGTATTAAGTATACTTGTTACCACTGGATGATGCATGAAATTCAAAACGAACAAGAACACTCAGAGAGATGTAATGTTTGAATAACACTTGTGCTCTAAGAGCCAGAGAGATCAGGAAGAGCTTCAATGCAGTTTTCTTTAAGTTGTGATGATTTGAACCTGTCAACCCTACACTGTGCGGATGTTACAAGCTGACATCAAAAGGCATCCGGCAATCCCCGCAGCATCTATCAAATTAAATGCAGATTACATGTGTTTCTAGTACTGCTGTCCAGTTTAACATTATTAGCAGTTGCTTGAATCTAATTTGCAAATGTTTTTCTCTGCAATATTGACACAAATAGGCTACTGTTGTCTACGCCGTTACTCGGACAAACTATTATTCCGATGCGGAGCTTCCATTTGAATTTCTCTTGTCAGTCATCAGCAAATACCTTAATTTATTCGCAACACTACAAATTAGAAAGACAAACGTGTCAACTGGTCCAGCTGGTATTTTAACAGTGGTAATATTCAACAAAGTGACATTTAGCAGAAGTGTGTGTAAGCAGCGATGGCGGAGATCATTAGTATACTGTACTTTCCGTTGTAATGCCAGCTCTCGTTTGGGAATTCTCAGTGTCATTTGCAGGGACTTATCCGATTTATTACAGAAAAACAAAAGTAATAAACTGTGGAAACAAATCGCAAAGAAAAAAAACATAATAGAAATAGAATATAAATACAGTATAACCCTAATACACAGTTATCCTGCTGTATAAATCCTTTCATCCGTCCATTAACTAATCGGATTACACCCGGCTCTATGGTAATAAATGTGTTACTGTGAGAAAAACAGATTTACAATAAAATAACACAAAGATATAATGCACGCCTTACTGTAAATATTACTGTATGGATATTATGAGTCCCGGAAGATATCTGGGAACATAGAATCACATCTGCCTGTAGGCATTTTGCATGTCATACTGTATATGATGAACTGACATTATATTATGTAGCTAAATTATTATGTTGCGTATATAAAAAAATACAATAATCCAAAGAAAGGGCCTGATTCAGACCTCTTTAGTAGGCCAAGCGAGCAGGTAAATGCCGAACGCCCGCCCCCACAGTGTGAATCCCTGCATTAGCATGTGAGTAAATGTGTACGCTTTAACATCCAATCGTATGCGGCTGCATGGACAAAAAATCATTCGATGGTCGCTCACTATTGGATTTTTTTTCCCCCTGCAGATAAAAGTCAGTTTAAAGTGACTTTTACCCAGCCCCCACCATGCAGGCATTGAAACGCTGCAGATGTACAGCCAGCAATTCTATGGGCGTGCCCATACAATGCTGGTCATTCCCTTGCTTCTGGCCCATGCCCGCCCCCTTTCCCGCCCCTCTTGGAGTGCATGGCCCGGCAAGTGTGAAACTCATCAAAGCCGTTCGCTCCCAGGGTTTGCACATGCGCATATTCGCGCATGCACATATGCAAACCCCAACCATCATGGATAGGGCAGAATTTGGCCCGCTACGTGCAGGTCTGAATCGGACTCAAACTTTGTAAGATGCTGTTCTGTGCTCTTAGGCTGGCTATACTAGAGCAATGTGTAAGCCTATCAGACAGCTGATAGGAGCCGGCATCACCAAGTGCATACAACCTCACATAAAGCAGGGGATGGTACAATCAGCAGCATGGCATCATATGCAATATTTTCTGGCTGGCTGTACAGCAGAGATGACCAGAAAATACCACATGCATAAAATCAGCCATTAACATTGAAGGATCCACCTGATATGTTTCAATTTGTCTAGAAACATCACATACTGTAGGTCCAAGATCATTCTAGTGTGAACTCACCCTTAGGACGAGATAACCCCTGAAAAATGGTAACATGTAGAGTGATAAACCACCAAAAAATCAACTCCTACCTGTCATTTTTCAAACACAGCCTGTGATATGGCAGTTAGGAGCAGATTGGCTGGTGGTTTACCACACTCAATTTTATCACTTTTCAAGTTTAATATATCTGGCCCCTAATCTTTAGATGCTCTGATTGGCTATGGGTTAGCCTAGCCGCTCCTAGTTCAAAGTTATCAATCCCTGCAGAGACAAAGGTGTACATTTACCAAGATGGGAGTTCTATTGAAGAAGGGACGTTGCCCATAGTAACTAATCAGATTCTACTTCTTATTTAGCACCTTCTAGAAGATAATAGATAGAATCTGATTGTTTGCTATGGATAACATCCCTCCTTCAATAGAACTCCCACCTTTGTAAATTTACCACAATCGATGTTGGAGTGGAGGTAATCTCCACTGCTCTGTATACGCTTTTGCTGGCCAATGAATCGGTATACCACACACTTACCAAATACCAACCAGCTTCCAATAACACTGATACACCTCTGTGACGCAATGGGGAAATTCAATTCTGTGCAATGCGCTGATGGGCATTGCTACCGTGTCCGGTTGTGCACATACCAGCTAGTTATGGTAGTACCAATATCACAAGGTGCAAATTTGTAATGCCAGTGGAAAGATGTGCCATTTTGGAATTGTACATCACCTCGATGCAGAGGAAATTAATACATCCCCCTTTTTACAAGAGTTGAGGCTGCTAGGTGCAAACACTGATCTTATAAAATTTGGCCACTTATGTGTTTATGTAATTATTTTCCAAGATTATGAGACCAGACAAAGCAACAAGCAACATAATGTGTCTGGCCAACATAATGCTTTCCTTGGTACAGGATGTTCTAAGCCCTCACCCCTCATCTCCTCATAGTCTGAAGAAAGTCTAATGGGTGGTCTGACTAGTAAGACGCAATACTTTATATCATGTTGGACATTTGAGATAACAAGGATGGTATATTTATTTTATACAGACATTCCTCACTTAACGACCTACCTGTTTATCGACCACCCTGACTTATGACCCGGCGTTCGTTTGCAACTGCTCGTACTTACGACCCCGCCCGCTCGTATTTACCAACCGCTTACCTACCCACTCGCAGTTACGACCCACCCAGACTGTTTAGCGACTCATGTCTCAGAAGTTTACTTTACACTTTATAAGAGTATAGTACTTTACTTGTATTAAGGGGTTTTATATAGGTTCGTTTAACGACAAATTCGCTTAACAACTGGGTCGTAGGAACGGAACCCAGTAAGTGAGGAATGTCTGTACCCACATTCGGGAAAGTACTATAAGCAGAATGCTAATATGATTTTATGATGGTGCATGACACCAGTAAATAGAATGTTCCCATTTGTCCCTCTGTGCACAAGTAGTGATGTAGAACCTTCTTCATTGCTATTGGCCCAGCAGACAAATCATCAAATATGAATGTTCAACTATTCTCTGTAAAGCGCTGCAGAATATGTATGCGCTATATAAGAAACTGTTAATAAATAAATAATTATTGCCTTGTAATTGGTGTTATCCTTAGTTCAAACACCCAGGAGAACACTTTACAAAAAATATTGTTGATACATTTTAAAATTACAGATAAATGTTCATTTAAATTAGTTATATTAGTATATATATATTTTAGCACTGTTTTTTCTTTTTCTTTTTTTTTAAATTGAGTCTTTATTTCTGATTTATTACAAAATACATTTAAGACATACAAAATAACATACAAAACAGGTCATAACATACAGCCATCTTTAAACTAATGTTTTTTTTCTTTTTCAATACAAGTGTCCTTTTGAATAAGTGCAACGGTTTTAAGGTATATCGCATTTTAGTCTTAACTTGCTAATATATTGAGCACAGAATCCCCCTCACCCAGATCACTGTCTCACAATAGTAAATTCTCCTCTCTTTGAGGAATGCGAGCCTTCCAGAGGAAATGGGGCTGAGATAATTAAAACTTTCCTTTGTTTACTACAATCTGACAGAAAAATGCTTGTTTTCAGTTTGTTTGACAACGAAGTTGTGTTACAGACAAGAATGTGTGCAAGACAGAATTCCATTAGGGAAAACTGGATTTTTGTTTCCCTTTTCTATTCTTTAGATGTTCGGCAGAACATATGGGTAGCAGAGTGTGAGCTGGGCCCCTGCTAATGTAAAATTGAATATCATCTAAAGACTTTAATGAAACAGTGCTCACTGGAGGCCAAGTTTTTGTATAAATATTTGATAATAAATATCTCTTATTTATTTGTATCTCATTCTTATAATTAATCAGTCCCTATGAGATATGTCACATTTCCAAAAAGACATATTTTAGGTTATTAGGCTAGATTTAATAAAGTAAAAAAAAAGCAAATAATTGTGTGTCTGCAACAAACTATGTTTCTATGCAAGGGCGGCAAATACATAAATATTGTTTCTCTATAGGGTAAATACTGGCTGCTTTATTTTTACACTGCAGTTAGATTTCAGTTTACACATACCCCACTGAAATCTAAAGACCCCTTTATACCAGAACAACATTGGACCCAAAGTCCAATGTCGACTGGTTGTGCGATGGATTGTGTGTACATCATGAGCACATGATCGCACAATATGCGGTCCCGGCACGATGCGCCACAGGATAAGACATGCTGCATCTCTCATCCGTCGGCTCTCAGGGCGGGATGTACTAAAGGGAAAATGCGGTAAAACGGGGGTTTTACCGCATTTTCCTATGTACCATTACCCGTCCGCCCCGACTCCGTCGAGCAGGGTATTGCCACCCTTTGGGTAGCGATATCCTATAGAAGCCTATGGGCTTCTATTGCTGCCTGCCATCCGTGCGACCCCCCCCCTCCCGTCCTCCATCGATCTCCACCTCCCCCAGCAGGTGTCACAGCCGGGAGGACATCCGGCTGCAGGGGGGAGGAGGAGACGCAAGGGGGCAACGACAGCCGCCAGGATGTGACGGAGACCCCCGCACACCACATTACAGGTATCGCGGGAGTCTCCGTCACCGCAACCCGATGCTAGCCGCATATGTTAGTACATATGCGGTAGCATTGCGGCGGCTGGGTGGCGAGGGGCGGCGATGTATATTAATACATCCCGCCCTCATTGCGGTCAAACAAGCGATTGTATGTGCTTTAAAGCACATACTATCACTCATTTGACCGCTCCACGACCTGCATACGACTTGGTTGTATGCAAGTCATCCCGATGTATGGCTAGTTTTACGCTCTCTAAACATGTTACATCTGCCCCACCTGCAGTACCACATGGTTTTGCCAATGTCCATGCTTTTTGGCTTTGCTAACTAAACTGGATCATGCCCAATATACCTTTTAAAAGTTGCGAAAAGGATTTTGAATAGGGAACGGACAGATTAAACATTTCTTTGTTTTGGTTCAGGATAATAGAGCCACTGGTCCACCTTATAGGGCCTAGTCTATCTTTGAGAAGGAGCCCGTCATCCTTTTACAGTACAAAAATGTAAATATACTAGTATTGATATAAGCTTCATAAAAGCTTATTAGTTCCTCACCATTCTATCAGCTTTTAAAAATCCAAAAAGCAAGGCATTTATTAGTGTACTGTACTTTAGAAAAAAAAAATATTACACACTTTAGCAGGAAAAGACAATAAATGAAAAACCCCTTGTGAAGAATCCAGGGAATAACTAAAATCCTTTGAGGGTTGGACCCACTGCTTCACAACAGACCCCTGGGCATCCCGGAAATCTTGAGCGAACATGACTCCATTAATTTCAGAAATCTCTAGTGAGCATGGCCCAGTGAAATACAGAAAGCCCTGGCAAGAAAATGCTCTAAAAATTGCAACTAAACTGTTTAAGGATAAATATTTTCATTTACCATGGTCTGCTCTCATTTTGACTAAAGCTAGGTACATACACAAATATGTATCTGTCCAATCTGTCTGGTGGGAACAAAAATCTGGTAAAGTAGGGGAGCAAATGACAACCAACCATTTGCTCTCATGCTTTGTAAAATGTGATTGTTCTGATTAGTTTGTTAAATCAAATGGCTTTAACCAAATTGTCTGAATGATTATTGTCTGCTTTCCTGTATTTAAGAGCAAATGGTTCATTGTCATATTCTTCCATACATTACCAGATTTTTGTTCTAGCCAGACAGATTGGACAGACATATCTGTTTGTGTGTACCCAGTTTTAGTTAACTTACAAATCTTTCATATATAAGTGCATCATCTGTCTAATAATAACCTACAGTTTCTATGTTTCAGATAGGACTACAAGACAGCATACTGTAGAGCCAGGTGACCTTCTATGTCCAGAGAAATTGCGCAAATGGACACAAATGGGATCAAGGAAATTTCAATTTAAGTGAATTTAAGTTTTGGAACAGTGTTTCAGTCTTAACAAAAAAAAATATAGATACACAGATGTTCCTAAGCAATTCTGAAATGAGATTACTAGCAAAACAAACATTCACACCTTTCATTATTCTATATAATAAAAGGCTAATAATGCTCCTCACCTCGATGGGTTGAGTTCAAGTGTTCTGCACATCAACAGCCACTAGATGGTGCCCGACAAAGCAATTCAGATATTGCTCCATTTGGATGCGCACAGCTGCTGGTGCGGATATTACGGTTATATTGTTCTGTCATTTTGGAGGGCTGGTAACTAGTAAAGAATACATGTGTCCCTCACTCCAGCAATACATTATTAACAGGTTAGCTAATTAATGGGAACACAGGAATTTCAACCCCCAAAATTACACCTATTTTGCTATTTATCAATAGTGAACTCATTTTGTTTGCATTTCTTAGTCCGTTTACTTTTACAATATAAATAAAAACAGCATTTTATTGTCAGAGTAAAATGAACAAATTATTAAATTAGCTAAAAATTCATCGGAACGATGTTGCAGTTCGTAAAACATTTCCTCCTGTTAAGCACAGATATATGCAATTTTGCAAAACTTTGACAAAGTATACATAGCACTTATACACTTAGCGAAAATAAAATAAATATGCTTTCGCTACAATAAACAGCTAAACCAAAATGGTCTTACGGCAGAAAATTAGAACCTGGTGTCAGAAGCCGAAACTAAAACATTCTGTATACAGTTGTTAAAGCTGCAACATTTCTTCCCATGTATCTGGTAATTTGACTTTATTTTGCCCTCCCATTTTTATTTCTTCCTTTTCTACCCGCTGAACATTATTATGGGCAAAAGGTTCTTTCAAAATTGGTGAAAATCCCAGTAAAACAGAACAGTATAATTCTTCACTCTGTCCTTTTGGGAAAAGAGGCTTCTATTTCTTTAATGCATTCTAACTCTCCCAGCCTTAGGCTGGTACTGTATCCCAATCGTTCTCTCCAGAAACCAGTTCACCTACACTAGCACTGCTTATCTTTGTTTTCTGTTTAGCAGAAAAATTGCTTTTATAAGGCAGAGCATTATAGAGGCATCAATCCTTCCTAAGTCAGCTCTTACTCGGCTTGTATCCCGACTTTGCTCTGTAAGCAAGGAATACAAAAACGATGTTGAATCTACCATCACAATTCACCTACTTAGATTATTTTACATCCATCTGATAAGAGGCCAGTGATAAATGTCATTTATATTACAGCGCAGCAGTGGAATATAAACCTTTTTTTATTCAATTTCACTACCTACAACTGTTTTGGCTAATTACTAGTGAAATATATTTTTGGCATGTTAAAATTAATGACACCGATTTTTTTTCACACACAGTATAGGGCAGTACGGACGGTGTAATGGTTAGCATTACAGCCTTACAGCGCTGAGGTCATGGGTTCAATTCCCACCATGGCCCTAATTGTGCAGGGTTTGTATATTCTCCCCATACTTGCATTGGTTTTTCTCTGGAGGGGGCTCAGATTTCCTCCCACAATCCAAAAAATACTGGTAGGTTAATTGGCTCCCAACAAAAGTAACCCTAGAATGTCTGTGTATGCGTGTACATGTGGTAGGGAATATAGATTGTAAGCTCCACTGGGCAGGGACTGATGTGAGTGTTCAACTATTCTCTGCAAAGCGCTGCGGAATATGTGTGCGATATATAAATAACTGGTAATTATGCACAGGTGTGTGTGTCTGTGTCTGTGTGTCTGTATATACACACTCCATATACATAACCCATTGCTAAGAGTGAGATTGTACTGTCATTTTTCTGGTTTAGCCAAGGCAAAAATAAAACCTCTCTCTTATATAACCATGTTCATGAGCTGCCATGTAAATGTTATGCATGGTCTTCTGCATGAATTTAAATACAGTATGTACATACCTTTTATAATCAATAATTAATATACAGAAATGAAACCTGCATGCACACAGGGTTTTAGAACATTATGGATTTCTTAGGCTTACATATGACTACATTTATCCAAGGAAAGTGTATCTAACCAACCATACAGTATAAGTGAGGTAGGGTACCTACCTCACTTAATACCAGAGCCAAATTTACTGTACATAAATGGCCCCTCCCCTCTGCAAGCAGCACAGTAATGGGCACCAATACATAACTTCTCATGGATCAAACTGCCTCCAAACTGTCTCACTGGGTAATAAATAGCATATGGGGGCAAGGCACAGGGTAGCTCATGGTATAGTGGGGTAACAAAAGGAACTGTATAATGCAAAGCATGGATAAGACATGTCAAAGTTGGGCACAGGATAACACATGCCACCGGAGGCACATGCTTATACATACTACAAGTGACACAGGTTAACACATAATAAAGGGTAAATTATGGCACAGGTTAACACATGGCACAGTGGGGCAGCATATTACACATAGTAATACATAACACACATGTTTGCACATGGTAACACGTGTCAACATTGGACACATGGTGATAAAAAAAAAAGGGGTTGGGGAAAACCAGGTAACACATAGCATGGGGGGATCAGATATTAGTAAATAACAATAAATAAGACCTTCAGGGAGCCAAAAAACATGCCCGCTTTTGTGCTAGTCTGTTAAAGCTACTGGCATTAGTCAGATCACATGACTAATTTAGAGGACTAATAGGTACAGGCCAGATAATACTTCTAAATAAAAAGTTACTAAAATACTGGCTGGATATTTCAAGAAAAATCTTAACAGGATATGTCCATCATGCCCTCTCTTACCTGCAGTGGATTACCTTGCTACAGGGTGGTGCTTCTCCATCAAGCCAAGTGACTGACAGATGGGTGGACGTGCTTTGCAGAAATGCATAGCATGGATTGGTTACTTAATAAACAGGGGCACTGTCAGTGGTGTCAATTTCACATTTGTCAACTATAGTAGATCCCATCAAGACACAGTTTTAAAGATGTGGGTAAAATAACTTAGCAGACTTTAACAGAGCTGTAATTGATCGCCAATGAACATTGAGCAAATGTATTTAAAATTTACGTTTTATGTCTAAAAAATATCAAATAACTTACAAACAAAAGAGGGGGCCATGTTTTATGCTCAACCAGCCTACCGATCGCCTATGAATGTTACTTATAACTTGACAGGATGTATATTCTTTCAGCTCATAAAACAAATGCTCCCACTGGATATATGTGACCGGCCACTGATTCTTCCAAAAAAACAAAAACAAACCGCCAGTTAAACTATTGTAACAATATCAGCCCAAAGAGTTCAAAGTTCAATAAATCATTATATTAGGGGACAATTGGACTATAAAAGTTTTGATTTGAGACATTCCATTTACCTATGTGATTACACATTCTTTATAAGAACTACATTTGAACAGAGCAATTAAAAATATAAAGGCTTTCTACATTGTTCCTCACATTATTGATGACCTCTGCTAAGTTGACAACATGCGAAAAACATTAGCCAATAGCCAAAGAACAAGCAACATTCTGCTCATTGACACTCTATAAATACAAATGATTATATTCAGCTCTTTAACGTCTACATGACTCCAACAGACAGTTTTAACATATTCACATAATGGATATTATTGAAAACAGATTTTGGAGCTGTATGCCACATCTTTAAGTGATTATGGTAGAGCATAGTGCGCTTTTGCACAATCAAGGAAACAAAAACAGAAGATTAAAGCTGTAATGCCCATTAATACAGTCTGAATTTGTTCTACAAAATATCTGTAATATTGGAACGCACATTCATTAATCTGTTGGTTCAAGAAAAATAAAATCTTGGTTCTTTCTAAGTTGAACAATAGGCAATTATTGCACTTCATTCTGTGTAAAACTAGCTAGATAAGGGGATTTAATTTAACTCATAAATTCCATTGTTTGACTCCTCTGGACACTTCCAATCAAATTGTCTAATAAATTCAAACTTTAAATTATGCTTTGCAGTTCTATTTTTAATAAGAAAAAAAAACATTTAATAGAGATTTACAAAAGAAAACCGTATTTAAGAGCAGAAGTTTTAACGTATATACTGAACACATTAGGGAAACTTTTTTTTTTGCATGTAAGAAGCACATTCTTAGCCGTAAATGCTGATGGTATAGTTCAGTATACACACACAAGAAAAAATATTTTATTAGCACACTATTAAGTCACAATTCTTAATTCCTTTTTTGGCTTTATACATTAAATTTAAGAGAAAAGCACCATTTTCTGCATATCAAGTTTTAGCCAGTGGAACAAGCCATATCACAAAGTTTCGTGATTGGTACGCCATTCTGTACATTAAGAAAATTTGTATTTAAGCCAAGTAATTAACAATACAGGTGGGACAGTGGTGGTCAATCCATTCTCCTGGCTTAGGGTTTGGAACTGCTGGCAAAACATGGCAAAATTAAGCAACTGGATGTGAAATAAAAGAAATACAGATGTAGCGCTGCTCATTCTTGCAGGGGCTGGTGATTCCATTGCCAGCCATCATCAGGGGGTGTGCGCACGAGACGCGCACGTGGCCCGATGTGACAGAGCTCCCCGCCACCTCTCCTGCCTCCATTGCCAGTCCCATCCGGCGCCCCGAACTCCCCCTAACCCTGCCTGTCTCCCTGGGCAGGGTCCTGCCGCCCAGCCACCAAGAGCCTGGGACGTGCGTGCACATGAGGTGCACACGCGTCGCAGTCTGATGGAGTCCCTATCTGCCAGGGGGGACGTTCTGGTGAGCGCCAGGCAAGCATGAGAGGGGCTCCATCTGTATTTCATTTTTTTCTCCATGTGTACTCCGCTTTCACCAAAAGAAGCAACCAACCAGGTTTTGTGTTAGCTAAGTAAAGAAAGTATATGATTGGTTGAGAATATTAAATGCAAAAGCGCATATGTGATCAAAGTTTATAAATAACTCTCAGATCTTTGAGTGGTTATGGGTACTTATAATTCTTAACCAAAATAATAAATAGTTTTCATTACACATTCCAAATTGTTATATTTAACAAATCACTTTATAGTAGAATGAATAAAAAAAAACTGCAACTCTTATATATAATGAATGAATAAACTCCAAATGCCATGAGAAAAATGTTAAATTTTTTTAGTCTTTATTAGAACAATTGACACCTTAAAATCTAATTATATTTAAGTAATTTGCATTTACGTGTGTGCACTTGGCTTTTGTTAAATACATGTCACATAAATGAATGTTGCCAAACACAAATGATAGTTATGCAGTAAGCAAAAGATTCACAAGGTTCTATTGCTGGAGGCTTTGCCCTTAATGTGAGATGCTTAGGGCGATAATTTAGAAACCATTCTGAAAGGTCAGGATGCCAAGGCCCCTCACAGTGTGATCGGTTTCAATTAAATATCGTAATTGGGACACAGAGCCAAGAACAAGATCCTTGCCCATTATTTATTATAGATAAAAAATGAATACAAAATAATTTTTGGAAGTTATATTTCCTTCATTTATATAAAATAATTGGTATTTTAGTTTTACATTTTACAAGAGATAAAAGCCGGCAAAAAAAAAAACATATTTAGAAGAATGTAGAAGTAGCTTGAGGATGGTGAAAATTCACCTCAATATTACAATAAGAATCAAAGATATAGGGAGAAAGAAGATGGACACTACAATTTCCACCTTGGTTAAATACATTTTTTTTTTAAATAAATCTCAAAATATAGTCTTCCTGGGAAAAAAATATCTTTTTTCTGACACAAAAAAACTTGGATGTCTTATTTGGAATATTAACCTCTACAATGCAGAAAAAAGTGTATTTTTTTGTCAGGATGAGGGTGGGACCGGGAACCATGGTATTAGCCTCTCCTTATGATGTAAAAATATTGTGATTCAGAGGTCTATTGGGAGGGGGTGGGGCAGAATAACATGAGACTATTTGAATAATTTTTGTTTAAATGTATATAAAGTTTCTTAAATAGTGCAGCATATTCCGTTGCGCTTTACAATTGGAAACAACAGTGATTAAACAAACTGGGTAGATACAAACCGACATGGAGGTAGGAGGGCCCTGCTTGAAAGCATATAATCTATAGGATATTTGCTTCAACGCCTCCCCATTGACCAACGAATTGTGTAAATTTGTCATGGGGTGGGGGGGTTTGGTGCCCGATCTGCCATCTTTTGTCTGTTAGGGCATTTCTGTGTAATCCGACACCCCCTGCCTGCACAACTGCCAGCAGCAGCAGGCCATCCCAGCCATCATTTTTATGTCCACAGCCATAATCATTATTATCTGGCCTTATGCCCACCCCATGTCAAGTAGAAAGGATTCCATCTCAAACCACCCCATCACTATCTACATGCTGGGAACAAGCATGGAACTTAGCTGCAATGCATTGCACTCCCACAAGATAGAAAATTTCTCTGATATTCATGATCTCCATGCAATTACCAACCAAACACTCCCTATTCATAGATAAAATGATTGGCTCGAAAGACTGAACAATATGTCCACTCAATTTCTGTCCTTGGCACGGTGCACAGCATACTCAAAATCAGGCTCATCCCTCTGCTTTCTTAATGCATCATAGCCCTTTAAATATTGAAAAGAGTTGCAGAGAAAGAGAGTAATGGACTTATTTGGTTACGTACACACCAGGTTCTTTATGTATTTTATTCAGTTGAGTAATACACAGTCTATGATATATATTAATGTCAGAGTGAAATTATTTGCCCTTTAAGTCCCAAAATGTTGTCTTTAGTCAAAAGCAATAAGATATATTGAACAAACCGATTTCAGTGAGTTCAAACCAACATAACAAAAACAAAATCACTTAAACTTATATCAAGTTTCTTTTAGCTGCATCTCTAGAGATAAACACCTCTGTAAGAAGCATAGTATATTGGTTAGCAACAATATTCTGAGTATTAGAGAATTATGTTACAGATTTCAGCATGCTGTCAAACCAGAATGAAGCACATATACAGAGTTCTCTAGTGTGTATGGATTGAACCATCATCCTTCGAAATACCACACCATCTGTGAAATGGGCAGATGAACGGCAATTAAGTAGATTCATCCAGCATGCTAAATATTATTTGGCAGGCGATAGCGACGTGGGGGGCCGCACATTGCTATCGCTAAGGCCCCTACAGACAGAGCAATGGAAGGGCATTTTCTAAGTGATCTAGTGAGATTGCTTAGAAAATGCCCTTAAATTGTCCCATGCGTAGGCCCCCTAAGGCACACAGGCTGCACTCAACTCCAATTTCTTTTCACCTCCTCCTGAGAAACTCTGGGATAAATTTGGCATTCTGCCCTTATTGTGGTTAGTGAATAGTCCAAGGCTACTACACTCCTTCTTGTACAGTAAAATATTGAGGCTAATTCCGCCCAGTCCTAAGTGGTAGATTTCCAAACGCTTCTAAACCAGGCAACTGGTGGTTTTGCCTATGGCAACCAATCAAATTCTTTTTAAAATTTTCTAGAATGCAAAAGCGAAATGATACCTATAGCTAGAATCTGATTGGTTGTTAGGGGAAACATCCTACTTTTAATTTGCGAAACTTTATTAAATTTACCCATAAGCCTTATTATGTATATATGTACAAATAAAGCCAGTATATTGAATTGACAAATTAAAAGCTCCTCCAAGAAATATACAACTATAAAAAAAGGTACTTGTTCGATAGCACGGCGCTCATCGCATTGTATACCATAAGGCTAAATATGGTATGCGATGGGATGCGATGTTGTACAGTAAAAAATTATATGGCATTGTATACCATACAGTGCCATACAATGCGATGGTATACGATTTTTTATTGTACAACCACCCAGATGAGTCCTTACAATGTTAAATGCACCCCCCCACTATCAACGCCAACCCGAAGTGTGGCGAGCGCACCGAGCCCGCGAGGGTCGGCAGTACGTGTCCTCTGACCTTTTCATACCCCCACTATCCACGTCGGCGTTGAGTTGATTTTATATAGTGTGGCAAGCGCAGCGAGCCATCGAGCCCGAAGCGTGGCGAGCGCAGCGGGGACGCGGAATACATGTAAAGTAATACACGTCCCCTCGCGGGGCATGCTGCACTCGCCACGCTTTGGGCTCGGTGGCTCGCTGCTCTCGCCACACTATCTAAAATCAACTCCACGACGACGTGGATAGTGGGGGTATGAAAACTGGAGATGCGTACCACCGCCGCTCACCACGCTTCGGGTTTGCGTTGATAGTGGTGGTGGCGTGGGGGTACA
This sequence comes from Crinia signifera, assembly GCF_055691185.1. Taxonomy (NCBI): domain Eukaryota; kingdom Metazoa; phylum Chordata; class Amphibia; order Anura; family Myobatrachidae; genus Crinia; species Crinia signifera. The sequence goes on along the minus strand of NC_139223.1, from coordinate 148,006,268 downwards.
TTTAACAATGTTAGCACCCATTAGGGTGCTTATACAATAAAAAATCATATCGCATCGCATGCGGCTATATGGCAAGTGATGCGATGGCATAAGATGCCATAAGATGAAAAAATTGGGCGCCATGCTCGGAAACAAGTACCAAAAAAAAAAACGGTACTTATGTAATATCTGGGCTCCCGTTTTTCTTATGAGACCGTGTCCCCTCGCGGGGCTCGCTGCGCTCGCCACGCTTCGGGCACGGTGGCTCGCTGCGCTCGCCACACTATATAAAATCAACTCCGTGCGTAGTTGGATAGTAGGGGTATGAAAAAATGGGGTGCATTTAACATGGGAGCCCAGATAATACATAAGTACCAAAAAAACTATGTTTTATAGGACACATTTAGAAGCAAGTATAAGTGTGTCAATAGCCACCTGTATAATTGCAAATCCATCACCTATTAAAAAAAATTATAATATGCACAACAATATACAATGTCATCAGCCATGCTTCCGAATTAAATGTTCGAAAGTATAGGTGCTACAGAGTTGTATACATGTCTTTCCCATCTACAGTGCATATCCGACCGAACAGGCTCACTTGGCTTATAAGTTTAGTGATGGCATGTCAACACAACTGCTGGCCATGCAGAGTAGACTCTCATGCTTCCAGATGCATCATTTGCACCAGGTGTAGGCTACTGCTTGTCCTGGTGATAATAATGATGATGACGATGATGATGATAACTAGTAACAGGTGAAGAGTACATAGGTGTCTGAAGCACAGCAAGATGTGTACCATTCTGCACTGATTTTAGTTTAACTGTGAGTCAAACTCATTGTGTGTGGGCATTGGAGACAGTGAAGGATGCCAGGGAAAATTCAGTCTGCGATATTTATTTTGCCAGTAGATTTAGCTGAGTTTGCTACTGTAAATCCTCTGTATTCTACTGAGTGCTTCTGTACGAAATTAGTGTACTCCCAAATTCAATAAAAATTATTTATAAGCATGACTAATGTGGAATTTCACTAGAAGCATGCTGAAAATGAAGACGCCACATAATATATATTAAAAGAAGTGATCTCCTGCTGTTTTACTTCCTGAAATCACTTGCAAGGCATTTAATCATTAATGAGCTCTAACTATATAAAGCGAAAAAAAAAAGTGTTGCAGGAAACGCATACCATACTTAGCAAAAGTACAATGTACAGGCTTAAATGACCCCCATACAGCAGACAGACACCTACCTCCCTGAGGACTTTACATATTCCTCAATGGTTTCATAACAGTTGTCATTGCTTGTACATTCTAATGAGTGTTAGGGCATTTATAACTAACTAAGCTTTTGTAAGTCTCTGTGTTCTTTTGTCCTACTATATGTGCAGCAGATCAAATTGTTTTACCAGGTTATGCTTATTTAGGATTTTTATTTGATGATATTCTGATGAGTGCACTTATCATATACAGATTGGAGGCAGCATGCAGTGATTACATTTGCTAGCAACCAGTGAGCCGATTGGTTACATTCTCAGAAATATTGACACCATTGTTTGTATTGGTGCGCAATGTGTCCGCCCAGCTGCCGGGGGGGTGCATGGTGGCGATATGGCTGCCGTGCTGCTTGGAAGGGGGGGGGAGTGTTTACTCACCGAACACCTGCTCCTGCTCCTTCCTTCGGCTCTCTGTCCTGCTCCTCTCCTGCTGCTGCGGTGGTAGAGCTTTTCAGCTCACTACCGCCCTCCAGTGGCCGGCACCCTAGGCAAATGCCTAGACCTGCCTAGTGGTTGCACCGGCTCTGATTGGCACTAATTCAGACTTGATTACAGGACAAATTTGTTCCCAAAATGGGCAAAACCATGCTGCACTGCAGGGGAGGCAGATGTACAGATAGAGCTATGCTATTTGGTGATCCGGCACGCTGAGGCGACCCTCCTCACTGCGCCGGGACAGGGACACGCAAGCATCTCACATGCTCCTGCATCCATTGCTAAAGGAATGCTCAGATGAGCGTGTCTCCATCTGTAACATTTGGGTGGGGGTTGTTCAAATTGAAATCTACATTTCTGTGTATAAATAAAAGTAGACAATATTTACCCTGCACAGAAACAAAATAATTCACCCAAATCTAACTCTCTCTGCACGTTACATCTGCCGCATCTGCAGTGCAGCATGGTTTTGTCCAGTTTGAGATCAAATTTGTCTTGCGATCAGGTCTGAATTAGGCCCATTGACTCCACTGATACAGTTGATGTCTGCAATGTGTGCAAAGGTACAATTATTGTATACAATTTGGACTAGATCGCATCGCATAACATATAAGTTTTGCAATGCAATGAGATGAGATCTAGTACAAAAGGTATGCATCTCATCGCACCCAGCGATTGTACAGTGTATGGGCACCTCAACATATATTTCATGTATTCATAGGCAAATCTTTCAACACAGCAAATTAATATAGGACCAAATTTGTGGCTAGGCCTTCCCATATACAGATGTGTCCTTCTACATTCACCCACAATGTGCCATGTATATGATATGCCTGCCATCTGTATACAAGGAATGAGTCCTTCACCTTGGGGTCTATGTACTAAGTCTTTGAGAGGGATAAAGTGGATCAAACACCCAGCTCCTAACTACCATTTTTCATACATACACTGTAGCATGACAGCTGGGAGATGGTTGGATGGTACTTTAACTCTGCCCACTTTATATCTCTCCAAGGCTTAGTACATCGACCCAGTAATACAACACTGAAAAAGCAATCATGGACTGTTCAGAACATCCACTGAATGGAATTTGTATTTAAGGTGCATACAGTATAAAAGGGTAAAATCTTTATAATTAGACTTTTAATTTTGCTCTATTAGAGGTCATTTGGGAAACCAAGTCTTTATCCACTTTGGCTGCATCCGATGGGACACAGTTAGTGTGGCTGAAAGACCTCCAACAGAAGATATTGTTATATAGGTGAAGTTAAAAGATGCCCCTCCCCCCAGCACCAATGTGTATCTGATAGGTTGATCAAAATTGGTTTATATTTTTCCCATAAGATTTCTTGCCAATCACGTAATAGATTGTAACATCTTCCCCTTTCTGGTTTTGGTCTGTTACTCAATACTCAATGTTTGTTGCCAAATGTATTCGGAGAAAATAAATGAAAATAAAAATATACAAAATGATGCAAAATATATTAAAAATAATACAAACAGTTATGATACCAACTGCATGTGAATTATGTCTTCGTTCCTCAAGTACCCCCAACAGTTCACATTTTCAGGGTCACCCGGTAGGTGCACAGGTGCATTCATTACTCACTGACACGTTTTAAAAGATCCACAGGTGGAGCTAATTATTTCACCTGTGGTTCTATGTGGAGACCTGCAAAACGTGCACTGTTGAGGGGTACTTGAGGACCGAGGTTGAGAACCACTGATCGAGACAGCCCTGTAGCTGTCCATACAATTTGTTGCATTATCCTTTCTATAAGGGAAAGGTGACTCAACATTACTAAGATGGATATTCTATTTCAAATGAGCTGTTGCTATAGGCAACCAATCAGAATCTATATTAATGATTTAGCACCTTCTCGAAATAATAGATAGTATATTATTGGTTGCCCATAGCAACATCCCTCGTGAAATAGAACTCCCATCTTAGTAAATGCCCCCCCCCCCCTAGATATGTAGCCATGAGTGAACTTTGATCACTACAATAAGCACACATACAGCACTATATACAACTGTACAACACAATGCAGCCATGTAAGTTTTTGTACTAAGGTGATCAATAAGTTACTATTTTCACAAGAGCCTGGCAGCTCTAAAACACACAATTCCCATAATGAGACTTGTTAGAGACGTGTTACATTGCATTGATCTCGTACTGTCTATCAGAGCTTTCAAGCAACCTAGATAAATCTTTATGTGTGGCCAAAGCTTCAACATCAACTCACCTACAGGCCTCTTTTTGTGACAAAATATAAAAATACACCTATTTCTCTATCTCTTAGTTTACAGAATATTGGCACATTCACTTCATTTAAATGTTAACTGCTAATTATTGTTCATCCCACTTAATGTATTTAAACTGTCAACATTAGTCAAACAAGTTGCGGGATCTATCTTTGATTAACCATGTCTGCACATATGCCAGATTACATGCAATGTTATCACAAGAGATAAGATTAGAATTGTACAAACACTTCAAAGCATATCTGTCGTCATGGAGATATTAAACATTCCAGAATATATATATAAAGAATACCTATACTAAGGGGTAAAACTACAATGTTAATTACTTACAATAATAACCTTGTAAAACTTCTGTAGCGTGTCAGTAAGGCTAACTTTAGATAACAATAGTATCCACACAACTATATGATTCTACATGACTTTTCGATTCTATTGAAAAGACCAGTTCTGAAATCAAGCTACATTTTCTCTATACAATTGAAAAGAAGGGAATAGATAAAATTGGTCTTCAAAAAATTCTAAAGAAGCCAAATTGTTCTTATAGTCGCCTGGAGCTGGAATTTCCCCACTGAGACTTTTTGCTGTTAATTGCCTCATTGTAGAGAAAGAGGATTCCTAGAGAGGAAAATAACTCATCTCAACTTGCCTTGTGGCATTGAAACCACCTGTTGATATTTGCAGCCTTACGTAAGTGGGTATTTAAAAAGAAAACCCTTAAGAATGATCAGGTTTTGATTACAGAATAAAAAAGTAAAATGGTCTTGTAGCTCCGTATGTATATGTTGGTTTTCATGTGTGATTATTCACAAATGCAGGGCCTGCAGCAATCTGACACATGACCAGTCAAACACGAGCAATACACTCAGGCCTGAACCCCAACACAATTATTCAATTCTTATCACTCGGAGTGGAAATATATAAATAAAAAGATTTAAAAAAAACCCACTCATATACAGTAGTTGGCTGTTTTTCTTGTTTGACAACTTGACTGTCAAAACTGATTTGCTAGTGCACGTAAGTTTCTAAAGGAGATCATGTGATGCAAGCCAGCCAATGAGGGTAAGTCTTTCAATTTGGACATACCGTATGCCAAAATAGTTCACCCCCCCCCCCCCAAAAAAAAATACAAATCTTCTTTTTTTATAATGGTGCAGGATCACATCAAGAAAATTCAGGATCAGGTCTGGATCTCACTGCACTGATCAGGATCATGACAGAACCCAATGACACTTAGCACAGACATCCAGTTGAAACAGAGGCAAGAAAATGATTTGTGTACTATCAACATCCAGGTGAAATTATCATTAGTGGTAAATGCAAAATGTTCTGCTACAGTATCAAAGGATTTCCCCCCTACACACATTCATACACACAAGCAACAGAAGATTAAATATAGGCTCAATTCTTTCTATTCCCAGAAACAATCTTTAAGCGTCTGGGTTTGCAGAGGCATAAAAGAATCTAGTTACCTTTTTTTTTTCCCCTTTTGATTTGGCTGTTCATAGCAGAACCGTTCTTGAGTGATGTCAAAAATAGCTTTTGAAAATAAATAGCTAGCCAACAAGTGCATTCAGATATATTCTTGTTGGACTTTCCATTGCAGATTTCTGCTGCAACTTGAAACGGCTGCTTGATTTAAATGTATCTTAGACATCACATTGTGATACCAATAGCCTGTTAGGTCTATGGAAAAGCCAAGTGTCCCCAGCGAAGTCTACAAATAGAGCCTCATCAACCAACAGCGGGATGTCTAACCCCTGGTTCCAGACAGTGGTGCTACTCAAAGCATCACTCATTATTTCTCAGTTAGAAAGAACAATAGCTCAACAAAACAAACCTCTACATTATAGGTAAATGGGTTACGGTGGTAGAATCACTAGACAGAAAATAATTCAAGAGAAAAAAATAACTTTTTTGAATTTTTATCCGAAAGGAAAACATATTCCTCAAACTTCTTAATTCCAAGGAGCGGTTATATAATCAGTGAGTTCAAGTTCAAATTTTCCTTTCTTACAAGACGATAAGAAATAACTGTACTTGTGATGCTACTGCTGGTTCTCTCATCTCTAAGCAAAAGAGTATGGCATTATAAGATACAGAATTAACTTACAGTGTCCTCAATGAGAAAATGCAGCACAAACAAGATCATTCACAAAGCAACCTCATGAATGACACATTTTAGGGTACAGAAAGAGGAAAGGATGCTGTGTAGCAGACAAACCAAGTGTTGCAAATTCACAGCTAGTTCTCTAAAACTATCTTTGCAGAGCTGGTATTAAATTATTTTTTTTTTTATTGAAAATAAAAAAACACAATAATAATCAAAAGACAACTGCAAAAGGAAACACACAAAGAACCAAGCAAAATGTATATAGAGCAGAAAACAAACAAACAAAAACACAAATTCCTCTGAAAGAGGGGAAAACGGCAATTAGGAGATAGCTGATGGAATAATGAACAACGCATTTGCAAAAAGGACTTAACACTTTCATTACCAAGGTTATCCATAATATGAGGGGTGAGGGTGAGGTGGAAAGTGCTTCAGTCAAAGCTTAATTATACCATAATATATAATTATAAACACAAGGAGTATAGAAATAAAGAATATCTTTTAAAAAGACGAATATACCCCCTGAAAAAATAAACTGAGGCCACCACCTCTGACACCCCTCCCCCACATACATACATTCCCTTTGGATCCCAGAAGATCTGACACTAGCACTTTCCAAAAACACTTGTTTAAAAAAAAAATCAAAATAATAAATAAAACAATTGGCATAATAAGACTGTCCAAGATACAACACATACTGTAAATGAAAATGAATGTGTAATGATTTGTATAAGAAAGTGTACCTGTAGCACACACGAGGCAATGTTCATCCTTTGTGATTTCTATTGAACAGATGCTCCTTGATTGTTTTATTTCTATAAAGTTTATACATTCAATATCATTAGCTATTTTCGTAGCTAAGAATGGCCACGCATATTTGCCTGCTACAACCTGACTATATGTGTGGTTCTTGACATATCTTTGAAGACACCTGATATCCATCCTACCTACCTCTATCAGCAACAGGTAGCAAATGGATTCTATGCAGTTTTAGGACATATGTAAAACAGGTCTTTCCCCGTAATCCACTTCACCCGTAACACACTTTTCTTCTCTGAACTTAACTCAGTTATTTTTCAAATGCAGTTAATTATGCTGCACTAATGAATTGATGCTCAAACGGTATTAAATAATTATTTACAGATTACTTCAGTTGGAAAAAACAATAGTAGAGGCTATTTACAATGCATTGTCCATTTTTTGTATAAGTTAACCATTTGTACTGCAGTAAATATACACTTTACCTCTTATCCGAGCAACTACACTACCATTTGATATAAATGCCCCTTAATGGATGGTATGGTTATCCCATGGGTAATATTAATAGGCCAAATGGTAGATACTATATACTGAACAATTCTGTCTTTAGCATTTACACAATTCTGCATTCTAATCCGGTTGAAACTTTCTTACTGTAACAAATGTTTACTCCTTGGAAACTGTGTACAAACACTTCAGCTCATTGATCTCATGGTAATGATCACTCCAAAGTGTTTCATAAGAAGAAAAGACGATAATTAAGGAACAAGAATTATATTAGTAGTCGGGGCTGCAGTCACAGTCAGTTCTATTAGAGTCTAAGGAAATTAACTTATTTGTCAAACTTCATCACAACACATGTGTCCAATTAAGAAAATAACAGAATTTGTAAACACCCAGCCATTCAGACCCAGAGGAATGATCTATATCCACACATGTGTGGCGCTACTTCACAAATGGGGGAAAAAAAACACACACACTAAGAAATAAATAAACAAAAACATATGTACAACATATGTACAATCTCATAAAGCTATTGCAAATATTGTAATATGTACAGACAGCACAAATGTTATGCCATTAGTTATTGCAGGTTTACTTGCTTTACTGCAACAGGTGGCCAGTACCAATTGCACAAACTTTCATCATAGAATACTGGAAAGATTCAGCGATTAACATAGTGGCAGCTATATTTGTGCCAGCAGTAGACACCTCTAAGCCAATGAAAAATATTGTGTGCTTATATATATATATATATATATATATATATATATATATATATATATATATATATATATATATATATACACACGCATACACATACACACACACACAAACACACACACACACACAAACACACATTCAAAGACAATGCTTCTATTTCACACCATTTTCATTTAACAATAACAGAATTAGAATCTAGATCTAAGACTAATGCTTCCTTTGACATTAAACCACTCCTTAAAAAAGGGCACCAAGACCAAGGTCTACCAACATGCACCCTAAATTATGTCCAAATGTTGCAGTTCATTATAAATCATAAATCAGTGTACATGGGTTAATGGTAAACCAGAATCTACACAATATATATATATATATATATATATATATATATATATATATATATATATATATATATATATATATATATATATAATGGTCCTGAAATTTACAGAATAATGGGATCTTAGAACAGAATTAGTTCTAAGTTTTTTTTCTAGTTTTAGAAAAGAGCTTTTATACACTATGTGCGAAAACAATGTCCACCGAGTGACATTGGAGGCTATACAATATTATAGCGCATATTGGGGAAGTGAAATAGTGCTATTGTACCGGCTAATTATTACACAACTCATTTAATGATATTAGAGCAAATTCAAGCTATGGTAATCATTCTATGTTACCACGTTAGCGCATGTGGGAGATTTTTTTTCTTCTATGGAAATCTTCTTTAGCCTGCCCGGATGGGGTTAAGTGAAGTCATTGAATACCTCATTCAAGCCACATAATTAAACCTTTTCCCCAAATAGGTACTGTACCATGAGGAACTGCAGATGCAGATTCATTGCAGACACCAATTCAGAGAAATGCCCTTTTTTATTTGAAAACTAAATGCTATTTTCTAAAGTACCACTGGCCCGTAAAACATTTCCTTTCCTTATAAATACTAATAAATGACCTTACATTTAAGCAAGTCAACATTTCAGAAAAAGGTTCTGTTTGCAGACTGATTGCTCTGTACATGGAACCAAGATAAACTAAAACAAACAATGCCCTAACTTTGTGGAGGTATTAACACATCCAACTGTGGCGTTGAGTGGGTTAAACTCAGGATTGAAGTAAACATGCTGGCATGGAAGATTTCACCCATCCATGTCCCATTATGTGACAAATCCCAAGCTTTACAATCATTCTTTCATAGAGAGCAGTGTCAAAAAAATCCTCTTTTGTTCAATGAAAACAAAAACAAAGAATTAGCAGCAGTTTGTGTCTAGCTGTGAACTAAGTTAATATACACTGCTGTTGGGGATGTGAATACAGAGTTCCTGGCAACAGGCAGCATTTTCATGCTGAAGTAATTACAACACATTTTCGTATTAGCGTTTCCTAATTGCAGGAAATTAGACTCATGCTTTATTAGGACAAGCATATCATATATAAAAGAAAAGAAAAAACGCTGGCATACTCTTTAATCCAATATACATAAAATGCATGAAAATAAGACATTAAAAGAACCTTTAAACAAAAGAAAAAAAATCGGAAATCCTTAACTGCAATGCATAAAGCGCTGATATACTACTACACCAAGTGCAATGTCACCTGATAACAGGACCATGTCCCCTATATACTAGCATCAATGTTTTATTAAAAGCATATTGTTAAAAGAGGGAACAAGTCTACAGTTTTTTTACCCATCTATCTCCAGTTGTAGGTGGATTTTGCACGTAACACAATGTATCACCAAGCACACAGTATAGTGCATTGTTTCGGCTATGTGGTTACTCTAGGTTCCACTATGTCCTAAAGCATTTATAGCGGGTATTTATCAAAGAGATGATATTGTAATAGACAGAGTACCAACCAATCAGCTCCTGACATTTTTCAAACACAGCCTGTAACATGTAAGGCAGAAGCTGTTTGGCTGGTATTAGACAATTTTATCTATCTTTGATAAATATTCCCTTAATGTTAAAAAAAAAAATCTAATTTGATAAAAACGATGTTGTGAAAAACTAAGTAAAATCTCGTCTAATGCACAAGTGACCTTATATAGCCCAAATCTTACTCTGATGGGTTTTGCGAGAAATCTATACTCATCTTCCAACATATTAATGAAGGATTATTACATTAAGATTATTTGAAACTATTTTTTTTATTATTATGAATGGGTTCTAGCTGACATTATATTATCTAGATTATAACACTTAAAGGAAAGTTCGATGCACCAAGGAATTATTATGTAATGTTTACACGTTGTTGTTATTATTATTATTATTATTATAATACAGAGTGCATTGACTATTCCACTGCAGATAGCCCTTTATTTACCTGCCTGCTTTATGTGACTGGCAGGCAGCGGATAGTCTGCTTTGTTGTGCAATTTGCAAACACGTGGAGTTTCCATTAAAGTCAGCAGAGGCTCATGAGCCCATGTCACAGAATCTACCCATGTCACAAGCTTGCCCTGAGCTTGCAGTATTGGCAACAGAAGTGTTAACATTATGCACAAACATATGGTTGTCTACCTGAACTGCTGTCTCTTCAAGTCCAGCAATAGCTTTTATCTACAGTATGTTTAATAACTGCAACAAGAAAAGAGCATCTTCTATACAGTAATTGTTCAGTCAATCCTTGTGTTACTTATGCTGCAGTGCCTACTCTGCTGTATTCTGCAAAGTTTCCTCTCTCTCTCTCTCTCTCTCTCTCTCCTGCTGAGAGATTTATTTTTTTCTGCTTAACAATTCATTATTCCATGTGCTGATGAAATTCTTATTCTGTAGATCCATTTCTACAGTTTTACTATCAGTGACTCATGGAAGCAGAAAAAAAAAAAACTACAGATATATCAATTATTCAAGTTCTGCTAATCAGAAGAATACTGGACTTTAATGCCTCTCAAGAGTATCTGAGTAAAAGAGCTGTTTTGTTCCCCACCTCCAAATAAATCAATATATCATAATACAAATCCTGGAACTCCTTCAATATTCTGACAATAAATATAGATTAACCCTCATGCTACCTTGGAATGGAGTATTGTTTGCACCACTGTCGTCAAAGTGTTAACATTTCAAGTGTAATTTAAACATTGTCCCTTTGGGAATTTAAACATTGTCCCTTTGCAAAGGATGCTCTTTTAACCCCTGCATTGCGGGGATATAAAAAAAAAAATCCAATTTTATTTTTCAGCTGCAAACACAATTTATGTATTTTTTTTTGTTTTCTGAACTGTCATTGTTTTATTTCCCCCTCCTATGGTACAGAACAGCTATTCTTTCAATCTTTAAGACTTTATTTTTTTTACAACCATTTTGATTAGCTGATTAATTGTTGATTAGGAATGCGGCAAGATCAATCATTTTTGCCCAGCTCTTCATGAATACTTTCCACTAATTGAATCTGACAGTCCAGATTTTTCCTTCCACTAAATTTAAAATACAAACACATGCAGGTCCCTGGCGAGGTCTGTGGTCAAAGGGAGTTCAACATTTACAACAGTTCCAAATGGTGAAAATAAGAAAAATTTGTTAGCTCCCTACTATAAGGAACACATGATACCTGTAGGGGACTAGCTTAGCAAATAAAAAACAAACCCACTGACTAACTACAGTAAAAGCATAATATTAGTATTATCAACCACAGCTGAAACTTAGAATAAATCTAAAGATAAGTTCCATGATAATGCCAGCAAACTCATTATTATATTGTACTTTAGGCACAATGGCACAGCAGTAATGTGTCAAACGGAACACACAAACTTTTGAGTACACAAAGAATTCAACTAAAATGTCTCTCTCCAAACTCTATTTTCTAAACAAAGAATAACCGTCATAAGTCTATAATGCAAACGTCACCCATTGGATCAAACATACCTTCTTAATGTAAGTCATTATCTGTCACCTACCTACAGCCTATAAATGTAAAAAAAGTATTTAACAGTACAGTGGAGTACTAATATGAAGACATAATATCCTGTAGTACAATAATATAACCTGACCAGAAAAATAAATATTTTACACATATAAAAAATGACTATTGGAAATTAAACCAAATATAAAAAACGCACCAATGAAATATGGTCCGCGAAAAAATATTTCGGATTTCCTGCTCGCAAGCGACAAACAAAATCAATAGATAAAGGAATCATTGAGGATAGGCCAAAATTAAAAACTACATGGAAATACTATCACTTTTGCTGGAGCCAGTTTGAGATTATTATACAAAAGGATATAAAACAGTATTAGTGAGGGTTTGTTTTTTTAAATAACAGTGAAAAAAGTTAGTTGAATTATAAAGCTACCTGTTGGATTTATCAAAAGCAACACATCAATATTAATAGCCTAATGATAAGATGGGAGTACCAGTGATACAACACAAACATTGCTGAATGTGGTATTCATTTGTGTAACTGCTTCCTTTATGATAAATGACTCTTAAATCACCTATCTCAAGTACTCATTGTAATATCTCAATGTACAACACAGGCTCATAAAATGTGTTTATGCTATTTAAGACATCTTTGTATGTTTTATTTAAGAATAACAAAATATTGGAACACATGTTTATCGACTACTTATGTCTCAGAAGGTGACCATAAAAAATAATTATCGCTATAGGATAATTCTCGAGTTCCTTCTGACTGTTTTCTTTAGCAGGAAAAAAAAAACACACACACATAAAGTCCTAAGCTAAACCTTGACATAAATCACTACACAATCAGCATAGCACAAATGTAAACAAAACAGCTACAATGTACACAGATTACATGTGCTGTATCGCTTAAGTGCTGTTAGGTTGTAAACATGATATACTTTTACATATGTGCTTTGCCTTGTTATTTTTTTTTTTCTATTTTGTTTTTTTAAAAAAACAGTGCAGAGCAAGTCCTTGTTTTGTTTTCTTAACTTGTTTTATAAATTTAGGATTAAAAAAACATCAAAGCAGCGTTCACATAGAAGCCAAGTTTTAGAGGATCAGTGTGACAAGTCACAGCGTGATAGATGTTGTTCTTGATAAACGACTTGTTCAAAAGACACACTGTAGCTTTCATTTCCTGACCGAAACACACTTTTAATTTGCAACAGCAGAGTAGGCAATAGTGTGTTAGTCCCCAATTCCCAGCATTTCAGTCCAAAACAAAATACTTCAGCTATGCTGAATTGAACAGGCATTACTTACCCCTGGGAAACTTTAGGAGTTTTTTTTTTTTTTACTTCTAATCCAATGCATATTAGAAATGATGTTGTGTTACTGTGATTGTCAGTAGGTTGTACGACCAGTTTAACAAAACAGCAGTTTTTAATTTAAAAATACAATTGTTCACATGGAGGGTAAATGCAGATTTCTGCACACAAATATACACAAAATATAAAATACAAAATATATATTTGATGGAGTAAAATAAAATTAGGACAGCAAACCTCAACCCTGTAAGTGACCCTCCTGTGCTTTGTACTACTGCTGATTTCAAATTTCTAAAATGTAATATCCTCATCACCAACAGAAGTCCAATCTGCTCAGAATATATATTACAGCTTTAAGATCACACAGGGAAATCTCCCATCTGGCAATCAAATTCGCTTCAACAGCTTCGGGAAAAGCTTTTGCTCTCCACAAAACATTTCCCACTCCAGATTATGTGCATGCAAAATAAACAGTCTACTTATTGATCTTCTCATGTCAACAAGTAACACAAATGCAAAAAGGCAATCAAATAGGTTTCATGATAAGAGTGTGTATTAGCATCCTCTTATGAATAACCCCACAAGTAAAATGTTGACAATAACTGTCCTTTTTTTTTTTTTTTTAGATTTATTTTGGAAAAAAATTGGGAAAAGCCTTCTAGTGTTATTTGATAATATCTTTATATACCTAAGTATTTATTGTGCAGGATAACAAGCCGATCTACCCAAAGTTTCCTATTTTTATGTTATATGCTGGATGCTCTAAAAAACACTAAACCCAAAAATCTCTTTAAATCCTTCATACTTCATCTGAACTGACCTTTAGCATGGAGAGGTGGGGATAAGGAATGAGAAAGAGAGAGAAGGTTAAAAAAATGTCAGTAGCTATTTTCCTCAAACAACAATTAAAAAGTACAAAAAAAAAAAATCAAAAAGAAACAACATTTGCAAAATAACCTTTGCAACTAGATCATTAAGCAATCGATCACCGGCTATTTTGAGTTGTGAAGAGGATTTTATCAATTATACTGATGCTGGTATAATGATATAATAGGCAAATTAAAAAAAAATAGTGATAACTATAAGCTCTAGGACAGACGTGGTGAAGAACACTTTAATACACTATGTTTTTGTTTTTTATTAGCGTACACTTTTCCTTCCCTTCTGTACCGTAGGTGATGGTTTGTCCATTATATAACTTTAAACCGATATTAACATAAACAATAAACAGTCATGTGTGTAAAAGAGTAACCGAAGTGGCTAAATAAAAAATATTGGTATTTCAAACCACTGTGTGTTTCCACTGGAGTCTGTAAGCAGTGCACAGAGTTCCGCTCTCTTTCCCAATGCTATTAAGCTGTCATTATTATATTACACACATGTGAAGTAAATTCCAGAAGTGACATACCATATACACTGCTGCTGCTGATCATGTCTTCAGTGCCTGCACGGGAGGCGGAATGGGATTTTTCACAAGCAGGAATTCCAAAGGTTGATTTTCATTAAAGCCACTTTTTTTCCTCGGCTATCAAATGTCACTGGCTTGAAACGTGGGCCCTGTCGTCAGGTATTCATTTAACCTACATGCATATAATTAAGGGTAGAAAGCAACATCAACAGAGGTCTCAAATCAGCAAAAGCAAGAACATGCAAGGAGCAGTGAAACAAAAAGCAAAAGAAATGCAACACTGTCAAATGCATTCCCATTGATACCAACAGGAGTTCCATTAATAACATCACATTATTAAATTATGCAGCCTCCCCCCCCACCCTATATAACATTATGCCCACCATGCTTCTGCCCCCCCTCCCCCTGCAAAATGTTGCTGAACATATTTCCCAGTAGTAGATTGTGTCATTAACTTTTTTATTAGCAGAGACCTAATATCTTCTTCAGAACCACTTAGAACTTTAGTTATTTAAAAGCCTCAACACACCCTGCTGTTTACAGTTCAATTATATTACAGTTAAATAGACAATTGTAACAGAACAATAAATAAACATAAAAAAAGCCCATTCTCACTGTGAATGAGCCACTGGTACAACCCCATGATCCCAGTCCCTGGTATAAGCCAGCTGCAGATGCAGGCTGGGTGCCGGATAATACACACGCCTGGTTATTGATACATTGTTTGCATTATTTGTAAGCACGGTACTTACAGACCAAAAGACTCATCCTGCAAATAAACAGCACCAGACTGGACTATGGCAGAACACAAGTAGATGAGAAGTCACCACTTACCTGCATATGTGACACTGGGAGCAGATAGGTTACTGATGCATCGATCTGCTGTGTTAGCTGATGAATAAGGGAATCTCTGCAAGTGGAAACGGCAGCTCATGGCTTGGATGAGAAACAGAGAGTTCTGCACATGGTGCAATAGAGGGACATTCACTCTGCTCCTGGAATATTATTATATATATAGCAATATATTTTTTTTCTGCAGTTCCACAGAACCAATGCAGTCAGATTTAAAGGGAAGGGGAAATTAAATAAAAGCTGGAAGTTTAAGTGTTGTGTTTCTGGTATAAACCCCTCAACCAGGGTCGCAATCTTGTTTTCCTTGTAGGTGGGGGCTGGACTGGTGGAAGCATCAGGCTGGCGTCTGATGGATGTGGAGTGGTCACTCCCCTTGTCCCAGCCCCTCTCTCCCCAGCCTGAGGTATGCAAGGTCTGTGGTGCTAGCTAGCACTTCCCCTTGTGTGCTGCTGCTGCTGCTAGGCTGAGTGACCCAATGCATAAGGAAGCCAGCTAGCATCTGTGCATTGTGCATGGACAGTCAGTATCCTCCAGATCTCTCCTTAGGATCAGCACTGACTGGGTGAGAAGGAAGAGATGTGAGCAGGAGGCAGCAGCATGCAGTAGGGGGTGTTTGCAGAGCTGCTGATTGATGACTTCACACTCTCACAGTGGGATTTTCGACTAAAGAAGCATAAGGGGGGGGGGGGGGGGGCTTTGTGGGGTACTTACCAGTGATTTACTGCAGTGCATGTGCAGGTTTGTTGTCCTATTGTGTATATTGTGGGAGGGTGCTGCAAATGATTCTAGACGCTGCTGCAGGTACACTTTCACTGTTTATACAGTAGCAGCAGGGCTTAAATAACAGCAGCCAATTGCAGATGGCAGTTTATGGAATTAAAAAGAAGATAAAAACAGATGCTGCTGCAGAACCTCTTGATGTGAGCTGGTAAATAATAATGACACAGCTCTTAAAGGCAGTTAGGTGCATTTCCTAAAATGTACTGCATGGATGTCATCCTTTCTAAGAGGTTCTGCAGCATCTGCAGCCTGATTATTTTTGTATTTGTGGACTTGCAATGAACTCAAAACTGTATTAATGGGGAGAAAAATAATTTCCAGAAGTTCATCTCCTGACAAAATAGTTAAGTCACACTGATATAAGACTTTATGATTAAATCGTTGCCACAATGTATGAATAAACCCTGTGGTTTGGTCACCTATAGTTTAAGGGTAGGGTGATAGGCAGTGTCCCATGGCGACATATTATGCCATGGCATATGCTAGAAATACAGTCCGCATGGAGCAATGTCCAGATCCAAATTCAAAACTGCCTGTAGGGTTAGACTTGTACATGGAAATGTAGAAATAGCCTGGGGTTGTAAGAGAGGCACATAGACTGGGTGAGATTGTAGCTCGTGTACAAGATTCCGCTTTCATCAACCATAATCATCTCTGGACATATGATCTAGAGGTGATGCCATCAGCCGGCTATTTAGAAGATAAAACAGGTTAGATCGGAACAGAGTTTTATTAAATTGTGTATTTATAAACAAAAACATGACAAAGTACAAGCTATGTCTGTAGTTGTATCAAGGGTTAATGACATGCCTGTAACGCAACGAGACTGGTCGCATTTTTTCTGCTTTAGAAGCCTGAGACATAATTACTTTATCATTGATAGTTAATTATTTAAATGAAGGAAGCAGCTTAAAGAATTTTCCGCCTCTAGGTGGCATTAGTTTAAGCTACATTGCAACATAAACACCCTCCTGCAACTAAACACGGTATATTGCTTTAACTTTGTAACTGTGCTTTTCAGCCATATGTATTACTCAGACAGTGTGGAGGTTGGAACCTACTGAAATACGATGGTGGGGCTGTGTGCATGCGCATTTCTGCGCATGTGCATATGCAGGGTGTGTGCACCCATGGTGAACATTCTGTTCGCCGGGTGCACGCAATCTACAGAGCAGGTGGAGAGGGGCGTGGGGCACCAGGCAGCCTCATTACCATATGGGAATGCCCATCGTGGGGCGCCAGACAGCCTCATTACCATATGGGAATGCCCAACGCTGGGCATTCTCATGGTAATGAGGCATGAAGGACAGGCGGGTGGCGGGCAGCTGACATCACTGGATGTCAACTGCCTGCCTACTTCCCCCGAGAGGACTCGCATATGTAAGGTTGATCAGAGCAACCTTACATATGCGTAGGCCATCGCCATCATTCGACGGCGGAGACCATCGAACAATGGTGGTGGGTCCCCAGAGCCCAGAGTTTATGTTAAACATCCATTTGCAGCCAATGTGGGCAAACCTGCGCTGCGAGGGGGGGGGGCGTGCGACCCAGCATTCATCAAGCGGGGTTTGGGGGACTCGCAAGGCTGCGAATTTGCAGCCTTGGGAGTCAACCAGAATAAACCCATTTGTGTATTCTCACCGAGTTCTCTGGTTTCCTCCCACATTCCAAAAATGAAAGCCATACATCAGGACGACCTGCTCACAATCATGATTGTGTCAAGATTTCCCTTTATCTCCCCAGCAGTCTCAGACTCATGAATTGAAAACTGCCACTCAAATGATGCCGGTTGTATGAGCCATCAAACGCAAACACGACCTGCTCCAATTCACAACTGTTCAGACATGCAGCAGTCTGATCAGAGGACCAACCACTCAACCCGCGGGAGCATGCATCGTGAGTAAACACCTCATGATGTGCACATGAAGTGCATACAACCCGTCACACGACCTGTCGGGATTGTGCGTTTGGGCCCAATGTCAATCTGGTGTATAAGGCCCTATACCTGTAGGTTAATTGACTCCCAACACTAAAAATAAGCTCTAGTTATGGGAGTATCTAAAACTTTATAGGTTCCATAGCAACATTTTGAAAGGACCCAATACTTCTACAGAAACACCACGTGCAGCATTTGTTAAGTTTATGTCCCATAAAGTTCACATCATCTCACATTACAGGGATGCCAGAACACATTGGCTCTCATTCAGATTTGGTTGTAGCGGCTATCGCTGCTCTGTTGCTCTGTATGTAAATGTCCAAAGAATTACCTTCAAAGAAGTAAACATCCAAAAAGGTAAACATATGTATGTAAATGCACAAGAAGCATCTGTTATATGTAACAGTTCAGTCAGAGGCGTAAGTGCATCCCAGCGGCCCATTGGCAAGCTGAAATTTGGTGCCCCCCTCCCCTTAAAAAATGGCTGGTGGATCAGGGTCAGACTTACGAGATTCAACCGTCTGCAGCATGAGTGTGCGCCGATTGGTCCCTTCTCACAGTTCAGCAGCAGGGGAGGGTGCTCAGGGAGGGTAATCAGCTGGTCGCAGGAGCATGTTCCTGCGACCAGCGATCACCACAGGGGCAAAAACGGGAGCGCGCACCCGGCGATATATCGCCGGTGCACACTCCCATTGCGGGCAATATGGTCGCTGAGCGACCATATTTCCCGCGATTTTGGACAAAATCGCCCCCGTGTGTACGCACCTTTACTTGATCCCTAGGCTGCGAGTACATGCAGTGAAGTGAAGTGTTGAAAAGATTTCAGGAAATGTTGGGCCTGATTCAGACCTGATTGCTAGAATCAGGTCTGAATCAGGCCCAACATTTCCTGAAATCTTTTCAACACTTCACTACAGTTCTCTCCACAACTATTGCAAAATATTACCATTGTCAGTTTTTGGATTGCATATTACATAGAATAAATATAATGCTGCATATTTGTTTCACAATTAGGAAACATAGGAACATAGGAAAATGTGCATTCAATTATATTTTTCTTTCAAATATTGTTTTTCCCATTTTCTCATTTTGCTATTATTTTCTGCTTAGCCTTGGCAAATGATATTACTTGGGCAGAACTGTCTGTTATGCTTTTATGTGAGAGAAACAGTAACCAGTGTCTGCAAAAGACAAAAAAAAAAAAGATCTCTGGGGAAAGGGTTCGGGTCAGTATATATTTTTAAAAGAACAGACATGAAATATTAAAAGCAACATACTTTAATAGAAACGGCCAAGCTCTCGCTGTTATTTCTGTCATACAAGATTCTGTAATATTGGAGCTCATGCAAAGTAGGTGGAAAGATGGAGGCCCCTTGATCCAGGTGAAGCCATATTGCATACCCTGTATCCATGCATTATACCAGGGGCCTCCAGCTGTTGTTGAACTACACATCCCAGCATGCCCTGCAGCAAGTTTAGCATTGCCAAATAGCAACACTACCAGGGCATGCTGGGATGTGTAGTTCAACAACAGCTGGAGGGCCGAAGGTTCCCCATCCCTGCATCATACAGTACTTACCTCACTGGAGTCCAGCATTGGCAAGTGATAAAATGAAGAGTGATAAACAACCAACCAATCAACTCCTGCCTGACATTTTTCAAACAAAGTCTGTGACATGGCAGACAGGAGCTGATTGGCTGGCTGTTTATCACTCTCTATATTATCACTTTTGAAGCTTACATCTGGGCCTATAACTGAAGAAGCCAGCATATGCATAGTAGACTCCTGCATGATTCCAGAGTCTTCTCACCTGTGCCTCATCCTCTTTGAAACTGCCCCATCTCAAAGCATATTGTATGGTTATACTGATTAGAATGCAAACAGCCAATCACATGTGGTTCTCTAGTACTGTCATTATCATCATCATCATCCTACTTTTACCTACAGTTCCTCTGACACATGTGAGACACTCACATGCCCCATTTGCGGCAATGGGACATGTGAGCGTGTGAGACGCTTGCGCGTCCCCATCTCAAAACGCTGTTGGGATGAATGAAAATGGCTCCATCAGTATATCTCATTCCAAATTTGTATGTGTTCATTTTCACTCCCTGCACCTTTCAAAACCCATACAGTTTCTCTTGCCTGCCTGGGGTGTCGCTGTCTGCTTTGGTGCTTCTAGGGGTATGGGTCATAGGGTTGACCTGCATTAGGTAGACATGCATTCGGTCGACCACTGAAGGGCAACATGGCTTAGGCATGGATGGAAGGTCAACACACAAGCATTAGGTCAACAATGGCTAGGTCGACATGTGGTTTTTACTTTTTTTTTTGCCCTTAATATCGACATAGTCGACTCGAGAAAGTGTCAAAGTGTACCATGTCCCCTCGCCATACTTTGGACATGGCGCCTTGCTTCGCTCGACACACTAGTCTATTCTCCATCCATGCTTTAGTGGATGGAAGGGCATGAAATACCACCTGTCGGCACATGTCGGCTCAAAAAATAAGTGAAAACCCCATTTCGACCTTTTGACTGTAGACCCATTTCAGGTGTGGACCTAAGCCATGCCAACCTTCAGTGGTCGACCCAGTGCATGTCGACCTTTTGGTGTCGACATGCATTGGTGTCGACTGTATACCACTTCTAGTACAGTCTGGTCTGTATTGAGCTATAGACCACACCTGTGCTAGAAACACCACAACAAACCATGACACCCCAGGCAGGGAAGAGGTACTGCACAGGTTTTGAAAGGTGCAGAGTGCTCAAATAAACACTACTCATTGCACTTGGCCGGTTCCACCATCCTGTCCATTCCCAAACATAAGTGGCAGCATGACTGCAATTGTGTAGAAGCATATTGGATTGCACAATGTCATACACATTATGCCATGCCAAATGGCACGGTGCTCAATATGCATTAACTCCACTGGTTTCCAACCCTATATAAGACAAGTCCGATGTGTGTGGTTGGTATAGTTTATATGTGTGATCATTTCTGCACCTGTGGTTTTTACTCTGACTTCCCCCTCAAGAATTTGTGTGTCTCTGTCATAACTATATGGTTCCATTTGCCTTTTCTGTGTAGGTCACCCATTATTCCCATCCCATCTAACACACACCCCACTGCTTTTCTGCATATACTCTACAAATTATGCTTTAAGACCCTTCTGGTCAGAGGCTTCACATTTCAGATTTTGTGTGATTACCGATTTTCTCTGGGTAGATCATCACAGAGGTTGTGGCTATTACAGGTTGTGGCTATTGCCACAACTCTGCTTTAACTTGATACAGTGTCAACATTTTCTATTTATCCTGTGTTTTATCCATCTTAAGATCCACATTCCATTTACAGTACCAGTATGAAAGACAACAAACACTGTTTCAGCACTTACGTCTTCATGGACAGCTCTGATCTTACAAGTACACCTTTGCTTATAGCCTGTGTGAGGGCTTCAGGGGACTGCCCCACAGGGTTACATGAGAAACCCCATAATGGGCCCCACTATCTGAGGGCCCACCACCTACTCTAGGGATCAGGTTAAGGATGGTGCACTTGAAAATATACAGTATCTTACATTATTCTGCTCAGAACTATGATGTAGCTTCTACAGTGCATTGCTGTTATTAATCTGGTTCATTATCTTGCATGTACTAGTAGTATTTACTACATAAAAATAGGGTATGTACCGCACTCTGGTTAAAAGCTGCTCCAGTTTCTCAGTATATATGTAAGGTGCGCTAATTGCAATAGATAAAAAGAAAAATAAATAAATTACTGATAAAATATAAATAGTATTCAAATAAATGTGACATGTAAGAAAAACATGGGGGTCATTAAAAATAATGTTTACACTCTTCTTAGAAGTGGTGGAGTGCCTGGTGCCAACCTGTCTATCCCTGCTAAAACGGCAGTGGTCTTTTTTCAGATCTGCGGCTGAGTTACCTTTCGGCGCGGCTTCCTTTTTCTGAATGATGATTGACAGCGGAAGGTGCCAAGAGTCTTCTGCCGGATGTTTGCTTTGCGGCCACTGTATTGATGTTTCTTAGCCGCAGCTCCCTCCGTTTGCAGCGAGATTCAGTGGAGTTGCTTGTAGATAAGCTGCTCCGGCGTCCCGGCATGCAGTCTCTCTTGGTGGTCGATGGTGGGCTTCTCCAGTCTGCACCAACGCGTTTTGGTGGTTTATCACTCTCCATTTTATCATGTTTCAAGGCTTAGTATGTCACGCACAATATATACGTGTCAAATAAATCAGGGCAGCATCTTGGTGCATCCTAGTTGCATTGTATTTTGTTTTCAGCAAAAAATGACACCTGACTTTAGCAGAGCTGCACATAACTTGGCTGCCCATTCACTCGAGGCCTCTCATGTTGCTTGATGTATTGACACATCTGTAAACACATGTATGCATACCCTCCAAATGAACCGTTTTTGGCTGTTACAGTAGCATTTTTTTATGGTCTGTACCATCCAGTTTTCAGTGTTTCCCAGCTCTTTTGATTCCTATGACAGAGACAAGGCCACTGCCCCTTTACCAGTAGCTATGCCCATTTTGCTCTTTTGTACTGGTTTTCTGTTCAGCCATGTTGGAGGGTATGGTGTATGCAGTGCAGGAACATTAGCCGATATATCGCTTATAATGCAAAAGTTGGGACCGGAAGGGACACATCAATAGTGCTGTGAGAGAGAACTTCTCTCACAGCACTATTGTTTTCTCTTTCTACCTGTAATTTGTGCCTGTATTATCCTTCCCTGGAAGAGGGGCTCCTCTATGCCAGACTAGGGACCCATTTACTATAGGATCACATATACAATGTGATCTGTGTGGGATCTACCGCCCAGGATTGCATTGCAATATGTGACCCTATGGGCAAATTTATGTCCAGGCAGAGGCAGGGACAGGGACTCCAAAAGGAGCCCGTCCCTACGAACTGCTTAGCCGGGTGCCGGCAGATCTGCATATGCATGGTCAGCACTGACAGTACTGTCTCATTGGCTGAGGGGTGCTGGGGATAGGGTTAGGCACTAGCGGGAGGGTTAGGTTCAGGATGAGGGGAGGGAGGGTTAGGGGCTGAGGGTAAATATACTGA
The DNA here is from genome assembly GCF_055691185.1 of Crinia signifera. Classification (NCBI taxonomy): domain Eukaryota; kingdom Metazoa; phylum Chordata; class Amphibia; order Anura; family Myobatrachidae; genus Crinia; species Crinia signifera. The sequence goes on along the minus strand of NC_139223.1, from coordinate 147,982,978 downwards.
TTGCCTCCATTGGGATGCTGGTGTCTGTATTCTGACCACTGGCATCCTGACCGCTGGTCATACATATTGGGCCTGATTCTGATTGACTTGGTAAATTGCGAATAATCCACCCCCCTGCCGCAGTTTCACCTCGCAGCCATGTGTACCAAAGACATATCCCCTCGCATGATGCCGCTGAAGGAGAAATCATTCGATGGTAGCCGACCATCAAATGATTTCTCCTGCCTTCGCAAATATAATTTAGTCTCAATGGACTTATATATGTGGCCTCCGGGACAAAGACAGGGCGGGCGGATGGCATCATGTGACCCCGGCAGGCATCGGTCCACCCGTGTACCCATGGGAATGCCCAGCATTTTCATAGGGATGCCCATGAAATGCTGGGTGCTCCCATGGCCCAGCGCTGACACCGTCCTCATCCGTCACCGTCCCACCCTCCTCAACGTAAACCTGACCATCGGGGCAGGGGCCAAATTTGGATCACTACGTTTGATCCAAAACCGGCACCCTATTATTCACTTTTATGGTAATCCATAGATACCTCATTATACGAGTTGTTTTATGTAGCTCTATTTAATGAGTGATAACCGTTATTTCTACTATTTTCTCCCCTATTACTTCCACAAATGTCACTACTGTGTGGTGTAATGTGAATAGCGGACACTATCACTACTCTACGGTGTAATGTGAATTGGTACTATTATGTGGCCAAGCCCCTTCCCTTTACAGCCAAGCACCGTATTTCTATGAGCACCTTTAGCGAGCATTTGCCCTATTTTCACTAAGAGATGGGCACCAGTTCCCTTTCTGGAACACAACACCAAAATGTCTAGTTACGGCACTGCATAAAATGTGTAAGCTTGCATGGCAATATCAGTTTTCTTTAGAAGAACAGCAGATGTTCTTTTTCAGTTTGATATGAAGTAAACACAAAATGATCTTGCAATGTACCCAAAACATATCTGTTTAATCACACAATAAAATTGATGTTTTACAGAAAATTCATCATTTTAAAGCAATTGCAAATAACATTAGGGAACCTTTAATGTTTCTATTAGAGTAAATCACCAATAGTCGTATTCACATTATCTAAGAGATGTGCTGTATAAGTGGTTATAAATTTATAGCAAATGGTTAATTACTAGTGACAATGACATTTACAATATATATTGCTTGGGTCCTGGGAAGTAATTGACTTTTTTAGTCTTGCAAACGTTAGCTGACTATACATTTTACCATTGAGAGTGCATCACGACAACATCACATCTTAATCTACTACTTTTATGATTAACCTTAGGCTGCATAAAACCAAGTACAGGTACAGCATTGTACTAAGGGGGCAATTCAGATGCGCTCGGTGCGCGCCAAATTCTCTACCCCGTCTGATGTTTGCGGTTTGCACATGTGCAAGCGTGAATATGCGCATGTGCAAACCCCCAGAGCAAAAGTCTTTGGCGAGTTTCACACTTGCTGGGGAGTTCGCTCCAGGATGGGTAGGCAGGGGGCAGGCGCATGGGAACTCCCTGCGTTTCCTGGCGTGCACACAAAAATCGGTAAGCGCACCCATAGAAATGCTGGACGTACCCCAGTGAATGCAGGCATGTCGATGCTTGTTTGGGGCAGGTGGCTGACATCACATGACGTCAGAACCTGCCCCAAATTTGGTAATCTCCACTTGGAGGATTCCCCTTATTACCGGGATCTGATGTTTATACTGGACATTTACGGATCAGAGGTCACGAGTGACTATGATAATAATTGATATATGCACCTTCATCTATCAAGATTACTTTTGTTATACTATTTCATTTATTTTATTGCTTTATTTTCATTGAGCATTGTATTTAAAAAATTCATTTTATTTTTAAAAAACGTACTCCGTGACTCCCCTGATTCATTTTATTTTATTTTTAAAAAACGTACTCCGTGACTCCCCTGATTTATTGCTAGGGTGTAAAGCAGCTAATTTCCTAATTAGTGCCCTTTCGATATCAGGCATTACGTACTCAGTTATGCAACATTATTTTTGGATATTATTTATCATTTTATAAAACATCCATTTGACGTCAACTTTCTTTGTACGAAGAGACACAACAACTACAAACACATGTCTTGTCAGTTGTAATATAACCACAATCTGACTAGTGGAGTAAACTCACTTTGTTGGATCGCTATTCCCCATACAAAAGTTTCCAAGCAATGGGAACACTCAAGACCAGAAATCATCTAAAACAGATGTTGACATGATGTGTTTGTAATTAAACAGGAATTTAATAAATTTACAAATTACAACACAATCTCCTATGACTAATTCTGCTTTCATATCTGCAGCAACACTACTTTTGAGACAATATATATTTTAAAAAAAACTTTGATACTGTAGGTAAGAAGTGGACATGTTGCCTATAGCAACCAATTAACTTTTAACTCATAAGGTCTAATAACCTTCAAAATAGTGGATATCAGGGCTGTCTTAACTGCATTGTAGGCCCTGGACAAAGCAATGCAATGGGGACCATAAGTTCTCATTCAAGGGAACCAATAAAGAAAATCATAACATGCTGCTCCTGCAGTCCTGCTCCATCTCTCCACATGCTTCCATACAGTGATTGTATTGTCAGCACTCTGATTTGTGGATAGCTCCAGTCATCCACCAATCAGCAGGCTGGCAGCCATTCACTGTCTGATTGCAGACTGGGAGGAAAATAGAGAATGTTGCCCAACTGCCCTTATTGTGTGATCACTACCCACCCCTGCTTGAAAGTCTTTAGAATTGTGTAGCAGTGGGAAGCTACCCAGTTTGCCTATACATTAGGATGGCCCGGGTGCATGTTACCCTTAGTTGGGTATTCAATGTGAGGGTCACGGCAGGGCCATGACCCAGTCCCGTTCTCGGTCAGCTCGACCGAGAACATGCAGGCAGGACTCAATGTCCCGCCTGCAGTGGGACAAGAAGAGGTATGGCCGTAAGTTGCGGTCGGGAAGAGGCGAGCTACAGCCGGCAGCTCGTCACTTCCCGGCCGTTCTCGGCAGAACAAGCCCGGCAGCTTGTGATGTCAGGCTTGTTCTGCCGAGATACCCTGCTCAATGCTGTTGGGGAAGGCAGCATTAAATAGGGCCCAGCGGGCATCTCCCCGACGGGAGATGCCCGCCGGTGATTGAGTACCCCCCTTAATCTCAATAAGGGAGATAAATAAATACAGAACTTTATGAGGAACAGAGACAACTCTTTCTACAATGGTGGAATTTTATGCCTATGTCTATTTAATGCATTATCTACAGTAATAGTGATTTCAAGGCCATAACAAGGGACAGACTTTTAACCTGCCAGTTTGACTATGATGTGATAGCAATTGCCAGGTTCTCAAAAATCTGGATGTTAGAGTAAGACTTGCAGGGAAATGGGGGCCCTATATGTTGGGCTGCAAGATTAAATGCATTCATCAATCCATGAACCAAATCCCCATAATATATAAGGACAGAACAGTGACGAGAGTATCCCTTGAGCTCACAAGTTATGGAGGAACAGTTGCAAGAAAAAGTATGTGAACCCTTTGGAATTACCTGGATTTCTGCATAAATTGGTCATAAAATGTGTTCTGATCTTCTTCATCTAAGTCACAACAATAGATAAACAGTAGTCTGCTTAAACTAATACCACATAAACAATTATATATTCTCATGTTTTTATTGAATACACCATATATACATTCACAGTGCAGGGTGGACAAAGTATGTAAACCCTTGGATTGAATAACTGGTTGACCCTCCTTTGGCTGCAATATCCTCAACCAAACATTTCCTATAGTTGCTTGTCAGACCTGCAAAACTGTCAGGAGAAATTTTGGATCATTCCTCTTTACAAAACTCTTTCAGCTCAGCAATATTATTGGGATATCTGGTGTGACGTCATGCCACAACATCTCAATCGGGTTGAGGTCATAACTCTGATTTCGCCACGAGAAGGCGTATTTTGTTGAAGCCATTCTGTTGTTGATCTTCTGTGCTTTGGGTTGTTGTCCTGTTCCATCACCCATTTTCTGTTGAGCTGGTGGACAGATGGCCTTAAGTTCTCCTGCAAAAGGTCTTGATAAACTTGGAAATTCCTTTTCTGTGGATGACAGCAATCTGTCAAGGCCCTGAGGCAGCAAAGCAGCCCCAAACCATGATGCCCCCTTTACCATACTTCCCAGTTGGGATGAGGTTTTGATGTTGGTGTGCTGTGCCTTTTTTGTGTGTTCCTTCCAAACAACTCAACTTTGGTTTCATCTGTCCACAGAATATTTTGCCAGTGGTGCTGTGGAACCTCCAGGTGCTCTTTTGCCAACTTCAAATGTGCAGCAATGTTTTTTGTGAACAGCAGTGGCTTCCTCCGTGGTGTCCTCCCATGAACTCCATTCTTGTGTAGTGTTTTACGTATCGTAGATTCGTCAACAGAGATTTCTGTAAGTCTTTAGCTGACAATCTAGGATTCTTCTTCAATTCAGTGATCATTGCTGTGCAATTGCAGTCATCTTTACAGGACAGCCACTCCTATGAAGAGTAGCAACAGTGCTCAAAACTGGTGTGTGTTTTTTATAGGGCACGGCAGCTTAACCAACACCTCCAATCTCGTCTCATTGATTGGACTACAGATTGGCTGACTCTTGACTCCAATTAGCTCTTGGATAAGTCATTAGCCTAGGGCAGGGGTGGCCAAACCGGTCCTCGAGATCTACCAACGGTCCACGTTTTCCAGATCACCCAGCTGGTGCACAGCTGTAGTCATTACTAACTGTCACATTTTAAAACCTGCTGCATTCATTCCTACTATAGATCCACAGGTTGCCTGGAAAACATGCACCGTTGGTAGATCTTGAGGACAGGTTTGGCCACCCCTGGCCTAGGGGTTCACATACTTTGTCCACCCTGTACTGCGAATGATTGCATGGTGTGGTCAATAAAACGATGAGAACATATAATTGTTTGTGTGGTTTTATTTAGCACACTGTGTTTTTCTATTGTTGGGACTTGGATGAATATCAGAACACATTTTATGACCAATTTATTCAGAATTCCTGGTAATTCCAAAGGGTTCACATACTTTTATCTTGCAACTGCATTCATCTATTCATCAAGTTGCACATCAATTCACCCATTGTGATAGTATATTTCTTTGTACACTAATGCATACAAACGCAAACACACACACAATCACGAAAATGTATGTCTTTATGCCACATGTTATTCTGGACATTCATTAAATTAAAAGCAATAGCAAAACTCCATTCAATATTCTTGGTAAATATGATCATTTTTGATTGCAACACATTTTTATAATAGAAGACAAATATACTCAAAGCACCAACATTGATTTTTCTAATGATTTCATCCCCAAACCCACTCAGGATCATTGGTAAATGTCTGTAACTCATGTTGTGTTGGGTAAGGATTCATTTAGAAAACTGAAATGCAGAAAATTCAATCATTGGTCATTATTCATTATATGGATTTGCTAAAAAAAAAAGTAAGTTATTGTAATTGCAAGCAACAAATTCTCTGAAAAAGGTGAACCCTAATAAATTTCACTTTAAAAAAAATAAAAAATAAATAAATAAATTGAACAGAGTGCAGTGTACATTCTTATCTGAGAATGTACACTGCACATTCTCAATGTGCAGCATACTTGCCTACCCTCTCGGAAAGGCTGGCAGGCTCCCACAAATAGGGTCCCCCTCCCGGCCCACCGGGAAGGTGGGCAAGTCTCCCGCATTGCCCCGCAGCCCCAGCACCCCCTTACCCGCTGCATTAAATGTCCGATTTTCACAGGTGCACGAATCGCGTCATTTTAACCCCTCCCCCAATCTGCGGACCCGCAAATGACTGTCATGGGGGCGGAGCTTGGTCATGTCAGCCTCATTCCGCCCCCTGACAAGTAGCCTCGTCCTGCCCCCTTTCACTCCTCTCTGGGCTTCTCCCAGAGAGGAGTGCAAAAAAGTAGGCAAGTATGATGTGCAGTGTACATTCTTACCATCAAAACTTGTTTGAACAACTTGTTTAACAACCAGAAAGAAAAAAAAAAATATTGAAAATGTTTGTGAACACTGCATAGTTTTTTGAATATTGTGCTTTAGTTGCTACTGTACATGATAGGGTGTGGGCTGCACTGGGTGACACCATCTGTGGGGGAAACATCAAAGTAGCACAGCTGCTCTGCTATTTGTGTTGTCACCCCCTTGCCAAGCAACAGTGAGATGCATCATCCTCTATGCAGGTAAAAGCTGGGTGCTACCCAGCAGCTTCCAGACAGGCAATTCCAGGGGGAAGTGTTTACTTCCCCGACACTGTCTGACTAGAGCAGGTGCTAACAATTTGATGCATTAGGCAAGATTTATGTTGGTCCACCCTAGCACTTCTCCCAGAATGCTGTGTATGGCCAGAAGAGAATTGCTAGAGAGACAGCCACTAACTTGAATGATGATTACTGATCTCATCGCCCTTCATTTAAACTGATGACACCACCACCACCACAGGTCCCATCAAAGTTTCCCAAACTCTTCCATTATGGTCCAGGTTTTAAGGGGGATATCCATGCTTGAGCCCAGATACTGTAGCTTAATCAAATTGACTGAGGTATTACATAAGTCAAAAAAAGTGTAGATCCAAATAAAGAAACATTTAAAATCTCAGACCCTTATGTACACAGAATCCAGCCAGAATCACATAAAGACACACTGAAAAAGCCAGATCCATTCAAACAACATAAAAAAGCCAGAACCACAAAAAATACATTGAACATGCCAGATCCTTGTAAAGATATGTTGACAAAAGCCAGATCCACATAATATATAAAAAATACCAGACGCATATAAAATACATTTATAAAATCCATATCCACTTAAAAATACATTGATAATTCCTGAACCACATAAACATACAGTACAGTATGTTCAAAAAAGCCAGATCTACAAATGCCAGACCCAACCCCATGGATGATGATTGTGTTACAATCTCCACCTTACGTTTGTACTAGTGGCAGCGTACACATGCGTTGGGAGGCAGACTTTGTAGGTTATGGGGGGGTATTCAATCCCCCGCCGCTATTTCTGACAGGGGAAATAGGGGCGGGTGCCTATTCAATGCTGTCTTTCCCGACAGCATTGATCAAGCATCTCAGTAGAAAGGACCCAACTTTAGAAGCAGTCGGGCCCATTCTGCTGAGAACGGCCATGGATTGTCGAGCTCCCGGCCATATCTCGATGATCCAAGGCCATATTTTGCAGCCAAGCACACTTATTGGCATTTGTCAGGCGGGACTGGGAGCTGGTAGCGACTAGGGTTGCCAATCCCGGAGCATTTTTTTAATCCCGGAATTCGGGATTGAAAAATGCCCGATCCCGGGATTCCCGGGATCCCGGGATTGGCTTCCCTAATTAAAAAACTCGCCCCGGCCGCCCCGCATATTTACTTACATGTGCGGTGCGGCCGGGAGGGTGGTCGGTGAAGCTGGGAGGGTGGGCGGCTGATTGATGCCGGGAGTCGGGCGGGTGAGCAGCCGGGAGGCAGGCGGGTGAGCAGTCTGCAGCAGGAGACGGTCAGGCGGGCGGGCGGGCGTGTCATGCTGGACGCGTCTGCTCTGTGCAGCTGCTTGAGTCTGCGCAGCGTGACCTCTGGCCTCGTCACGCTGCGCAGAGCATTACTGCCGGGTAAGGGAGAAGCCGGGCATTAGACTGCGCATGCACAGTCTAATCCCGAAAATGGGAAACTCCAATCCCGGGATTAAAATCCCGGCGTTTTAGGGGCCAAATCCCGGGATCCCGACGATCCCGATCCCGGGATTGGCCACCCTAGTAGCGAATGTAAGTCTGACCTGACAGTCATGACCCAGGATAGTATACCGCCCTATGTGTATGGGGACTTGCAAGCCAATCCCCCCTACAGTGTCCATTTCCCCAGGGTCAAAGTCCAGTGCTACAGCCACCAGCAACATGCGTCCCTTAGCCTACATCTGGCCCCCCGCACCCCTGCATGTGGCGGTAAGCCTGGCATTCTGGTCACATCCTGCTAATGTGTACACGACTTGTGCTCCAATCCCCCCCCCCCCCCCAGAGTGTCCGTTTCCCCCAAAGGCAAAGTGTGGTTCCAGGGCTGCTGCAACACATGTCGCAGTTCCAGAGGCTCTGTCCAGTTCCATGCCCCGCCGGCAGTGTCTGGCCCTTCACTTCTGTCACATCCACCTTTGGGCATCCCCATGGATTGAAAGCAATGTTTTTGGCTGTAGTGGGAGGAGCTAAGCAGCCCCAGAACCTGCATTAGCCCACAGTATATGACAATGCCCCCGGGACGGTGTATAGCAAGCCAGGTTACAGGGCTGAGCAAAGGGTGTGTGTGGGAATATGAATGCAGTCATAACATGCATTGTAATGGTAGCATTGAGCTATAAATTACATGGGGCAAGACAACATGGGGTTCTTCTGTGCTTTTTAAAACTTTAGTGTGCTTGGCGCTCACTGGTGGATAGGGCAATAGTAAATATAGGTAAACCTTCTGGGAAAACTGTAGCATAATTTCTACAGCGGTTTGTGAGATTACCACATTCAGACAGACAGACAGACAGGCGTTCTTTTGAGACTTTGCATTATACTATGTAAGGATTAATGTATATGCCAAATTATTATATATGCACTTATTGTATATGCAGTGTTATTATATATGCAGTAATTGTACTGTATATACACTGTGGTTTAGAGAAAACATGAAGGCTCTGAATTTATTTAGAATTATAATGATTTCATCGTAATCCCTTCTATTTGTAGAACATACAAACTCAGTGCCCAAGTGGGTGGATTTTTCAGGACCTCGTGTTAGATTTCACTGCAAAAACAAAACAAAACACTGTGACCAAGGCACAGTGGATGTTGTAAATACTGTATTAAGAAATTAAAACTGGTTCAAGTTATTAACTTTAACTTCTACACTGTAATAAATGATATTCTTTCTCCGAGTGATATTTATGTTTTTGATGTAAGTAAAGTGGGTTTTCGATGACATTACACTTCTAGGGGAGTTTCATGTCCAGTAATTTTCACACAGGGATTTATTTGCAATTGTTTCCAAACTGTCTTGTAACCAAAGGTTATTTGGATGGGCAAAGGTTGCGTTACTGACAGAGACAATGACAGCTTTAAGCAATACTTCTATAGTATAAAATTGATCTTCCTTAAAGCTCTATTGCTTTTATGGTAAAATTAGAACAACCCTTGAATTTGTATTGGGCTGAAAGCTTTCTTTAATAATATTATGGACACATTCTAATACCCCTTTCACATTGCACTTTTAAAACGGTATATTGCCGTTTTTTTCCCATTTTAAAACGTTTAAGGCTGTAATGTGAAAGTGCCAAAGTTGATTTACCGGTTAAAGATAACCGGTATTTCAACACGGTTAAAAAGCAGAGTCCTACACGTTTTAAAGCCGTTTTTTTGGCAGTGTGAATGGCTCTTGTTCAATGGCTTGAAACGTGTCCCTTGGGGGTTAAACGGGTTGAATTTTGAATGGTATTAAATGATTTTTAAAACGGTTTTCACCTGCAATGTGAAAGGTCTCAAGGCTCAGACCCGTTTTAAAGTCCCATTTAAGAATACCGTGTCATTACCCATTTCTGCAATGTGAAAGCAGTATAAGTGTGCAAGAACTAAATGGTTTGTGTTTGTGTGTGGCATCACGGAATACATATTTTTTTCCCTGAGACTTGCTCATGATGAAAACAAGAAATCCTGGTACTTGTTTCCTAGCACGGCCACACCGATTTGCATCGGGGTGATCGTGTCGGAAAAATCGCATGCGATGCGACCAACGCGATCGACCTGATTTTTACATTGATTCAAATGTGAATAGGGTCCCTATTTTACATTGGATTCAATGTAAAGTATTCCCCAGACCCCCAATTTAACCCCCTTAATCAAGTCCATCTCATCTTGTGCCATTATAATGGCACAAGACCGACGTGATGCTCCCGATTTCAATGTTAAAAATATTTTAACATTGAAGCCTATGGCAAAATCGCGGGCAACGCGTCGGTCGCGTCAGGGGCCATGTAAATGCACGCGACCGACGCGATGCCCGCGATTTTGCCTTTGCCGGCAAAATGGACCTGATTTCAAAGGAAATCGGGTCCATCGCGGGCATCGTGTACCTTAACTTGTAGGAAACAAGTACCGAAATCCTTTTTCAATATCTAAAGTGTTTACTATTTTAGACGGGTCAAGAATACTCTCCAATGGATAAATACAGGGATAACAAAAAAGATAATTGTTTTTTCTATAGTGTGCCAACAGCGTGCTTAGCATTATGCAATTACATAATACAATATGTGGACAGCCTTGAAGTTGATTGATTCCCATGCAACATAACAATGAAGTCATTGAAAAAAACCGATGCTTGTTTGCAAAAAGCAACTGATCATTGTTAAACCTTTTTCTCTAACATGCTCTGTAAACATGGTCTGACAATCCGGGTTCATTAATAAAAACACCTTTTGAGAGTGACCTTGTTCAGTCGCTGATTATGTTTGAATGTATCAAAATAATATTTTTGAATGAGACAAAATCTCATGACACATTATAAGACCAGCAGACTGATTTAGTCATGATTAGTTTTTTTTTTTTTTTTTTATTATTATGAATGTGCTGTCAAGAATTTAACGAGTAGTTTTTGTTTAGTATTTTAGTAGAAATGTCTTTCAGGAGACATCAATTTCTGCTACTCAAATGTATTATTATTTTTATTATTATTTTGTATTCAATGCTTATAATTCTTTATACCTTTACAATCACTTATTCCAATGTCATGTCAGTATAGAAAGTTCTCATGAAAAATGTAAGGAAACCAACAATGTGAATTTCAATAGGCTGTATTCAATTATACATTGTCTGTGGCCATAAAATACATGTTATTTTGGGAGAGAATGTTCCTACAGACGTAGAAAACTTGAAGGATTCTCAAGTGAATATACTGTAGAAAATGCACCTTAAAGGGCTTTTATCAGTAGAATTGTTAGAGAAAGATTTGCAGATCTAGATATACTGATAAAGAGGAAAGAACTATATATGCACAGCTCTTATTTAAAGGAGATGCATATAACAGCAGCTCAGCTCACACAGTCTATTTTAACTGGGAGTAGCTGGTGTCTCACACGGGGACCGATGGTGGCGCTGTGTGCATGCGCATTTCTGCACATGTGCATACGCAGGGTGCGGGCACCCACGCTGGACAGTGGGTGGGGGGCAGAGAGGGGCGGGGAGTGGTGGATGGCCCCATGAGAATGCTGGGATTTCTCATGCTGATGAGGCCATGACGCGGGTGCAGGGGACGCGCAGCTGACATCTCAGATGTCAGCTGTGTGCCCATTTCCTTCCCAGTGTGCACACTTCAAAGTCACTTTTATATGCGTGCACGCACCACATCTTTCGACCAACGAAAGATGTGGGCATTCCCCCCTGACCTGTGAATGGATGTTACTGTTTAACATCAATTCACATGCCCTGCACTTGCGAATGGGTGGCGCCAGCCAACCATTTGCAAGGTGGGGTTTGGTAGACTCGCAAGTCTACAAATTCACAGCCTTGCGAATCAACCAGAATAATCCCCATTATGAATACTCACAGCCTTGAGTAGATACTTTAAAACTCTACCCATGCTGCCCATTGTTCACTCTAAGATTAACGTTCTTTAAAGTATGTTGTTTAGAATGGGATATAGGAAAAATCTATTATCCAGGGTTAATGATTCTCAAAACAAAACTACAGCAAAACTACAATATCGCATGAGGAGTCCATGTAGCTGGAATGAGGCCATCAGCTCAGAAGGTTTGAAATTCTTCCACATTGACCTAGTGAATAGGCTGGCTCATGAGCAATGAATCAATGTTTGGGCTTTATTTTTAGCATTTAGTGGAATTGGGGTTTTAATGCAAATGTATTTTCCTCCATGCATGGTCCTATTTGCAGAGTTGCAGGTGGACTATCATCGAATGTTACTCTATAGATTCCACTACATTGATCATTTCACTGTTTTATCTACCATCTTAGCCATCTTAGAAGGAACTTTGGCACCAACATTGATATATTACATGCTGCTGATTAAACACCCAAAGATGGCCCAGAATGTACATATATATATATATATATATATATATATATATACATATATATATTTATATGTATAGAGATAGCACTCTCCAATCCACTTCAACAGCCGGGGTGCCATATGCCAGAAAGTCACCACCATTTTGGAGCTTCCATATCCATACAAGAAATATTGCAGACACTCACCGGACTTGCTTGTAGCTTTTTTAATAAGACATCACCTTTACATGCATAACAGTGGGTACAGGTCGACGTTTCGGTCCCATGCTGGACCTTTCTCAAGACCCCCTTCCTGCTTTCTCCACACGCTGGAGAAAGCAGGAAGGGGGTCTTGAGAAAGGTCCAGCATGGGACCGAAACGTCGACCTGTACCTACTGTTATGCACGTAAAGGTGATGTCTTATTAAAAAAGCTACAAGCAAGTCCGGTGAGTGTCTGCAATATATCTTGTATATATATATATATATATATATATATATATATATATATTTATATATGACAAGTGCCGGATCTACCAGCTTGAAGGCTTTTAAAAATATTTAGCTTCTAATTTTGTGCCTTCATGTGAATTGTGCGTTATTCAAAATATCAATTTAATAAGATTATTACTATTTTATATTCAATCTTATTGGTCTATGGTTGAGCAACACCAGGAACAATGTTTGTAAATAAATATATATATATATATATATATATATATATATATATAAATAAATTGTTTGTACCAGTTATTCAATTTAAATAATTATTGTGCTAAAGTGACGCATTGTTTGATATTTTGCTTATACTTTGTAAGGTGGGTACAGGTTAACAGTCAATGTACAGGTTAACAGTCAATGTGGCAGATGTATCATAGCAGCGCTTATCGCGCCGCTATGATACTTCCTGCTTCGCCTCAATAGCGAGGCGAAGCAGGAAGGGACATCGACAAGATGTATTAACATCTTGTCTGCCGAAGCGGGGGAGCGTTAACTCCCCCCTCCGGCGATGTCCCTTTCTGGAGATAGCGCATCAGTTAATACTGATGCGCTATCTCCTGTCCCCCGGCCGGCCGCACTGGGCATGCGCGGGATCTCGCTGTTCACGCGAGATCCCCAGCGCAGCCCACAGCTGACAGCAGGGACAGCGCTGTCCCTGCTGTTTAGATAGGGCTTCGCCAGCCTGATGCTGGCGAAGCCAAAGCCGGCTTCGTGTGGAACGGTCAGCGATGCTGACCGTTCATACATTCGGCCTGCTATCATTTTGATAGCAGCGCCGATATGGACAGGGGCGCATAGCGCCCCTGTCCATTACCGCACGCTGGCTGCTTCATACATGGGGGAGAAGCGGTATCAGTGCACATAACGTGCGCTAATACCCCTTCTCCCCCATATCGAACGTTCATACATCTGCCCCAATGTTTTGACCCCATATTGTTGACATGCATTAGTTTGACAGGTACACAAGTTCAACATGGTCAAAGAAGTAACACACAAGGTATCAAAATATGTTTTTTTCATGTTTAAAAGTGAAAAGTTTCTGTGAAAAGTCCTGGGAAAATGCACAGGCCTGTGGATTTTCGCTGATTTTATGTATTTTCATATTTCAATAATGAGGCACTAATCGTGGTGAAAGAAATCATACATAAAAAAAAATCGCAAAAAAAACCCTTGGTATTTGGACAAAGGTGAAGAAACAAATTAAAAGACACATAAAAATGGCAGACAGAGAAGCATGGAAATATAAAAGGTGTGAGGACAGAAACACATATGGGGCGGAGGACAGAGGCATAAATGGAGATACAGATAGAGAAAGGTACACATACAAAGTTGGATGCAAATGGACAAAAGGAAGAGAGTTATGGAGTCATATATATTCTGGGATATAATGATGGTCAGAGAGATGCATGCACATAAAACTTAATAAGACAAACAAACATAGAGTGGAAGGATACTGGGTAGATGGAATGACATGGTATGGGCTGGCTTCTAATCACTTTCTCACTTGCGATAATTATGGCAAAGGACAGCTCTTGCGTTAAGAGCTGTCCTTTGCGGTGAAAGTCATGGGTCCCACCGAAACCCGGTGGCTCTCCCCTCCCTCCCTTACCCGGTGCTGCTGCTGTGCCGGGCTCTCCTCCTCCCTGCACCCGGAAGAGGATCATAGTGCAGGGAGGAGGAGGTCACAGGTCCAGGCAGCACAGCTCTGTGCTGCCCGAACACATTTGAGGGGGGTCGGTGCGGGGCGGCTATGAGTCGGTGCAGGGCGGCGTTGGGTCGCGTTAGAAACCCATAGGCTTCTATGTGGGCATCGCCAGATTTTTCTGACGATGCCCCCCCTTGCGGTAACCCAGCGGGGGATGCTTAGAGCATCCTAGAATGCGGTAAAAACCCGATAACTGGGTTTTTACCGCATTTTTAGTTTAGAGAATCTCTCCCAAGATGAGAAGTGATGATTATAAGAGTTCACAACTTCAACACACCAAAAGGCAGTGCATAGATCTATGCTGTAGAATTACAATTGGCATTGGAGTAGTGATCAGCCATCCTCCGACTAATCGACACTCATCTGTGGTGCAACAGTCTGTAAAACAAAAAAGAAAATGCTCTATAAGGAAGTTTAGTTCTACATATTGCAGATATTAAACTGACCAATTCACAACAAAGTTCCTTTGTGGCTAGTCTTACACTAAATAAAAATAAATAAAAACGGTACATGTTTCCTAGCATGGCGCCCGTTGGGTCCCATCGCATACCTTAACTTAAGGTATGCGATGGGACCCGACCGACCCGATTTTCGGGCTTTAAAGAGGTTTTTAACGCACTTTGAAAATCGGTCGCATCGCATGCCATTATAATGGCATGCAATGCGACCGACACGACCGACCCGATTTTTACATTGGACCCAATGTAAAAATGGTCCCTGAGACCCGATTTTATATTGGACCCAATGCTAAATGCCCCCCAGACCTGATTTTTAATTGTAAACCCACCCTGATGGTTAATTATGTCAAATGCCCCCCATTGTTAGCGCAACGCCACGATTAACGTCAACCCGAAGTGTGGCGAGTGCAGCGAGCCCACGAGGGGCGGTGGTACACGTCCTCTGACCTTTTCATACCCCCACTATCCACGTCGGTGTGGAGTTGATTTTATATAGTGTGGCGAGCGCAGCAAGCCACCGAGCCCGAAGCGTGGCGTGCGCAGTGAGCACCACGAGGGGACGCATAATACATTCGCCACACTATATAAAATCACACTATATAAAATCAACTCCACGCCGACGTGGATAGTGGGGGTATGAAAAAGTCGGAGGACGTGTACTTCCGCCCCTCGCGGACTCGCTGTGTTTGCCACGCTTCGGGTTGGCATTGATCGTGGCGTGGCGTTAACAATGGGGGGGCATACAATGAAAAATGGGGTCTGGGGGGCATTTAACATTGGGGCCAATGTAAAATCGTGTCTTAGGGACCATTTAACATGGGTTCCAATGTAAAAATCGGGTCAGTAGGGTCGATCGCATCGCATCTGATTTGGTTGCATGTGATGCGATCGACCCGATTTTTGCGACCCGATTTCACACAATTAAAATTGGTGGAGCCATGCTAGGAAACAAGTACCATATAAACATGCATTTCTATTTTAAAATTATTAAATTGATCATTTCTATGCTCTTTGGGTTACGTCCTAACTGCCTGAAGCTTTTAAAGGTAAGTACTGTACATCACATGCAATAGCAACAAATTCCTAGTGAATCTCCTGATGTAAGTTGGATAATAGAATATATAAGTGGACAAAATTAATTGTTAGCAAAAAGACCTGTAAATTATTGCACTTTACTACAAATTGTAACATATAGACAAAAGAAAACTATTTTAAGCTTTGCTCTGTACTAAATATCTTATTCTAGCCTATATGCCAGAACAGGGGAGTGATGTTTTGCGACTGCGCATGCACATAAATTTGTACGTGCATGTGCAGCCACTTGGTGCAAATTGCTTATTCGCGGGCCCGTTGGCACCTAGCAGTGCAAGTAGGGGTTGTGGGGCGGCAATGAGGTGCTGCTCCCTTGGGAACACCCAGTTTTTCATGGGCATCCCCATGAAAATGCTGGGCATTCCCATAGAAATTTGGCGATGATGTGGGCGCGGGGGGGGGCAGGCATCTGACATCCGTGTATGTCAGCTGCCAGCCTGCTTCTCTTACTGGGCGCCTGCAGTTCTAAGACACCATTGAGGTGTCTTAGATCTGCGAGCGCTTGCAAAATCATTCGATGGTTGGCAACCATCGAATGATTTTGTCCCTGCTCGCAAGCCTGTGAATGGATGTTTATGCTAAACTTCCATTCACATGTGTGTGGGGATATTTTGCGTGCGAGCGGGGCGGGTGGCCGTGCGGGCGGTGGGCAGCATTTAGAGGACTTACAAAGCTGCGAAATTCACAGCTTTGCAAGTCAACTAGAATAACCTCCTAAATGTATATTCTATTCAAAATAGTTGTTGAATGTTAATTCACATGTTTGTAGTTTTTAATATTGTGGAATATTTGTGAGAGTTCACAATTCTTTATATGTACTTTTATGACATTGTGAAGAAGTGTATTTTCTCTTGAATGACCATAGCATGTGTTTATAGGCAATAATATTAATTTTTAGGAAGAATTTTGATCCAGAATGAAGTAGTTTTTGTCCAGTACTTAAGAAATAAGTCAGAATCATTATAAAATTCAAAATGGAGAAATAATTGTCTAGTACAAAAAAGTCAGTTACAATTTTCTATGTATATCATTTTAAACATGTATTACTTTCTGTGCAATATGATGTTTTAGTTTATTACAATGTGTATATAAACTATATACTATATAACTGGTAATGATCACAGACAAATACTGGCTTGCTGGCTACGGGGATAAGGTATATGGAAACATTAAAGCCACATGGGAATTAGCTAACATATTCTGTGTATGCCTCATGCACTGTACCTCTTTGAATTGGTACAGTATGTGTTCATGGAATGCCTAAAGCAATGCGTTGGGGACAGTCTGATGTGGAAAGTAGACACTCTAAAATCCAGGAAACCCAGCGAGAGATCACCTTAAATTTTATTCTAGAGCACAGTAAGGGATTTTCTCTAAATTCACTCTATGGAGGAAATTTAATAGGCTGAGTGATTCAGAAAGTCAGAGATTTGGTTAAAAATCTCAAGTTTTTTAAAGCAGCAATCATTTACACTGCAAAACCAGTTTGATTTTGAAGTGTAAATTATTGCCAATTTAAAAAAAAAAAACTGGACATTTCTTGACAAATCTCTCACTTTTGGAATCTCTCATCCTATTAAATTTCACCCTATAAATTGACTGCAGTAGTTGAATTTTGAATTGACTGGATTTTAGGGGGAAATTAACTTGAATAGGGGTAAACATATTTAGACCACCTATTAGTACAGGTTGAGTATCCCTTATCCAAAATGCTCACGACCAGAAGATTTTTGGATAATGGATTATTCTGTATTTCAGAATATTTTTATATTTCAATGATGTAGCTTGAGGTATCTTGCAGTTATGTTGTACAAACACATCAAACACATGAAATACACACAAATATATTTTATTTGTGCATAAAACAAGGTTTCAACACATGAAACAAAGTTTGTGTACTATCTGAGGCACTGAATGCCAAGCAATCATTTTGTGCACATATTTAGTGCCAGTTACATATCATGTCCTCAGTAGTGCCAGTTACATATCATGTCCTCAGTAGTGTCAGTTACATATCATGTCCTCAGTAGTGCTGTTACAGTAGTGCTTTTGGAAAACAAAATATTTTTTTCACTTTCTGGAACATATGGTTTCAGAATAATTTGGATAATGGATATTTGGATAAGGGATACTCAACCTGTATAGAATTTTATTGGGTTTTGATTAATGAATTCTATTAAACCGAATAACACATCACATGTTTATTAGCAACAAGCCTTTGCAATTTCTTCTATTACTTAAAAATATTAACATTATTTCCTCAAGAAAATCCTCAAGAAAATCAAGTATTTTCTTGCAGTGAACTAATCATATATCCCATATCCCGTATCGCATGAGATGATGATGTCATCATGTTTACATGTAAAGACAGTTAGTCTGAGTACCTTCCAGTAGACAGTCCTGAAATTAACCATTAATATTATCGCAACATTATCCACAACCAAAAGATGTACGTACAACAGGATAGAAGAATGGAAAAAGTCTGACAGAGATGCATAGACCACATACAAAGAAGTAAAGGACACACTGTAGAGGAGAAAAGGTGAGGATGTCCCAAAAGGAATATACAGTCCTGTGTGTAAAGTTGACATGAAAATAATAAAATCCATATAATAAAATCAAGTGAATCCAAAAAACAGAACTATAATATATACCTATTTTTAGAAAAATGTTAAACATCCATAGAAGTACAGTAAATAATTCAAGTAAGCCATTTCAGGCATTAGTTATCTCATTTATCTGTCTATCTATCTATATATCTATCAACTATAAATCTACTTTTACATGTACTGTATACATATTTTCTTATGAAGTATTTATAAATCATTTCAACTCCCCAATACATCTGATGAAGAACCTAATATAAACTTAAGAACAAATTTTTATTCTTTTTCTTTTTTCTTTAAAAAACAAAAAAGCCTTGACATCTTAATTGGTGTATGAATGGCCTTAATATTACACTATTAAGAGATGATGGTGAATTTTGAAATGAGTACATCAAGCATGTTAAGCGAAAACACGAAACATGCATTATTCAGTTACAAAAACACTGCAAAGACGTAAAACCATATGCAATCATTTTATAAAAAAATATATATAAAAGTACTGTATAATAAAGCAAATTTTCTCAAAATGATTTAGTTAACTTACTAAAAATGAAATATCGTCTGCAGATATTTTCAGTGGTTATATTGCTAATAAAGAAAGAGCAAACAGCCACTGTTTGCTTCTGGTCAATTCTGGAGAAATTCCAGTTTCTCATCTGGGACTATAATCTCAACCTTAATAGAGTACAAAAATATATATAAAAAATGATATTCTGCAAGAGCGAGCTGATACAGAACACGGTCAGAATACAGTATTCCTTTCTTTTCATGTCTCTCTCTCTGCAGCTAAGCTGCCTTTTCTTTTTCTAACAGAGCTATAACTATTAGTTAAACCAGATGGAAGAATGTCAAGAGTCCATGTTTTGGCTACATTCCAAGCTGGTCATTATCTACTGACTACACTTCCTGGTTGACTAGAAATCCATTGCATAAAAGCTCATTTTTTATAGTTCCCTGCTCTGTCTGGTGTGCAAACGATGTAAGTATGAAGATGTTATTCCAGAAATGTTATGTGATTATTATTAGTCTAGATTACGTAGAGTGGAGGAAGCATATCTACATCTGCTCTTTCAACAATCACTTGTAACTTGAAGATGGATTTAAGACAATGGTGTATTTGTCGCCTGCAGCCGCTTACATGGGAAGTGGCAGGGTTTATTCTACAGATGGAATTATTGACGTAGAATATCAAATAATGAAATGAACCTGGGGCACCTTTACTATGCAAAGCCAATCATGTACTAGATTTATGCTACAAGGGAACTGAACCCCTCTAAAGTTTAAATGCATACTCAAAGATGGAGCCAATACAGTGAATTTTAGTTGGTAGTAACTCTCCAGCTTGTGAGTTTTTTGCAATCCAATCTAAGGCAGGGGTAAGTCCAGGATTTCAAGAAGGCGGTTTCAAAATGCTTGATTCTCAAGGCAGCATAGTAATCCAAACAAGTGTTGGCCAATTTCTAGCCACATGCATTCTGCTTTTGAGGTCATTTACTGGGGCAGATGTATTAGGCCTTAACAAGAGATAAATCCAAGGGTGACAAGGAGAGATAAAGATCCAGCCAATCAGCTCCTTACTGACTTTTTTTCAAACACAGCCTGTAACATGGCAGTTGGCAGGTGATTGGCTGGGCATTTATCTCTCCTTATCACCCCTGGATTTATCTCTTGTTAAAGCTTAATACATCTGCCCCACTGTTTGGAGTTTTCCATTATGTTGCCCTACATTACAGACCATCATACAGATCTAGGTGGAAATTTACTAAGATAGAATTGGTATGAATGCATTTATTCATACCCATTTGATGTAAAATATGGCTGGTAAATTAGCATCGGACAAATTCTTCTGATTAGCCATATTTATATATGGCAAGCTCAAATTCTGGTGTACAAATAAATATACCATTAATAGAACTCGGCCGGATATGGCCATGACTTCTATGTGGGTGTGCTCATTTACTAACATTTGTACTGCTGTATTTGGCAGGTAATTTAGCAGAAAATAGGACTGGAAAATACTCCTTATTTTCCAAGCATATTTGGCTGAAGCATGCACAGATCAGGCAGATCCGTGGGATGCTTCTTTGTGTAAAAATATAATATTAATGAAATTATAAAAAAAACATAATGGGGTCCCCCCTCCCAAGTATAATCAGCCCCGGGCCCATTGAGACTGTCCTGGTTCCCAAAATATGGGGGACAAGAGGAGTAGGGGCCCCCATCAGAAACGATCACCGGGCTTTAACAGCCAGTGGTGTCACCTCCAGGGGACCCCGAGCTCATGATGAAGCCCGGGGCTGTCCCCAGTGTCCCTGGGCTGTGGACACCTGGCTGATGGTATAAAAAAGAGTTAAACTAAGTTCCAGCATGCTTTCTGGGCCTTGTAGTTCTACTAAAGAACCCAATATATATTTTTTACAATTAGTTTAACTCTTCTTTACAACAGATTTGGGGGTCCCCTGGAGGGGGTGGGAAGAGAACATATCTGGGACATGAAAACTGGATGTGAGAGGGCCAGAGGAGGAGGAGGCAATGGGTGAGTGAGGAAACACATGGGTGATTCCCCACTCCCCCAGGTAACCAGCCTGGATGACCAGGATTCACAAAACTACAACACATGGCAGCAGGCTGGGAAGGGGGGGGGGGTGTGCCCAGCACAGGGCAATGCATTTTGCAGGCACATTGCTAAAGTGTGAGTGTTTTGCTATACAGCTTCCAAGTCGGCAGCAGCGATTCTCATACCAACCACATCTGAATCAGTTCCACTATGCCACCAAAAGAGGTCCCCTTTACAGATAAAGTAATAATGATTATACTTTCAGACATGGTTACTTTGCTGTATATAATTTGTATTTCTCTTCAAGCAACATTTAGGGGGAAATTTACCAATATGAAAAACCTAGTTTTTCGTATTGGTATTTTCCCTACGACTGCATACGACTGTTTAAGTCGTATGCAAAGTCGTGTTCCGGAGGATCAGTTACAAAGCAGTCATATACGACTGCTTTGTAACCCTCTGATGTCGTAGGAATTCGTATTAGCAGCCGTATATACGGCTGCTAATACGAATTATTTGTAGGCAGTCTGCACGGATCAGTCAGATCCGTGCAGGCTGCAAGGTGTAAAAACAAAATTAAATAAATAAATAAAAAACCGGCGTGGGCTCCCCCCCACAGCTGTAACCAGCACCAGGCTGACAGAGGCTGGAGCCGGTAATTAAAAATCAGGGAACCCGACAAATAGGGGTTCCCTGATTTTTAACAACCAGCCCCAGGCTCCTGCTCTGGGGCTGGTTCCCAAAATACGGGGGACAAAATGACTAGGGGTCCCCCGTATTTTAAGAACCAGCCCCAGGCAAAACCAGCCAGCAGGGTAATGCCACAGCCGGGGGGAGACTTTTTATGCAAGTCCACCCGGCCAAAGCATTAACCCTACCGACCAGTCAGCCTGGCCAGGGGCCCTGGGGGAGTGGGGACCCCCCCAATAAAGGGGTCCCCCCCTCCAGGACTTACCTGACCAGGCTGAAGCCTGGTGCTGTCCTCGATGCCCCTGGGCGGTGGGCATCGAGCTGATAGCGGTGTAAAAAATAGAAAAAAACTATTGTTTTTTACTGTGGCACTACAAGTGCCAGCAAGCTGGGACTTGGATAACCACAAGTCCCAGCCTGCTGGGCATTAAAGGGCCCGCTGGGTCTTGTAGTGCCACAGTAAAAAAAATAGTTAAATAAAACAAACTGACACCCATTTTAAATAAAAGTTTAATACACACATTACATACATACTGATACTTACCTTACTTGATCCCGTAGGTAGCCCTGGTCCTGATGTCCTGTGTCGTCCTCCAGGTCCATGTCGGCTGTCTGCGTCGTCCTCCAGGTCCATGTCGACGGTCCGTGTCGTCCTCCAGGTCCATGGCGGTATCCGGGTCCGAAGATATCCATGTTGGAGCTGTGGAAGGAAATCCTACTCACCTGGTCCTGCGCTGAAGAAGTCTTCTCTTGATCCGACGTAATCCAGGTAATCTTCACAGCTGTCGGCGCTCCCCGCTGTCTCCGCTGTCTCTGCATCGCGCTGAGGAGAGATGCTGAGATGTTTCATATTCGGCGCCTCTCCTCAGACTGAATTCTATTGGCCGCCTAGCAGGCCAATCAGGAGCCGAGAAAGTCGGCTCCTGATTGGCCTGCTAGGCGGCCAATAGAATTCAGTCTGAGGAGAGGCGCCGAATATGGTCAGGTAAGTCCTGGAGGGGGGGGACCCCTTTATTGGGGGGGTCCCCACTCCCCCAGGGCCCCTGGCCAGGCTGACTGGTCGGTAGGGTTAATGCTTTGGCCGGGGGGACTTGCATAAAAAGTCTCCCCCCGGCTGTGGCATTACCCTGCTGGCTGGTTTTGCCTGGGGCTGGTTCTTAAAATACGGGGGACCCCTAGTCATTTTGTCCCCCGTATTTTGGGAACCAGCCCCAGAGCAGGAGCCTGGGGCTGGTTGTTAAAAATCAGGGAACCCCTATTTGTCGGGTTCCCTGATTTTTAATTACCGGCTCCAGCCTCTGTCAGCCTGGTGCAGGTTTCGGCTGTGGGGGGGACCCCATGCCGTTTTTTTTATTATTTATTTAATTTTTCTATTTTTTTACACTGAAGCCTGCACGGATCTGACTGATCCGTGCAGGCTAAAACGCAAATACGACATGAAAATGGTGTTCTATTTTCCTGTCGTATTTGCGTGGGTGTTTTACACCACTAAGCAGCCGTATTATCAGTACGGCTGCTTAGTAAATCAGAAACCACCATTCTTTTGAATGGTGATTTCTGTCGTATTCTATCGATGGTGTAGACATTCGTATTTGTAAATACAAATACGAATGTTCCATCTTTAGGACTACGAATTGTTGTATTTTTGGGATTGTAAATCCCGAAAATACAAATTCGTAAAAAAAAGGTGTATTTCTCCCTACGAATACACCTTTTTTCTATGAATCCATTTTGGTAAATGTCCCCATTAATGTTTAAATAAACAATGAAATAATAACTATAAAGAAACTATTGAAGCAGTGGATAAGCAAAGCCGTAACATACATGTATACTATTCTGAGAAAAGGTAAGCAGAGAGCAAACACAGTTACATCAATTCAAGTTGAAAAACTGTATTCTTGAATCCTATTCAAGCTAAAAATCTGACATTATTAAGTGATATGTGTGTGTCAGTGTCAGAGAAAAATGTCATTGTTGAAGACACTTTTCAAGTTATTGTTCACTACAACTAATATCTTTGCACACATGTTACAATGATTAAATGAGTATTGTGCTGCATTTGTGGCAAGAACTGAATGGCAGAACAGAGCAACATACAGTATAGAAGGGTTGTTTTTTAAGTATATCAATTAAAAAAGGACATAACTGTGAACTGTAATCATATTACACTGCAGGTGGTAGGGGTGTAATGTGCAAAGAGATTTAGATTTCTAAGGGGGGTCCTAACTGAAATCTACAGTACGGTTTAAAAAAACGCTGTATAACATTTTAGAGCTACATTCAAAAGCAGCCAGTATTTACCCTGCACAGGAAAAAATATAAATGTATTTGATCCACTTGCAGTGCAGCATGATATTTCCAGATACAATGTTATTGTATTCTTTTTCATTCTTTGCTTATTTTGCTTTACTTAGATTTAGGATTAATTCACACAGTCAGATCTTTACCTATACATTTTGGTGCACTAGCAGGAAAGATCATTGGTGCCACCCATAGGCTAAACAGGGACAGAGGGGTGTGGTCTCAAAAGAAGGCGTGGGGTCACACAATAGTACCCCCAATTAAAATTACACACCATATTGAAACCTTATTTATATTACACTGCACAGTAGTGCTCCTTATACATATTATAGCACACAATAGTAGTGCTGCTTAGAACATATTTTGCCCATTATATTGCTCTTTATTCACATTATGTCAGTAGTGCACTATGCAGGAAAGATCATTGGTGCTACAGTAGTCGTGCTTTTTATAGCACATTATGCCACACATTAGTTGTGCCTCTTATAACATATTAAGCTACACAGTGCTGACCCTTATACACATTATGCCACAGGCCATCCTTTAGGAATAATTAGGAATTTTACTATAAAATGCTAGTCCTGCTCCTAGATGAGGTTTATGTAATCTGTTGATCTACATCTGATGGGGTGTTCTTTTACGAACACAGAAAGCTTGCTTTGTCTTTCTGTACTGCTGCGGGGGACAGTGGAACACATATAACCTTAATCTATAATGTAATCATGCCTTCATACTAGCCCCCCATGGCTAGGAGCCTCCTGTTTTATTTTCGTCTTGTTTCAATATTTCAGCTTTTTTTCTGTCTCCCTCCCTCCACCTTTGCTCTACCAATAAATGTCTAACACCACTTTACTTCAATCTTCTTTTTTTCTTTCTTGCATTCTCTTGTCCATCTTTCCAATTCTTTTTAACCTTAATATAATTGTGTCTGCCTTCTTGGTCATTTTCTGATGCTTCCCTTTATCTATCATCTCACTGTTCTTTTTCTGATACTCATATCTTTCAACAGATGTAGCGATGCTCATCTTTGCTGTTAGAGCACAACCCTGACATCCTGGACCTGCCATGTGCAATTTCTTGTTATGGTAAACTATGGTGAAGTATGGCGTAAGCATGCAAAAGCATGTAATTACACTGCTTCACAGCTAGGAGGCGATTGCTCCACTAATGAAAACTACAGTACAGTGTAGCGGATGGATATGCATATTACATTAAATACAGTTTTTAATAAGATAATATTGCATACATTGACAAACCCAGAGCGCTATCGTTATTTACTGGCCACCTTCTTACAAAAGATTTCTGAGTTCCTGCATGAGGTGTGAATGAGATGTCAGGCCTGTGATACCATAGCTCTAAAGGCTTAGCACTTGTTCCCTCCCTTCCTTGTCTCTCGAACTCTCCTCGGCTTCATACTTTTTTCTCCCATTCTGTCTCCAATTCCACTCCTTCTTTTTTGGATTCCTTCCTTATGGATTTTACCTTGTCTCTGATCCTTCTTTGCCATCCTGCACATCTGGTTCTATCATCCTGCCTCCTCTACTTTTATCTATGCTCATCATCTCACCTTTTTCCTATTTTTTTTTGCCCTCAGCTTGAAGAAAAAGCCACCATACTGCACCTACCGCCAGTGGTTTCTTGATCAAGAGAGGCACTGCGGTGATAATAGAAAATTACTTTCTATATCTTTTATAAATATAAAAATATCTGATATTGTACTGCCACTCTAGCTTGTACCCAATCTTATTGCTCAAACTATTATAAAATGCAGCCAATCTGTATATTTTATGATTATTATTAAAACTACCATTCTATTCACTGTTTAATTGTGTGTTTTTTCCTGTACTACAGTGTATTTCCACCCACCATGTGCTATTCCTGTAATGTAAATATGTACCTCCACTGATTGCATACCCTGCAAGCAGTGACCTATGCAGTGCACCCATGCTGGTTGCCTCGGATGGTTCTGCCATGGACACTATCAACACTACATTGTGCCTACTGTGCTCTCATGTCTGTGTGACTTATCTATTGCTGTACTACCCAAAGCCTATGTATTATGTGCATTGTTTTGATGTCTGTAATATATATATATATATACAAAAAATCTCTAAAATTGCGCTATTAAAATACAAATTTAGGTGGTCGCTGTTGACACTCAATCCACTACTAGTTGGGACTGAAAACACCAATTCACACCACCAATAGTGTCTACAGCGCCCTCAATAAGTAATGTCCATCATACAATCTAATATTAAAAATATATACATAAATAAATAAACTTGTGGTTATTCTCTTTGAAAGAAGCTTTTCTTTTTATTTTCAATACACGTGACCAGTACCCAACGCGTTTCGTCTCTTAGAGACTTCATCAGGGGTTCGTGATCTAAATATACGTAACATACATTTGGTAAGAAACCATGGTTTTTGAACATTACACATTCACATAAAAATAAATATAATATTTACATAAAATTAACATAAAAAACATAAATACATTACAGGACATAAATGGAGGGAAATACATGAGAGGACTAGTTCTATAAGAGATTTTTTTATGTATATAGGAGATTTTTGAACAGGTTTAAAGGTACATACCTTTTATAATATATTGAAACCCTTCTGGGTCCAAAGATAAAAAGCCACAATTCAGTGAATAGATGATACAGTATCTAGAGTCCAGTTGGAACACTTCTGGTGGACGATTGGATTCGAACAGGAGCCTAATACATTTATACAAGGGGATTTATTTTATATAAAGCACATTCATTTGTTGGTTTTATTTTTATTATTGTTTTATTTTAATAGGGACACATACCTTCTTTTGATCTCTAAATTGAAACCCTTAGATACCCTGGTAAGGGAGTGTATTATGTAAAACCTTAGTTGGAAGCCTAGCACAGAAAAATATATATCATTATAATATACCCCAATCAAGGGTTAAATATAAATATTAGGCTCAAATTGTGAATTTAATCTCAGATGATTATTATTATGATTTATTCCATAAGAATATATATATATATATATATATATATATATATATATATCCGTAGTAACATACCTAGTGTGTAAATGGGCTTTTTTATTGAATAAAAAAATGTGCAGAGGCAGTTCTGTGCAGCAGGAGGTGAGTGGCCAGGTTGCTTCACTTACAGGACACTGTCCTGCATTGGTGTCCACATGTGGTTCCACTGGTCCCATCCCATCCCTACCACCGCTGGTCCAATCCCTGATGCCACTGGAGCCCCACCGTGCACCAACTTGGGGTGCATCTGGTTCCCATACCTGTTGCCACCAGAGCACCGCCAGGTACCTACATGGTACAATGTGCCTGATTGCCGCACCTGCCACCACTGAAGCCCTACTGGGTGAACATGTGAGGTGCACCCAGTTCCCTTACATGCCACCGTTGGAGCCATGTGGGATGCCCATAAAGTAGGTCTGGTAGGCTTTTAGACTGTACCTTGTGTCCTCTCCCACCCTATGCTCCCTTTTTACACTGCACCCTCTCCTACAATGCTTGTCCCCTCTCATCCTTCATCCTCTCTCACCCTGCATCCCCTCCTCTCACCCAGTGCCACCGTCCCTTGAAGCCTTCCTCCACCATGTGTTTCCTCTCTCACCCATTGCCCCTTCATGCTCTGACCCTCTCACATCCAGTTTTCATGTCCCAGATATGTTCTCGTCCCACCCCTCTCACTTAGTGCCACCGTTCCCCTCATTCCTTCCTCCACCATGTGTCCCTTTCCCCCTCTGTCCCTCTCCAATGCAGTGTTCCTCTCCCCCACTGCCAGATGCACTAAGCTTCAAAAGTGATAAAATGGAGAGTGATAAACAGGCAGCCAATCAGCTCCTACCTGCCATGTCACAGACTGGGATTGAAAAATGTCATGTAGGAGCTGATAGGTTGGTTGTTTATCACTCTCCATTTTATCACTTTTTGAATCTTAGTGTATCTGGCCCCTAATATGTTATCTTACCCTGCATCCTCCCTTTTACCCAATACTTCCTCCTCACTTGTCCTCACTGCCCCTCAGTCCTTCCTCAACCATGTGTCCCCCCTCTCACCCAGTGAACTCTGTCCCTCTCCCATCAGTAAACATTAATATTGATGATACCATACTGTGTTAAGTACTAACTTGATAAAGTAATTAACTGAATAGATGGTAACGGGATAGATTGATAGCAGGGAGATGCAACTGCAATGATGGGCAATCTTCGATTATTAATATGTTTCCATAAATTAAATGTTACTGAAGCAGTGATTTAGCACAATACTACAGTGCACAGCATGGTATTGCTACCGGTATTGCTATCCTCAGAGACACTGATCAGTGAATTACAGCAGTTGGCAGTATGGATGGTGTAATGGTTAGCATTACTGCCTCACAGCACTGAGGTCATGGCTCTAACTGTGCAGAGTTTGTATATTCTCCCTTTTTTTCCCTCTGGGTACTCCAGTTTCCTCCCACAATCCAAAAATATACTGATAGCCTAATTGACGCCCAACAAATTAACCCTAGAATGTCTGTGTGTGCGTGTACATGTGGTAGGGAATATAGACTGTAAGCTCCACTGGGGCAGGGACTGATGTGAATGTTCAAATATTCTCTGTAAAGCGCTGCGGAATATGTGTGCGCTATATAAGAAACTGTTAATAAATAATAAATAATAATAAATAATAAATAAAGTTCATTGCTTAGTTACTTTTTATATGTACTATCACTATTACATGTATATAACAGTATATACAGTATTTTTATTTTACTCTGTTCGATGGCACCTAGGTCTCTGGTACCCTAATAGTTACTTCAGTGTTCTATCCCTTGATGTAACTATCCTTATTTACCATGAACTTGTTCTTATTTGCCTTGTACTATAAGCTGTTCTTTTCTTGTCTTGCTAATTTATGTATTTTGTTAAGCACTGTGGAACCCTTGTGGCTCCATATTTATATAGCTTTAGCAAAGTATTTCAATGCAACCATTTATCTCCTGCCCACTACACCACCCCTGCATCATTGCCCCTGTCCTTTTAAGGACCCACTCTTGTGATTGGACAAGCTCATTTTTTGGAGCGCGCTCCCCTTCGGTGTGCCCAACTGTACACCCTGGTGTATACACTATGGGGGTTCTTCTGTTTGGTACGTGAAATGTACGTACGGTCTGTCACACCGTACGTTTCCCGTACGCTCACGGTGAGCGTAAGTCCGCCCACAGAACAGCCGGACACGGACGGTCACAGACACCAACAATGGGGAGTGGCGTTCACTTGAACGTACGCCACCGTGTACGGACGGATCTCCCTCTTAGCCACCGATACCTGGAGTACATCAGAGTGTACGCCACAGTGCACGGACGGATCTCGTCCGTTTTCCCACCGATACCTTCCGTATATCTGAGCGTACGCCACATGCAAACATGTTCTAATATTGTTCCAAATAAGACTTTAGAGTGTGATAGGCAGATGTTGGGATCCTTTGTTAGAGATATGTGATTGCAATAATGTGCTTGGTGGCATCTTACATACAGAATGTGCTACATAAAATTCATAGCAGATATGAAAGTGCATAATGTATGTTGTTGGACAAAAATATAAAGATTGTGTGCAAAATAGTGGCCATGGCCTTAGGACATTGCTCCACCATTGCAAGTAGAAGAGTCCAAAAACATCCTTGTTGCTCTTAGATGTGGTTTATATCTCTTTTTCATAATGAAAAACGTATATGTTTGTGTTACAGTGAAAAAGTTGACACATGTCGACTTCTGTGAATTGAGTGTCCTGCTTTTTAAAGTATACAAAAACACTTTCTGAATGGGTGTAGATGGTTATAAAATAACTACCTTGACATATATAACCAGGTCTTAGAATGAATATTAGCTAAAATTAAACCAACCTTTACATGTTGAGAAGTGTAGAAAGATATGCTTCCAATGTGTTTGAGGGCTGTGTGTGTGGCTTGCAGGTAGTGAAATAATGGTTTGGACTTAATAGCCTGCAGCATTGCTTATTACATTCATGTGTATGTGTTTGAGTAGTAATCAGCATTAATTAGCAGACCCAGGCGTCCGCTCTTATGTGGTAGCTCTAGGGGTGGTCTGGAGTTATCTTTGACGTCCTCCTGGTTTTGGGCCAAAATGCACGGCGCGTTCGCCGATCGAGGTGGTTGTGGCACCATGCATTTTGTGTGCACACCCCCATGTACGCCCATGTTTACGCCCAGTTTTCCTCATTATTCCGGCCGCTCCCATAAAAACACCCACATGCCGCCCACAATGACCGTACTCTTGCGGACAGGTTTTTTTCGCACAGAGAGACCCGTCCGTGAGCGGTGTGAGGTTGCCGCACATGCGCATTGCGAAAGCTATGCATGCGCAGATGAAAAAACCTGATCCGCCCGTATACGGTCCCACCGTACCAAACAGAATAAACCCCTATATCCCTTTCAATTCTCCATACCCCTAATTAAAATTTCCTAACTCAACCATTTTATGCAGTATATATAGTAGGCTGGATTGAAAAGTTATGCCTCCATGGCTATAATTTTTTTATTTGTGAATGCATTTGAACATTTTTATGTACACTCAGTTTATCCTCTATGTAATGCACTATTCACTTTTCAACGAAGTCCCCATCCCTTTCCACACATGTGCGCCTACACTTGAGAAGTCTTTTCCTTGAGAGATTTGGTAAGAAATCTCCAGTTTTTTTTTAAAAGTGGCAATCATTTACATTGCAAAACCAGTTTGATTTTGCAGTGTAAATGATTGGCGCTTTAAAGAATCCTGGCAATTCCTTACCAAATCTCTCTTTTTAAATCTCTAATCCTATTAAATTTCACCCTATACAGTATGTGTAATTTAGAGGCACTTATTTGTCATCAGACTTCTTCATAAATCCATTTAATATTGACTATGCTTTCAGACAGCTACCTAACTAACTCAACTGGTAATTGGTTATTAGTTAAAAGTTAGAAAATTTATAATTACCAATGTTGGAACAAGAATAAGAACTGTTACAAATCACATTACTTTTTACCATTTACAATTGATTCAGATTTTTAGATGAAAAAAATCCCAAATAGCATAAGCAATAGCAAAGCTAGATAATGAACTTGGAAACAAAACCAAAAGAGGGGTTAATTTACTACTCTGTAATCATATGTGATATATGTTGGTTATTCATTTGAAAAATGCTTTGCTGTATGTTTTACAACTTTTTGCATGCTATTCTGTACATACATCAATGTCTAATGGAGATAAACTGAGGGTTATATGCAAAAGCATACATTTTATACATTACTCTTTTTTACTACAAAATTTTGACATGCAGTATAAATTTCCCATACCCTCTCCTGTTGTTCTCTCCAGTTTCACTTCCTGTCTCAATTCCGCAGGGAACTCATGTATTGGCAGGTGCGGACAGTTTCCCGACAGTTGGGATCCCGACAGTCATTACCCCGACACTCGGGGTCCCGATGGCCACTGGCTATTCTCCCCCATGGGAGTCCACGACCCCCATAGAGGGAAAATAAAATAGGTGGTGAGCGTAGCGAACCACCGTCCCCGCAGCGTGGCGAGTGCAGCAAGCCAGCAAGGGGCTTTGTTGTGCTTGCCCCCGCTGTTGTGCTTGCCCCAAGTCCGGCTAGTCAGGATCCCGATGTCGGGCTAATGAGTGTTGGGATCCCGACTGTCGGGATCATATAACACACCCGTATTCACAGCCAGCGAGCCGGTGAAAGCCGCCACATGCCCCGCCGAACATCCTCCCATCCGCCGGCTGAATCCGCTCCCTAGCATGCGAGCGGATGTGTTCACATACACATTCACTTGCATGCGCCTGGATGAGAGAGAAATCATTCGATGGTCACTTACCATCAAATGATTTCTCCACTTTTTGCAAAGAAAAGTCAGCCTGGACTTTCCAGCGTACGCTTGCCAATGAATTTGGGGTGGGCACTGACATTAAGTTATATCAGCCGCCCACCTCCTACCCACCCCTCTTGGACCAAAGCCCCGGCAAGTGTGAAACTCACTGAATGTGTTCGCTCTGGGTGTTAGCACATGCACATATTTGTGCATGTACTGTACAAACCCTAAAATCAAACAGGGGAGTGAATTTGGCCCACTACGAGCAGGTTGGAATCACCTCCTCAGTTATGACAGAAATGTCCTAAATTTTGCAATGGGACCCAGAAGTATGCTTTGGAGATCCTTACTTCTTTCCTGAGCAGGAGCAATGTCTGGCGTGTACACTGGAGATATTTGGATTTGTTCTGTTCTGGAACTCACATTATGTATGCTGGAAGAGATGAGTATGAGCTTCCAGAGCTAATTAATTAGCATCATTGGGCTAACCTCACTCTCTGCCCTATAGTACCTTCATGGGGTGTTCCGTCACTTCTTTATCTACTGCATTCTGTGGTAATAACATTTTCAGATTGTCTGGGTTACCATAGTTTGGGTGTGATATAATAGATCTACCGGTTTTAAATAGACTGTTGATCCCCATATTTTTGACATGTCTATAGGTAAAAAAAGGTTAACATGATTAAAAGGTTGACATTGAAAAGATAGACAGTAGAAAAGATCAACAGGTACAAATGGTCAACAGGGACAGAAGGGACAAAGAAATGGTCTACAGAAAAAAGGTTGACACACATTTTATTAACTTTTGCATGTCAGTGCATTAGCTAACACAAATACCCCCACAGGCTTGCTTTACATGACATGCTTTGGGCAAGGTGCCTTACTCCACTACCCTTGCATTCAGAACAATTTACTATTCCAAATCATATTCCATGTGAATAGCGAATCAAACAAAAGTGTAAATACAAATGAAACCCAAAAACTTATGTTGACCATTTTCTTGTCAACCCTTTGAATCTGTTGACCTTTTGTACCTGTTGACCTCAGACACAGTCAACCTTTTAACTTTCAATCTTTTGACCACATCAACCATATATTGTTGACCTATGAACTGACTAACTTCACAGTGTCTATCTATTGACTGGAACCCCCTAGTTTGAATTTCAGTATCATTTACATTAGACCAACAGTTTCCAACTTTTTGGAGCAGTATGTGGAAAGGAATCGGTTCCCTCTGTGTCTGGCTGCTGGCTGTGTACTGTCTCAAAGGTTCCCTCTAACACCTGTTGGATTAATGCAACTGCTTCCTCCACCTGTGTCACCATGGGGCAGGTGAACGCTGATATCTGAGGGCAGTGCAGCTAGCTCCTGGTGGATTACTGGTCAGGCAAGAACACGAGGAGACACTGATGCTGCTGCAGACGGAACTGGAAGTGACGCAAAGTGGTTCATCTCCACGGCTTCCACCATCGGGGGAATTCTTATTCTTTTTCCATCATTACAAATATTATTTTCAAGTACCCCAACCAGTCTGCACTATATTAAAACATTAAATAATAATAACAATAAATTATAACATCATACATGAGAAGTATGACAATCTCCACTGTGTCCTGTGCATGGGAAAGATATTATTCCATTTTTGCAATTTCATATAAAAGTTTACTGTAATAAAATATATATATAAAAAAATAGTTTATTGTGTTGGAAATCACCACAAAAACTTTTTTTCTTTTATACAAGGTGATTAAATCCATCAAGATTTGCTTTTATTTTACATGTTCTACAAATACGCTAAAAAATAAGGTAACACAATTTGTGCCATAACTGCCAATAATACCAAATGGTTCTTTCCTTTATCTACCCTTTGAGAACTTATCATGTCAATAAATCCTCTAAAGAATTATTAGTGTAAACCGTTCTTTATTTTTTAAAGAATTTGTTTCCATAAACATACAGCTAAACAGATATGGTGACATTTGCTTGTAATATAATCAAGTTTCAGCATTCTTGTTTAACTCTGGGGAGAATGTTATTGAGATTAACCTACAATGTGACCTTAGGACATGATAATAAGGTCCTATAACATCTAATTTTCAGCTTTGAATTCTTAAGAGTTTATTTAGTTTGACTGACTGTAGTAGATTAATGCCAGGCAAAGGACGCCTTAGGTTACTGTTGGTGTTCTCTAAAGAGGTCATGATTTCTGAGCATATAACAACATTCATAGTTCAATGCTTGCAAATATATCATTTATATCTCAGACTTACCAGTGTCTCATTTCAAAATAAGTGGTAATGTGATGTAAATGCAAACATTCACATAGTCTTTGCAGTATAAAGGATTTTTTCTAAAAAGGGGTTACCACATTGGGTATGGTTTTAACACAACCGATCCCTATCCCCAGATAAATATATTGGTCAAAATAACTTATTTGCTATTTCCAGTGAAGAAATTGTTCCTTGTACAAATAAAACAGGATTTATTTCTATATATTAAGTGGGAGGTGATTAAAATTGATGCTGTTGATATTTATTTGGTGCATGTGAGATAAAGCATAAATTACAGAATACAATAAACGAATACTAAATTGATAGCACAAATTCTCTGCTGGGAGTGGAAACCAGCCCTTATTATTTATTGTATGATGTTAAAGCAATTTGGGAGAAGAGGAAAAGACTAAAGTTGCCTGTAAATGCTATAAATTAAATTCAGTAAATAAAAATAAATTGTTAAATAAGTATGTACAAAGTTTAAAAAATTCTCATTATTTTTGGAGTGCTGTTTAGGTCCTTTATTCTGTATATGGTGAAATACCTTATGCTATTTATTAATTAATTAACCGTTATTTATATAAAGCACACATATTCCGCAGCACTTTACAGAGAATATTTGAACATTCACATCAGTCCCTGCCCCAGTGGAGCTTACAATCTATATTCCCTACCGTATGTACACGCACACAAACATTCATTCTAGGGTTAATTTTGTTGGGAGCCAATAAACCTACCAGCATATTTTTGGATTGTGGGATGAAACCGGAGCACCCAGAGTAAATCCATGCAAGCACGGGAGAATATACAAACTCTGCACAGTTAGGGCCCTGGTTAGAATTTAATCCATGACCTCAGTGCTGTGAGGCAGTAATGCTAACCATTACAGCATCCGTGCTGTCCCAATTCTAGAGGACAATTATAAAAAAAGACATCCATATTGTAGTATATTGAAACACAATATTTATTCATATATAACTTAAAGGGCATTGCACATCTAATCAGATGGTCCACCTGCAACCTTGACCCAAGTGCTTTCAATTATTTAGATATGATTGAAATGGCCAGTGGATTAGCATTTCAAAACTGTTAAAGATCCACAGCATTTTGTAATGCTGCAGTTAGTTTATGACTTCACTAAGGGAAAAGCAAACTTATGCATAAGTATTATTAACTATATTAGTTATGTTGCAATCCCTGGAGGGATCTAAATCATGACAACAATATAGCAAAACGGGAGCAAATTAACTGCCTTGTCCAGAGACTGGCTTTAAAATCACATAAAATACATGGCTTGATTACAACTGTTGCACAGATTGCAATATCTACAAGAGAAGTGCTATCAGTCGCCATCCATTTTTCACTCAAGGATGCATTACTTGGATCCCATTTTCTAAATGTATTAAAATGTATACTGACTTGGGTGAGATACTGCTAACTGAAATATCAGTGAGATTTTTCAAGAGGATACTCCCCATATGTTATACAACATTGCCTACATGAAGCAACAGAAAAATCATACTCTAATAGGATCTTCAACCAACGATACCAATCATGAATGACTTCACATTCTGAAACAAACTCATAATTCTGCATTAGAAAGTACTGGTATATTAGGTTTACATTCCGATCATGCTGCTTTGGAATCTGTGAATGCTTTATTTAATGCCTTAGGTTTATTGTATGATGATCCAGACCAAGTGGCTTCAGCAGAGCCAAATTTACACACTTTAAAACAAGGATGGAATTCTGCAGAAGTACAGTGCACTTAATCCAGGCGTTGTTCCACTGATAGGGGGTGGAATAATCTGGCACTCTATAGCCATTTCCATCTAGGACTTTCAGAGCAAATTAAAGACTCACTGGTCCTATATGCTCTCTTTGAGTCATTGGAAATATGCATGCATTTAACCACCAAAATTGACAGATGAATTAAAAAATGAGATCTGGAGAAAGATCTGCTTTTTGTACTACTACTCCCGTAACCGTGGAAGAATCTGTGCAGTCTATGCAGTAATAGTTTAATTTAGGTTTTTGTCTCGTCTCTTTCAAAATTTGTTTTGCTACCTGCTCAAATTTGTTTATTATTATTAATAATAATAATAAAAATTATTATTATTATTTTATTTATATAGTACTCTTTCATCAATATTACTCAAGGCGCTTAACAGATAGATTGAATGTGATACAGTACAGGAACAATGAAGTACACAAAGGCTTTTTTTACAAACAATACTTAAGGGAATTATGGAAAGTCTTGAGTAAAAAGTAAAGTCTTGAGTCTATTTTTGAAGGATTCTAGAGTGGGGGCCTTTTGAACTGTACAGGGAAGTGAGTTCCATAGAGTCAGAGCCACATGGCTAAAATCTCGACCCCCAGATGATTTACGGGAAATTCTAGATACTGCTAAAAGTCCTTCATCTACAGATTGCAGTAATCGGGTAAACTGCCATGTTACAGGCTGTAATATCAGATAAAAGTGTGGGTATTGACTGTCTGCGCAAATGAAGCAGCCTGTATTCAAATTGAGATGAGGGTACCACCTAGTATCCCTATGTGGTCATGGACAAAAAGAAAATATCTCAATCATAAGAATATGGGCGCTTATATAAAAGGAAAATTTGTACTCCCCCGTATATGTCACTGTCCCTTGGTGTCCTCCGTCTTCTCTCTCGATGACAATGTTATGAAAAGACAAGAGGGAAGATAGAGAGCACGTCTCCTCGTGTGATATAATTACAGTAGGTGTGTATATTCAAAATAAATTATTTCGTTTACACGATTCTGGAGTATTTGCGTGATATTTTATATGTATAGCGGGGTATGCCCCCTTTTCCATACACTCACAATATTAATCAATCAAACAGGCTTATCACCCCACTCTGGAGTATTGTGGAATCCTCAAATGAATAAGATATGATGGGGTGGACCACCCCTAAACCAATTACTCACGTGGAGCTATACGATCAAAGGCATGTCAGGCAAATCTTTATCCTCCCGTCCTGTCTCCAATTCCAAACGCTCCTAAATGTGGATGCGCAAAAAGGCAGGCGGATACTGTACTTAATAAAAACAGATATCCTTTATTGATACAAAAAAAGAAGTAAAAAAAGAACAATTTGCTGGGACCTCATTCATGGAATGTGTCAGTTCAGAAGGCTGAGATGGTTTCCTGAGACTCTATTTGGGGCCCCTTCTAGAGTCAAAGTTATAGTGCAGCCTCTGCTGGCATTCCAGTCCTGTGGTTTCCCAGTCAAATTTGAAGAGAGAGCTCCCACCAACGCGTTTCGATCTCTTTGGATCTTTTTCAAGGTGTAATTTTCTCTCTCAACTGACCAGATTATATAATCTGGTCAGTTGAGAGAGAAAATTACACCTTGAAAAAGATCCAAAGAGATCGAAACGCGTTGGTGGGAGCTCTCTCTTCAAATTTGACTGGGAGACCACAGGACTGGAATGCCAGCAGAGGCTGCACTATAACTTTGACTCTAGAAGGGGCCCCAAATAGAGTCTCAGGAAACCATCTCAGCCTTCTGAACTGACACATTCCATGAATGAGGTCCCAGCAAATTGTTCTTTTTTTACTTCTTTTTTTGTATCAATAAAGGATATCTGTTTTTATTAAGTACAGTATCCGCCTGCCTTTTTGCGCATCCACATTTAGGAGCGTTTGGAATTGGAGACAGGACGGGAGGATAAAGATTTGCCTGACATGCCTTTGATCGTATAGCTCCACGTGAGTAATTGGTTTAGGGGTGGTCCACCCCATCATATCTTATTCATTTGAGGATTCCACAATACTCCAGAGTGGGGTGATAAGCCTGTTTGATTGATTAATATTGTGAGTGTATGGAAAAGGGGGCATACCCCGCTATACATATAAAATATCACGCAAATACTCCAGAATCGTGTAAACGAAATAATTTATTTTGAATATACACACCTACTGTAATTATATCACACGAGGAGACGTGCTCTCTATCTTCCCTCTTGTCTTTTCATAACATTGTCATCGAGAGAGAAGACGGAGGACACCAAGGGACAGTGACATATACGGGGGAGTACAAATTTTCCTTTTATATAAGCGCCCATATTCTTATGATTGAGATATTTTCTTTTTGTCCATGTTACAGGCTGTGTTTGAAAAAAGTCTGTAAGGAGCTGATTGGCTGGATGTTTATCTCTCTTTATCACCCTTGCATTTATCTCTTGTTAAGGCTTAATCTGCCCCATTGTTACAAAGGCTGTATTTACTGCAGTGTATTTCTGTAGTTATTATTTTCATTAGTTTTTATTTTGCTGGTGTACTTTTTTCTCACTACATTCTGTGTAATTGTGTGCGAGATTGTTATTTGTTACTCACACTATAACACAAGAAGAATTTGACCAGTGCATATGTTTTGATAATCTATGAATAAAAAAAAATATTTGATGAACGAATGCATGGTCTCTTACAAAATGTATTCAATATCCAATAAAACAATATTAATAAACCAAACTGGTAAAAGTGGATTATATATAAAAACAATCAATGCCCCACCTTTCTTCCTACCTGCCTTACCTTCTCTTACCCCCCCCCCAATCCACATTAGTCTCATTACAGATGTATGTGATCTTAATTGCTTATTTTGTTTGATAATTTTTGATGTATCCATTTGTGCAGCAAGGAGACTATGCGCATCACGAAAATTTGAATTATACTATATATAGTATCAGGTAAACTGCACATTGGGGTTTATTCTAGTTCATTCTTTCTGACAAAATCCTTCTTAGATGGACAAAACCATGTGCACTGCAGGGGGGGCAGATGTAACATGTGCAGAGAGAATTAGATTTGGGTGAGTTATTTTTGTTTCTGTGCAGGGAAAATACTGACTGCATGATTTTATACTTCAATATAGGTCTCACTTTGAAGAAAAACCCCACCCAAATCTAATTCTCTCTGCACAAGTTACATCTGCCCCACCCGCAGTGCACATGGTTTTGTCCATCTAAGAAGGATTTTGTCAGAAAGAATGGACTAGAATAACCCCCATTGTATGGACTTTACAATGAATCCTTACTGTTATTTGATTGAATATACTTACTTGAATGCCTACGCACACCCTCTTGTTGCTATGGTGTGCATGGCCTTGGTTTATGTGTTCAATTTTCATACGTCTGTAGTGAATAAAAAAAAACAATCAATGGGGATCCCCCTTTAAGATAACAGGTATGTTGGAGAGTCTGTTCCTATAATACCCCTAGAGAAACATATGGTATGAAATAGTTACCACCCTTGATAGGGTACGTGAGTCCTCCACTGAATGTCCACCTACCTTTGATAAAGCCACCAGGAGTGGCAAAACACATCAGAGAGCTGCTTAGAAACCCCCTTTTATGCCTTTTAAATCCAGATTGCAATCCAAAACAACCCCTGGATTTACAAATTGATTGCCTTTACCAAAGACCCCACTTGCCCTGCATCTCCATCCTGGGAAAAGCCTTGGGTAACATACCATCTATGAGCTACCTTGGAGATCATTCAAATACCACACAAAGCAATAAGTCGGGGATTTGAGCTAATCCTGGGCCGACCTGTGGACATTCAGTGGAGGACTCACGTACCCTATCTAGGGTGGTAACTATTTCATACCATATGTTTCTCTAGGGGTATTATAGGAACGGACTCTCCGAAATACCTGTTATTTTAAAGGGGGATCCCCATTCATTGTTTTTAAATATAATCCACTTTTACCAGTTTGGTTTATTAATATTGCTTTATTGGATATTGAATACATTTTGTAAAGGACCATCCAATCGTTCATCAAATATTTTTTTATTCATAGATTTTTAAAACATATGCGCTGTTCAAATTCTTCTTGTGTTTTTGTGTATTGATAGGGGACTAACTATACTGGCATCTGTGACCATTGCTTGGCAGGGCCCCCAACTGCGCAGCCCTCTGTGACACAGCCTCCTGTTGAATCTGAGTGGGCGTCTTCACTGTACTCAGCCATGAAAGAGCTGACTTTTCAGCTGGCAGCTGCTAGACCCGCAGCTCCACAAGTGCCTGTAACCAATGTGGCTACGGAACCACCCTGGGTTCAAGGACTGTCACAGTCTGTTCAAGGATTAGTTCAGTTTTCCTCCTCTCTACAACAGATTTTGGGTGCACCTCAGTCTCAGAGATCCGCCCACCAGGAGACTTCCATGTCTAGGCAGATAGTGGATTCTCAAGAAGAGGATTCCCCTGATTAACACACTGATTCATATGACTTAAGCTAGTGTGGACTCTTTGATTAAAGCTATCAGAATGGGTCAAGACTACCACATTACCGATCCTGGATGTGATTTCACTCCAAGACTCGGTTGACAAGAAAATTGGACATTTCTTAAAATCAATTTATACCAACACAGGTGCTTGGCAAGTCCAGCAGCTTGGACTTGGTGGTCGGTCATTGGGCCGACTCACTTAGGTTTGCAATCTGGTATTCATAGATTGGATATGTTGACCATTGTGGACAACATTAGCCCCTTCCTGACACAGCCAGTTTTTGCCTTCCTGACAGAGCCCTTTTTTTCAAATCTGACATGTATCACTTAAGTGGGGATAACTTTTTTTTGCTTTTACTTATCCCAGTGATTTTGAGAATGTTTTCTCGTGACACATTGTACTTCAAGTTAGTGGTAAATTTGGGTCGATACAGTCTGTGTTTTTTTGTGAAAAATACCAAAATGTCGTAAAAAAATGGAAAATTTAGCAATTTGCAAAATGTTAAATTTTCTGGTACTTGTGAGTTATCCGGGCGCCCGATTTCGAAATCGGGTCGGATCGGGACATCGCATCGCATCGCATGCGACCATCGGATGCGATGCGATGCGATGACCCGATTTTTCCATAGGAATCAATGTTAAAATGGACTGAGTCCATTTTAACATGGAATTCAATGGGAAAAAGGGGTCCTTTTCATACCCCTACTATCCAAGTGGGCATGGAGTTGGATATAAACCTGTGGCGAGCGTAGCGAGCCACCGAGCCCGAAGCGTGGCTAGCGTAGCGAGCCCCGCGAGGGGACACAGAATACCGTCCCCTCGCGGGGCTCGCTACGCTCGCCACGCTTCGGGGTCGGTGGCTCGCTACGCTCGCCACAGGTTTATATCCAACTCCATGCCCACTTGGATAGTAGGGGTATGAAAAGGACCCCTTTTTCCATAGGAATCATTTTAACATTGATTCCTATGGAAAAATCGGGTCATCGCATCCGATGGTCGCATGCGATGCGATGCGATGCGATATCGCATCGCATCGCATCTGATTGTATGCCTTAACTTAAGGCATACAATCAAAAAATCGGGCGCCCAGATAACTCACAAGTACCAATTTTCTGCTTGTGAGACAAATAATCATACCACTCAAAATAGTTAATAACTAACATAGACCATATGTCTACTTTATGTTTCCATCATTATTTCAACTTCCTTTTAATTTTTTTGGACACTAGGAGGCTTACAATATGAATAGCAAATTCTCAAATTTTCAAGAAAATTTCAAACACTGATTTTTTTAGGGACCAGTTCAGTTCTGATGTGACTTTGAGGGACTTGTATGTGAGACACCCCCATAAATGATGCCATTTCAAAAACGGCACCCCTCACAGTATTCAAAAGAGCATTTTGGAAGTTTGTTAACCCTTTAGGTGTTTCACAGGAATTAAAACAAAGTGTAGGTGAAATTTCAAAATTTAATTTTTTTTGCAGATTTGCAATTTTAATACATTTTTCTAAGGAACACAGTAGATTTTACTAGAGAAATGTGACTAAAAATTGATTCCCCCAATTCTTTTGTTTTCATAAATATCCTATATGTGGCCCTAGTGTGCACGTTGACCAAACCACAGGCTTCATAATAGAAGGAGCACCTACTTGATTTTGGAGCCTCCTTTTTATGAGATTATTTTTTAGGCACCATGTAGGATTTTAGGCACCATAAGATGCTAAAAGTTTGGAACCCCCCCACAAGTGACCCCACTTTGCAAACTACACCCCTCAGGGAATTCATCTAGGGGTATGGTGTACATTTCAAACCCCCAGGGGTTTCACCAATTGTGGTACAACTGGGCAGTGAAAATGAAAAATTAAATTTTTTACACAAAAATGCAGTTTTGGTCAAAATTTTTCATTTTCACAAGGAATGAAGGAGAAAAAGCACCCCAAACTCTGTGCCCCAATTTCTCCCGAGTACGGCAATGCCTCACATGTGCCATTTGGGTGCATGGCAGGACTCAGAAGGGAAGGAGTGATTTTTGGATTTTGCAGCTCAGATTCTGGTGGAATGTTGGTGGGTGCTATGTCGCATTAGCAAGACCCCCCAAGCACCAATACAGTGGAACCCCCCCACAAGTGACCCCATTTTGCAAACTACACCCCTCAGGGAATTCATCTAGGGGTATAGTGTACATTTCAAACCCCCAGGGGTTTCACCAATTTTGATACAACTGGGCAGTGAAAATGAAAAATTACATTTTTTTACACAAAAATGCAGTTCTGGCTCAAAATTTTTCATTTTCAGAAGGTATGAAGGAGAAAAAGCACCCCAAAATCTGTGCCCCAATTTCTCCCGAGTACGGCAATGCCTCACATGTGACCAAAAAACACCATTTGGGTGCATGGCAGGACTCAGAAGGGAAGGAGTGATTTTTGGATTTTGCAGCTCAGATTCTGGTGGAATGTTGGTGGGTGCTATGTCGCATTAGCAAGACCCCCCAAGCACCAATACAGTGGAACCCCCCCACAAGTGACCCCATTTTGCAAACTACACCCCTCAGGGAATTCATCTAGGGGTATAGTGTACATTTAAAACCCCCAGGGGTTTCACCAATTTTGATACAACTGGGCTGTGCAAATGAAAAATTACATTTTTTACACAAAAATGCAGTTCTGGCTCAAAATTTTTCATTTTCACAAGGAATGAATGAGACAAAGCACCCCAAAATCTGTGCCCCAATTTCTCCCGAGTACGGCAATGCCTCACATGTGACCAAAAAATACCATTTGGGTGCATGGCAGGACTCAGAAGGGAAGGAGTGATTTTTGGATTTTGCAGCTCAGATTCTGGTGGAATGTTGGTGGGTGCTATGTCGCATTAGCAAGACCCCCCAAGCACCAATACAGTGGAACCCCCCCCACAAGTGACCCCATTTTGCAAACTACACCCCTCAGGGAATTCATCTAGGGGTATAGTGTACATTTCAAACCCCCAGGGGTTTCACCAATTGTGGTACAACTGGGCAGTGAAAATGAAAAATTAAATTTTTTACACAAAAAATGCAGTTCTGGCTCAAAATTTTTCATTTTCCCAAGGAAGGAAGGAGACAAAGCACCCAAAAATCTGTGCCCCAATTTCTCCCGAGTACGGCAATGCCTCATGTGTGACCAAAAAGTGGCAGGACTCAGAAGGGAAGGAGTGATATTTGGATTTTGCAGCACAGATTCTGGTGGAATGTTGGTGGGTGCTATGTCGCATTAGCAAGACCCCCAAAGCACCAATACAGTGGAACCCCCCCACAAGTGACCCCATTTTGCAAACTACACCCCTCAGGGAATTCATCTAGGGGTATAGTGTACATTTCAAACCCCCAGGGGTTTCACCAATTGTGGTACAACTGGGCAGTGAAAATTAAAAATTTTATTTTTTACACAAAAAATGCAGTTCTGGCTCAAAATTTTTCATTTTCCCAAGGAAGGAAGGAGACAAAGCACCCCAAAATCTGTGCCCCAATTTCTCCCGAGTACGGCAATGCCTCATGTGTGACCAAAAAGTGGCAGGACTCAGAAGGGAAGGAGTGATATTTGGATTTTGCAGCACAGATTCTGGTGGAATGTTGGTGGGTGCTATGTCGCATTAGCAAGACCCCCAAAGCACCAATACAGTGGAACCCCCCCACAAGTGACCCCATTTTGCAAACTACACCCCTCAGGGAATTCATCTAGGGGTATAGTGTACATTTAAAACCCCCAGGGGTTTCACCAATTTTGATACAACTGGGCAGTGAAAATGAAAAATTACATTTTTTTACACAAAAATGCAGTTCTGGCTCAAAATTTTTCATTTTCAGAAGGTATGAAGGAGAAAAAGCACCCCAAAATCTGTGCCCCAATTTCTCCCGAGTATGGCAATGCCTCATATGTGACCAAAAAATACCAGTTGGGTGCATGGCAGGACTCAGAAGGGAAGGAGTGATTTTTGGATTTTGCGGCTCAGATTCTGGTGGAATGAATGGTGGGTGCTATGTGGCATTAGCAAGACCCCCGAAGCACGGTGAAATGATGAACCTAATAATCCATAGATGTGTGGTATATTTTAAAACACTTCTTTATACATAGGCCGGGTTTGTCGGGGCAAGTGTCACACTGGAAAATAGTTTGCTTTCTTATTCCCTTTTTATAGCAAACTTTGCACCTTTTTTGTGTCCTGCCCTTTTTTCCAGTGGAGGGGATTTCATCTGGAAAATGCTGCCCTGGTACAATACGGGGACCAGTACTAGAAGTACTGGGGCCCTCTGCCTGCTGGTTCCCAAATATTAGGCTCTTTATGACTTCCTCTTGAAAGTGCATAAATGTCCCCCTCTGGCTGGTAGAACGGAATAGCACGTAAGCGTTATACAGTGCCATCTGGATGATATACACGGCCAGCTTCTTGTACCAGATTTTTGTTTTCCGCAGGGCACTGTACGGCTTCAGTACCTG
The DNA here is from genome assembly GCF_055691185.1 of Crinia signifera. Lineage (NCBI taxonomy): Eukaryota > Metazoa > Chordata > Amphibia > Anura > Myobatrachidae > Crinia > Crinia signifera. Next base: position 147,938,093 of record NC_139223.1, on the reverse strand, counting down.
ATCTGAAAGATCCACTCCGCCCATGTACTTATTGTAATCCAGGATACAATTAGGTTTTGAGGTGTGGGTACTGGTACCTCGTACAGGGACGGAGGTGGTACTGTCTCCGTGAATTGTTGTCAGTATAAGGACATCCCTCTTGTCCTTATATTTGACCAACAACATATTTTCGGTGGATTGTGCCCTGCTTTCACCCCTTCTCATTACTTGGGCAATGTGCGTTTTTGGGAGGCCTCTTTGGTTCTTGCGCACAGTACCGCAAGCTGCTGTACCTCTTGAACCAAGGGCCTTAAACAGGGGGATGCTGGTGTAAAAGTTATCCACATAGAGGTGATAACCCTTATCCAGGAAGGGGTGCACTAAATCCCAGACAATTTTTCCACTAACACCTACGAGGGAGGGGGGGCATTCTGGCGGTTCAATTCTTGAATCCTTCCCTTCATATACCCTAAACCTGTGGGTGTACCCTGAGGTGCTTTCACACAGCTTATACATTTTTATGCCATACCTTGCCCTCTTACTGGGAAGGTACTGGCGGAATTTAACCCTTCCTTTAAAATGTATAAGGGACTCGTCTATGCAAATGAATTTATCTGGGATGTACATCTCTTCAAATTTGGCACTGAAATGATCAATGACCGGCCTGACTTTGAATAGCCGGTCAAAGGTGGGATCATCTCTGGGTGGGCACTGTGCATTATCGTTGTAATGCAAAAATTTAAGGATTAACTCAAAACGAGTCCGGGTCATGGCCATACGGTAAAGTGGGGTGCTGTACAGAACATCTGTACTCCAATATTGCCTAATTTCTGGCTTTTTTACTATGCCCATATGAAACACCAGACCCCAAAACGTCATCATCTCTACTGCATCTACAGGGGTCCACCTAGCAAATGATGACGTGGGGTTTTGAGCAATAAACTGCTGGGCATATAAATTAGTTTGGTCCACCATTAAATTTATAAAATCATCAGAGAAAAATAATTTGAAAAAGTCAATTTCTCTGAGACCTGTGGAATCAAATTGGATTCCTGGGATGGCCAAAAACTCAGGAACCTGGGGCTCAAAATTGTCTGGTGGTGGGGTCCATACGAGATCAATTATTGGGGGGGGGGTCTCAGCTGCTCTACGGGGGCGTCTTTGAGGGGGTCCCTCATCACTAGAGGAGGAAGAGGAGCTTAAGATGAATCCTTCAAATTCCCCGCTTGCCTCACTGGCTGTGTCAGAGTCAGAGGCAAGCATGGCATATGCCTCCTCCGCTGAATACATTCTTCTGGATGACTGGGATGACATTTGGGATGACATTTGGGATGCCATTTTTATTTTTGTGTTTCTGGTAGTGAAATGTTTCAACACGTGTATAGTGTAGGGGGGGTACAAACTTTATTTCAATCCGGGGGGGTATGTAGTGTGTAGTGTGTATGTAGTGCAGAAAAAAAAAAAAAAAAGGTCCTGCGCCAAAAATTGAGCACAGATGTTGGTCAGTTACGTCCGTCACTGAACAGCGCTCAAAGGCAACAGGAATTTGATAAAAAAAAAAAATAGATCAACCCTGTGCCGAAAAAGCTGATCAGTGATGTACGTCACTGATCAGCGCACAGTGGCCACAGGACACCCACAAAATCACAGTGTGTGTAAAAAAATAAATAAAAAAAAGACCCCACAGCACCCTCAAAAAAAAAAAGGTGATCACTGATGCGACACTGATTACCAGTGAGGGGCAGCAGGTGCACAACCTTTGGTGCAACTGACAGTGCAACTGGCAGAAACTGACAGGTATATATAAAAAAAAAAACCTGCACCCCCAAAAAGTTGCTGATCAGCACAGATATACTGATCAGCACAAAAGGGGGGGTAGCAGACACAAAATATAGCACTCTCTATCACTCTCTGTCACTATCTCTCTCTATCTCTCACTATCTATCACTATCTATCACTCTATGACACTGCAGCAGCAGCACTGACAGTTATATATATATAAAAAAAACCCTGCACCCCCAAAAAGGGGGGGTAGCAGACACAAAATATAGCACTTTCTATCACTCTCTGTCACTATCTCTCTCTATCTCTCTATCTCTCACTATCTCTCACTATCTATCACTCTATGACACTGCAGCAGCAGCACTGACAGTTATATATATAAAAAAAAACCTGCACCCCCAAAAAGGGGGGTAGCAGACACAAAATATAGCACTCTCTATCACTCTCTGTCACTATCCCTCTCTATCTCTCTATCTCTCACTATCTATCACTATCTATCACTCTATGACACTGCAGCAGCAGCACTGACAGTTATATATATAAAAAAAAACCCTGCACCCCCAAAAAGTTGGGTAGCAGACACAAAATATAGCACTCTCTGTCACTATCTCTCTCTATCTCTCTCTATCTCTCTCTATCTCTCTATCTATAACTCTATCACACTGCAGTAGCAGCAGGAAGTCACAAGAAGTCAGATCCAGGAAGCATCCAGCACGCTACAAGCAGTGATCAGGTGATCAGGTAAGTATTTGCAAGGATCAGGTCAGTATATCACGGCAGATAGGCACGGTGACCGCACTGCACGCAATTCCAGACCGGAATGGCGTCTGCAGTGCAGTCACCGTTAGTTTAAATCCCCCTCCATGGCTGTGATTGGTCCGTCGGTCCGACGAACCAATCACGGCCTTTGGGGGCGGGTGGGGCGAGGTGGGGTGACAATAGTGTCACCCTTACACCCCGTGGTGATTGGTGCTGTACTTTACAGCACCAATCACCACCGATCCCTGTGTCACCGGCGAACGTTATTCGCCGGTACACAGAAAACGCTGTAATTGGCTGTTCACATTTGAACAGCCAATCACAGCGATCGCCGACGGGGGGGAGGCATCGCCACCCCCCCTGGGCATGCAGGGACATGTCTGCTGTCAGGGACAGCAGACATGTTTAAACTGTCACCGCGTCTATAGACGCGGTGACAGTTTAAAGCCATGACGTACATTTATGCCATGCGTCGGGAAGTACATCCCGGCCATGACGTAAATGTACGTCAAATGTCGGGAAGGGGTTAGAGAAGCAGGGTCCTATTTGATTTAATGTTCTTTGGACCTGGGTATATTTGTCTCCAAGGTTTCAGCATCATCGGTAGCAGCACATCGTGCCTCATGGCTCAAATCTTGGAAAGCTGATAATGAATCTAAAAAAGCGTTGGAGACACTTCTGTTTTCCAGTTCAGTACATTTTGGTCCAGAACTGGACAAGATAGTGGAAAATATTATGGCTTGATCAAAGTCAACCTTTCTACCCTCAGGTCCACAAAAACCTAGGCAGAATACTTATTGGACTTTTCATCCCATCAGTAAGGCACAATCCAGTCTTTTCAACGTCCTCAGCCTTCCTTCCAAAAAAGTCAAAAATCCAAGCCCAAACAACATCGACATCAGGCTCCAAAACAGCCTGAAAAGCCAACAGCTTGATGCCAACATAAGCTTACCTGTGGCTTTGGCAGTGGGGTGCCTCTTTTGTTTTGTATGAGTCAGGCAAACATCAACTCTGGACTTTTTGGTCTTACAAGTTGTCTCAAAAAGCTACTCACTTACCTAACAGTCAAGACCTCCGGTTCAGTTCTTTTCAACCGGGCTCCCTACAGTTGGGAAGAAGGCCACCGCTTTCTAATCAGCCATTTCCACGTGTCTGAAGTCACAGGTTATTGTGCCTAAAGTTATGGTCCTAAAATTCCGAATGGAACCCTGCAATCGATTCTTCAGTCCCTAGAACTGTCAGATTACTTGGCATCCTTTAACATCCAAGACACATACCTCCACATCCCAATTTGGGAGCATCACCAATGCTTCCACCATTTTGCAGTGAGGGAGACCCACTTCCAATTTCAGGCCCTTCCATTCAGACTCTCCACAGCCCCGAGAGTACTGTATTTACAAAAGTCATGGTGGTGATGGCGATGTACTGTAACTTTCTTGGATGTAGTTAGTGCATTGCAAGTTTATGTGTCTAGGATAGAGACCTTACGCAAGACTGATTCTTTCAACAGAAAAGGGTTATGGAAGAAAACCAGCGCAGAGGTTCACAGAGACTTGCTTGTGAGCAGGAGTTTCGGGACACAGGTGCTGTGCTTTAGTGGGCTCAATTCACCTCACTTACTTTATAATCCCAACTCGCGTTCACATAGCAGTTTCTTGTCTATCATTTACGATATGCACCACAGGCTTTTCAGATAAAAATGCTGGTAAATCAGACTTACATTAATATTCTGTCACGCATTCACGTAACAGTTTCTTTAAGTTCCACTCCAAGGACTCCAAGATCAGGGTATACCTATTTATTTTACAAGCAGAATTCCACACACAAATAAAAACCGCACACAAGCAGGTATCACCGTGATTCTCCAGTCAGCCAAGATGTTCAAAGTCCCCGGCACTGCAGACGCTGAATGGGAAGCTCACTATCGGACCACGGACCGGCACCTGCACATGAACTTCTGACGGCGGGTGACGTCAGGAACACACGTCAACGCGTTTCCGAATACCTCCTTTCTCAAGACGTCTTGGTAATCCAGAGCTGCTTGCTGTCAAATGGGCCTTTGGGGAATGCAGACATTAAGGGTGACATTCTATGGGATGAGATAAATGCTCATTTTTTTATCTCGCACCACATCGCCGCTCTTCGCACTTTTTTAATTCGCATTTTTTGGCAATAATTCGCATATTTAATGGGATGCGATTTGGAGGCTGAAAAGTGCGATGTAGTGCGATTTGCGGCGAAGTGGTGCGATTTTATGACACCAAAAAGTGCGATTTCTTCATGTGTGAGTTTTGGACCAACCAGAGTGCGATTTACAAGACTGTCTCCGCATGACTAAGAACCCCTTAACCTATTGGCCCACCTCTGTCCCCCCCATTATGCATCACACCCCCTATATAAAGGGGCACTGGCGCCATTTCACTCTTTGATAGGAAGTAAGGAGCATGGAGAGGAGCAGTGGCAGTGTGAGCAGAGGAAGAGGTGTTGGTGGCAGAGTGAGGAATGGCAGAGTGAGGAGTGGCAGAGGGAGCAGTGGCAGAGGGAGCAGTGGCAGCAGCCAGCCAAGTGGGAGAGGCAGCAGAGGACTGCTGAGGTCGTCCTCCATTACAGGGAGTGGCAGCAGTGTGGCAAGCAGCATGGCCACAGCAAGCCCAGCCCAAAACCAGGCCCTGGCGGACCAGCCCCAGCAGGAGGAGGCGGAGGATCCGCTGGCATCCCCATCCTATACCCAGGACTTATTGCTCTGGGGTAAGTGTGACCACATGCAATCTTAAACATACATGGAAATGTTTTCAAACTGTAATGTTCACTTGTATTGTTATGCTAAGTAAAGTGCTGCTGTGGAACTACATAGCCCAGCAAGGTCAGGCACAAAAAATTGCCTGCTCCTACTTTCAAATTGGTCATAATGCTGGGCCTTGTAGTTCCACAACTGCTGATATTGATCAACACTTTAACATTATTTCTAGCAGCTTAACATGTATGTGGCCCAAAAAACATTGGTGTACTGGTGGTTTAGCTGCCATGCCTACATACCACAGATTATCCACCAGTTGTAATGTGTCAAATAGTTTAATAATAATCCAACAAAAGATTCAGGTGTAAAACATATGTCAAATAATATGGGGACTAAATAATGTAGTCCTTAACCAAAGGAAGTATGGTCCAGTAATGCCATTTCAATGCATTTTTGGCATAAATGCTTATCCATTGCTAGGTAGATAATGGCTGCCCATCTTTCCTTTCACAGATTGTCCGTCCCGAAGTGCTCACGCATCACAGAAAAGAAGGCCTGTTGGAGCAGAATCTGTGGAAGCAGGTAAATGAACAAAAAACAGGCCATTACACATACAGTACACACACCCATTTCACATCAACAATATCTCACACTACATTCATCTCCTGCTGCTACATTGCAACGGAAATGAATGTAATCTGACCTAGCCATCTCACTTATTATTAATCTCAATGTTACATGCAGTATTGGGGTACATGTGTAAGTACATAATACCCCTAGGTATGTGCATTCAGCATCTCAAGCCCTTTCAAAAACAGTACTGAAGAGAGACTGGCCTATATATGCATCAGTACTTACCTCTTCATCTGTATCCACAGGTACTATACAACTAGGAACACAACCAACAGAATCCTCTATTATGATGTTGGACGAAATGGACATCATTCTAGAACCCGTGGAGACCTTGAAAAGGAAATACAGACGTCATCACAGAGTGATCTTCCCCCAAGTGGGGTGACTCCCAACCCACCCCCACCCACAAACACACCCAATACAGCAGCTTCTGCTGCACAAGTAGCTAACTCCTTGGTAAATTTCAAGGAGAAACAAATTGAATTTATGTCCTCCCAAAGCCTGCAAAAAGGGAACATCCAGGGGTACATGCGTCACACTTTTCTTCAATTAAGAAAAATTTCAAGGAGTGTACGGGTTGGTGTAGGTACTCATGTGCGCATGGCTAATAGCATTGACACCCGTTTTGCAGATCTTACTTCTGCTGTAAAGGAACAGAATAGCCATATTGGCAGCCTTGCGCTTAGCCAATCGTGTACAGCGCAGACCAATGCCTTAATAGGTATGCAGGCACAACTTCAGCAGATGGAAGGCAATGTCATAGGTGCAGCAGCATCTACATTGAGTAGTGTATCTAGTACCCCAGTAAGTGGCTCCCCCACTTCCCCACCCCGTCGGAGTATTAGGACCCGGGGTGGCCTGGGTGCAGCTTCAAGAAGTGGTTTAGGGTGGCCTGATGGTGGGAGAAAATAATTCATATTTTTTATAGATTTTTAGTTTGCATGTAATATGCAATACATCTTGTTACATACCCCGACAGTTCGATTGTTTGAGTGACAAAAATGCAGGTTGTTTATGACATACTATACTGCAGTAAAAATGTCTAAACGCATACCATTTTGTCTGTGTATTATTTTTAAAGCAATTGTTGTGTGAAATATGACATAGCGTAATGGTATATGACAATGGGATTGCTGAAAAGTAGTGTTGGGTAACTTCTGGCCCGTCAAAGGTTGTGGAACTACATATTCCAGCAAGCTCTGGCACTCATTGTTTGGACTGTAATGGTTATAGTGTGTCAGGACATGCTGGCACGTGTAGTTCCACAACACCAGGTGAGCCATGTTTTAGAGAAAAATTAATTCATACATGTTACAAATGTACTTACAAGGTTGATTACAGCAAGGGATAGGTCAGCACCACCAGCTGCATAAGTTGGGCTCTGTGTATTAGGCTAAATGTGGGTGGAAATAGATGGTATTGCTAAATCATTTGTTTATGAGTACACTTACAGCAAAGGTACATGTTGGAATACAGGGCACATGTGCTTACCAGAAAAGTAACGCCTGATGATTGGTGTACGCACCAGATTCCCCCTCTGCGTACCCCTCACTACCCGAGGTGTGGTAGGTTGGGCTTCCTGCATGACTGCTGCATGTTCCTCCTCCACATAGGCAGGTTGGGACAGGGCTATGATGTGTAACATGCAGCAAGCCTGGACGATCATCACTACTTTTGCTGGGTGGTAAAGCAGCGTACCCGATGACCGGTCCAAACACCGGAATCTACTTTTCAATACGCCAAATGTACGCTCCACCACATTGCGGGTTGCAATATGGGATTCATTATACTGGTGCTGTGCAGGGCCCTCTGTGGAGCACAAAGGTATCATGAGCCAGGAAACACACCCATATCCTGAGTCACCTAAAACACAGATAGGAAGTTATTGCCTTATATGGTAAGGTATGTGCGTTGTGCAAACAGGAGACACTGGGACAAGAGCAATATGCTTGTGAAACTGGAAACACACATTTGAGCAGGTACAAATAAGGACAGAGAGGGTAATATGTAAAAATGTACTTACCAAGTAGCCAGCCCTCTGGCATTTGTTGTTGGTTGAATCGGTTGCAGAGGGCTGAGTGCCTCAGAATATAGGCGTCATGGCAGTTCCCAGGGAAGCATGCTACAACACTTAGGATTTTGAGGTGAGCATCACATACCACCTGAACGTTCAAAGAGTGCCGCCCACGCCGATTGACATAGACGTATCCCCGCACATGCGGTGCCCTAATCCCAATGTGTGTGCAGTCTATAGCTCCCAGCACGTGAGGGAATGCTGAGAGTCTATAGAAAGCCACCTTGTGGTCCTGCCACTCCAACTCAGAACGTGGGAATCTGATGTATGTCCGCCACAACTTCTTTAAAGCAAGTAACACTTGAGTAAAATGCTTAGAGAAAGTGGGCTGTGATACCCCCAAGGACCATGAGGTCAAAGACTGAGTGGAGCCTGTGGCCAAATAGTAGAGGGTACACATTAATTTCTGCAGCCCAGACACTGCATAGTTGGCTCTCCCGAAAGGGTCCAAATCATCTCTCACCTGCTCATATAAGTCCAACAGGTTATTGCGGTTCAGCCTAAACATCCCCACAACCTGTTGATCCGAGAGGGAGTCCAGGTACAGCCGAGCACGATACATACGTGGGGTACGCAGTAGTCGGGGGGCTACCTGGATCTGGTGTGCAGCTTCCTCCCTCCTGCGCAGCTCCTCCAAATGGGCCACATCACAAATGAGCAACTCCAAACCACTCTGCAAAATCTCCATGTCTCAAACCCTCACAGGTGTCCTTAATGATGTTGGGGTTTATGTAGGGGTGTTTCTGAGTGAAATTGAGGGCACCTGTGCTGAAATTAACCATTTGTGCATTTGACCAAAGTGAGTTCTGGGCCAAATCGCCCAACAGAACCTGCTCTGAAAAAAGTGCGATTATTAGACACCTTAAAAGTGTGATTTGCGAAAACGCATCCCATTAAATAAGCGATTTGTATTCTTTTCTGTACGAAAACATCTGGATGCGATAAAAATGCGAATTTTTCACACACTTTTGGTCCGCATAAGTTATCGCACATAATATGCGATATCCGTCCCTTAGCGCATCCTATTAAATATGCGATTTCAAGGAAAAATGCGATGTCGCCATTTTTTTACTAATATTCGCCAGAAAACACAAATCTCATCCCATAGAATGTCACCCAATGTATGTAATTATGGTCATAACTGATGTTTGTTATACAGTATATTAAATATGCCAGGAGACTCAATTCTAGATAGGCACATTGGGCTTCATGCTTTACATGAATATATTTTGTTAACCTTTATACCAGTTTCAAGAAATTTCAAGGCCGATGCCTTATCGCATACTTTAGCATCCTTCAGAAAAAGGAGGTTAATTCTGCTAAACTGCTCACTCAACCACACTCAAGGTAAGCTCCTGTAGAAATATCTCATAGTCTCTTGTATGTTCCTGAATAACTAATTTTGTCCAAAATGAACACTCATGAAATGGATGGTCATTCAGAAATTTCTAAGACTTTGTAGTTATTACCTTCTGTTAAGTGGCCTACTAGCTTTCAAACATTAAATATTTTATTTAGATTTGTGAGGTCTATGCAAGAAATACTGTAAAATGGCTGAAGCCCTTCAAGCAGGCCAGCTATTACCAGTTTCCCATGTTTGCCTTCTTAAAAGTCTTTTGGAATTGATAATATTTTCTTGTAAAAAACATTTACATTGGTTTCAAACCTTAATACACACCTTAATATACAACAATAGATGTATCAGAATTGAACCAATTAGTTGACAGGACAAGGTGATGTCCACCTATATAAAAAAGCACATATACAAACTTCCTACTGTGTAAATTCACTGGAAAACATGTCTCACATACTTATGCCCACCACTAGTGCCTGTCATGAAGCTACTAATCACTGAGCCCTGGAGGAGCCTAAACCAGACTGCAGCAGAGAGAAAATGCAGAGTCACAATGTTAAAATATTCTGATAATCTGTAGACAGCTATATTGTTTACAAATGTACTTAAAGATTGATATTTTAAATATTGGCCGTTGATGTAAACTGGAACAGTAATATTTACCTATTTTTTAAATATGATTTGCTTGAATTTGGGTGGACAGTAGAGTCACTCGCTAGTTCTAATACAGCATTTACCACCTCTTTGTCATACTGAGAAACACACTCACTAACATCATTATTAAAACACATTTCTTATTTGGGGAAATCTTTCCTTTTCTTGCAATGATCCCCACAACCAAAGTAAGTAGTTGTAATCATACATAAAATAAAAAGATCTACCCTTTTAATGTGTGAGAATTAAACCATTAGTAAGCTTAATCATAAATACAACAATTAGTTTGACTATTCATAAATTCAAAAATGAGTTTGCCTATTCATAAATTCAAATAAAAATGTATTTCATTACCAATTTTATTTAGAGATTTTGTATGACACTATATGAGCACAGTTAAGTATCCAACTATATAAGCAATATTGTGTTGTTGTACAGTGTTACAAACTGTTAATTGTTATTTTTTAATTTCTCACTAATGGAACAGTTACTGTAGAGTTTTTGTGTTCCAAACTGCAGAAACTAAAATTCTATACAATTATCACTGCATGTATGTTGTCATTTTTGTTAGGCTGCTTTAGCAATAATGGTGAAAATTACTGTACTGTATGTGTAATGGTAGGGGGAATATTTGGAATATAAAGTTTTCATACAGTATGTGTTAATAAAATGGGTACTTGTTTCCTAGCACGGCCACCCCGATTTGCATCGGGGTGGTCGTGTCGGAAAAATCGCGTCGGTCGCATCGCATGCGACCAAATCACATGCGATGTGACCGACGCGATCGACCCGATTTTTACATTGAAACAAATGGGATTTTTTGATTTTACATTGAATCAAATTGGATTCAATGTAAAATATTCCCCAGACCCCCAATTTTACCCCTTCAACGCCACCCCACGATTGACACCACTTGACACCACTTTATATTCTCAACTCCACGTCGGCGTGGAGTTGAGAATATAAAGTGTGGCGAGCTCAGCGAGCCACCGAGCCAGAAGCGTGGCTCGTGCAGCGAGCCCCGCGAGGGGACGCGTCTAACTTCACAGGTATACGCGTCCCCTCGCGGGGCTCGCTACGCTCGCCACACTTTATATTCTCAACTCCACGCCGACATGGATAGTAGGGGTATGAAAAGGTCAGAGGACGCGCACCGCCGCCCCTCGCGGGCTCGCTGCGCTCGCCACGCTTCGGGTTGGCGTCAATCGTGGGGTGACGACGGGGCCATATACAATGTGAAATGGGTCATATTGGCCCAATTCACATTGTTTCCTATGTGAGATGGACTTAATCAAGTCCATCTCATCTTGTGCCATTATAATGGCACAAGACCGACGCGATGCTCCCGATTTCAATGTTAAAAATATTTTAACATTGAAGGCTATGGCAAAATCGCGGACATCGCGTCGGTCGCGTCGGGGGCCATGTTAATGCACGCGACCGACGCGATGCCCCCGATTTTGCCTTTGCAAAAATGGACCTGATTTCAAAGGAAATCGGGTCCATCGCGGGCATCGTGTACCTTAACTTTAAGGTACACGATGCCCGCGATTGTGGCCGTTCTAGGAAACAAGTACCATAAAATGTTAAAACAATTAACAGAGGTAATGCAAATCTACTCAACTGAGCCGTCCCCAGGTTTAAGGCTACTGCAATGGGTTGCAACGTTAAGCCTGTTTATACTGTAAAGTTTAAATAGCCTCCATTTACCCACACTGGTTCTTTTTCCTGTTTCAGTTTATTGACTTGTGCTCCTGAATCTTCTTATTGTTACTAACTCCAACAATATAGGTGTGGCCACTGGGGACACTCAAAAGCGCTGGTTCCTACAGTAGATAAATGAAAATATAATATTTTTTGGTACTTTAACCAAGCTGCAGCCTCCTATTCAGAGGAATTGTGTACCTCTCAAAGAGCAAGATATATAAATGTTGGGCAACCAGTAAACTGGTATCCCTAGGTGGCGCTGCTTAGTCAAAGGACACAATTTATTCATTCAAATCCATTGGAATAAGCATAAATTTATTTAAAAAATACAATTCATCATAAAAAACAACATTTACCTACACACACATGACATACTACACATAACATACAATATCAGGTATTTGGGCGAAGCTGATAATTAACTTTCTGAGGCTTAATTTTTCAGATTGAGTCATATCATAGAGGCAATTTCGAATGTTGAGGCTTATATAGTTACCAGTCCCAAGGGCCGTTGGTAGTGATCAGATTTTTCACAGGTTTTATACTGCAATGTCCTATTGGACTTCCTCCCTTTATCTGAGCCAGATGTTATATTGTAATCCTTTGGATGGTCAACCTTTAATGATAAAGGGACCGGCTCCAGGTGGTGTCCGTCCAATGGAACTTTTAAGCTGTTTACACAGTCAGTACCGTGTGTACACTCACTGCGGCGCTGGGCTGGATTGCTTCCGGGCTGCTATATGCGAGGCTCCTATATGGGAGCCTCGCATATAGCAGCCCGGAAGCAATCCAGCCCAGCGCCGCAGTGAGTGTACACACGGTACTGACTGTGTAAACAGCTTAAAAGTTCCATTGGACGGACACCACCTGGAGCCGGTCCCTTTATCATTAAAGGTTGACCATCCAAAGGATTACAATATAACATCTGGCTCAGATAAAGGGAGGAAGTCCAATAGGACATTGCAGTATAAAACCTGTGAAAAATCTGATCACTACCAACGGCCCTTGGGACTGGTAACTATATAAGCCTCAACATTCGAAATTGCCTCTATGATATGACTCAATCTGAAAAATTAAGCCTCAGAAAGTTAATTATCAGCTTCGCCCAAATACCTGATATTGTATGTTATGTGTAGTATGTCATGTGTGTGTAGGTAAATGTTGTTTTTTATGATGAATTGTATTTTTTAAATAAATTTATGCTTATTCCAATGGATTTGAATGAATAAATTGTGTCCTTTGACTAAGCAGCGCCACCTAGGGATACCAGTTTACTGGTTGCCCAACATTTATATATGTTACTAACTCCGTTCTGTATATTGTTGTGTTGTTTTCCATATATTGACCACATTTTCCTACAGTATTATTTTTGTCTTTAAAATCCTTGACCTTAGGAACTAGTTTGTGAACAGATCCACTGAGCCCACTGGCTGGCACTAGTTGTAAAATGCAGTGACCCAATTACATAGCATGGTCCATGAAAGTGAATTTATTTATTTATTAACAGTTTCTTATATAGCGCAGCATATTCCGTTGCGTGTTACAAACGGGAAGTGAAGGCATTGTGAATCACATTACTGCTGAGTCAGTATAAGTTCTACTTCATGACCACTTGCCATTTGTACGCTAATAGATATTATTTTACTGAATAACATCAAGTGTCGTATTCTCAGCTTGTGTTTATATTCAACTAATTCTACTAATAACATCTAAAAGACATGATTATTAACATTCTAAAAATAAAATAATACTTAATTAGTTGTGGCCAGAGATCCCTTGCACATGATAAACTCATGGCCCAATTTTTGAAATGGACGAAACAGCATTAGGCATCATATGCTGTAAAGGTATATATAAATAATGAAAAGTTATATGCTACAGTAAAGCAGTGTGTGCAGTTGGGGAGTAATTAGAAAGCATGTGTACAGTAAATGCATGGACATTGTACTTACTGTATGAGGACTGATTAAGGTATATTGTTTTAAAAGTCTTTGACAATTCAGAACAAATTGCGCTTGGGGCTTTTTTACGTACTAAAGGAATTTATGTGTATGAGGGCACCAGCAATGGAATCTCTCTACAAGCAATATATTTGACATGCAACCCAGGGGAGTATTCCAGTGTCTTTGTGTAATCGTTAGAGAAAAACAGGCCAATAGAATGTTGTTTTTCAGAATTTCTTCTATCGGGAACCTTCTATGAAAGGAGTGATGTAACTGAAATTCAAATTAGATTTATATTCATTACCTAGTCTCCACTGCGGGTGATACTGTAGATGTCAATTTTGATCTGGTTCCCGGATTCTCCTCCTCTCTACCTGGTGGGGCCACTTTTGATTAGTCAATACTACCTGCTCCGTTTTGGTGTAATGCGGTGGTAATGAGATTTAATAAATTCTCCTGTTCCTTCAGCAGGGCACCACTAGATCATCTGATCTCTGTCTATGCACTCATTTTTTGCTTTGTTTTCCAGTCTCCTTTTGATCACTTTGTTCATGGGTCAATACCAAACGGGGGTCCATATTCCCTAACATGTTTCACTCTGCGCAGGGAGCTTTTTCAAAGAATGGAAACTGAAATTGAATTTCCCCAGTATATGCATGTGACATATTATTAAAAGATTAATAAATAAAAATCTATTAGGTCACAATGAGCAAACTAATATGACTTCGGTTTAAGATAAATCTAAGCACATCATTGTTGATATGGCTGTAAATGAAAAAGCTAGTAAGCATTATTTAGATTATTTAATTGCACAAATAAAGACAAAACAATAAAAAAATTAAACATATATATATATTAAATATGTTGCTAGTACAGCTTTACCTGTAATCATAAATAAATACATCAGACAGTATTTTAACTCAACAATTCTTTTTTATACATTTGAGAGTATGACTACAGGTGAACAAATTTCCTGTAGTTAAGTTCATAGACCAGTTTTAAAAATTGGGACAATAGGACTATTTTTAGTGAATTGATTTGTTCATACCAAAAATATTGTATTATTATATGTGTCTTTTTTTAATCACATTTATGTGCATGACATTTTTCACACTTGTAATAAATGTTAATTTCATAGTAAAAATTATAAGGTGACATTTAAAAGGATGCAATTTTTAGTAAGGTTTTGAAATTGCACCTTATAGCATTTTTTTTCAAATCGACAATTTAATGGGATACGAATTTATGGCTGAAAATGCGATATGGTGCAATGTGGTATGAATTTTAATCATGTAAATGTGTAAATTTTAGTCATGAAAATGTGCAAATGAATGCACATCTGTGATTTGTGAAAAAATAAAACTGCATAGAGTCCCCCCTCCTGAGCATAACCAGTCCCGGCCTCAAAGAACAGGTTCTGATTTTAGAAATTCAGGGGTCAAAAACATAGGGGATCCCCAAACTTTCTAAAACCAGCACCAAGCTCAAGGGCCTGTCCGGGTTCCCAAAATACGGGGACAAAATGACTAGGAGTCCCCCTTCCTGTCTTGAGTTCACATAGCAGTTTCTTTAATTCAACAGGTAACATACTGTGGAGATTGGAGGCTTATTTGAAAGAAACCGCTACGGGCACGCGAGTCTGAATACCAATGTAAGTGTCACCCATACCTTTGCTGAATATCGGTGTATTAAGGAGGAGTTTTAAAAGATACCTTTCTATGTACTCGTGAAAGGATTTTAAAGTAAGTGTCTGTCTGAGAAGGGGAGATCCATTTACCTGTTGAATTAAAGAAACTGCTATGTGAACTCGAGACAGGATTGAAAAGTAAGTGTGGTTCCACTGACCCACTAAGGAGTTTCACCTGTCTTTGAGTATCCAGTTCACAAGCAAGTTCTGCTATAGCGCTGGTTATCCTACTCTATTATTCACCATATTGTCTGTATTTTGGAGAAGTGGATGGTCTCCATAGGATAAACGCAGCTGCTCCCCACTAGCGCCAGTTTTATATCAAATCTTTCTGTGTTACAGGGTAATGCCACAGCTGGGGGAAACTTTTTATGCACGTTCCCCTGGCCAAAGCATTCATCCCCATGGCTGGTCAACATGGGCAGGGACCCTGGAGGAGTGGGAACCCCCCAATAAAGGTGTCCCCCTCCAGAGTTTCCCCTGCCCAGGCTGAAGCCCAGGGTTCAAGATATAAATGTGAAAAAAGAAAAAGATTTTGTAAGTGACACAATACATATATTTAATTAACGGTGAATTTAAAGGGGACCCAGGTGCTCATACCAAACTCACAAAAGGATAGGAGTAAACGTGTATCAAGGTTTCTTTAATATTCCTTTTATTGGGCCACCATTTAGTGAGATTACAAGCAATGGTATACCAAGTTAAAGCTGTGGTTCATTCGTTTCAGATGCGCACCGTACTCACTAGGCAATGGGCATTGTGAAACATATAAAGGTTTCTTTAATGTTCAGAAAAACGTTAAAGCCAGCAATGTATATATTACTGGCACCACTGGGCACCAATAATAATTTGCAGTATTAGCCAGTAATATATACATTGCTGGCACAGGCCAGCAATGTATATATTACAGGCACTACTGGGCTTATTAGCCATATTACTGGCACCACTGCCCACCAATGATTTATTTATTAGCCAGTAATATATACATTGCTGGCACAGGCCAACAATGTATATATTACAGGCACCACTGGGCTTATTAGCCATATTACTGGCACCACTGCCCACCAATGATTCATTTATTAGCCAGTAATATATACATAGCTGGCACATGCCAGCAATGTATATATTACAGGCACCACTCCTACCAATGACTTCGTTAATAGCCAGTAATATACACATAGCTGGCACAGGCCAGCAATGTATATATTACTGCCCAGGAGGAGGTGGAACGTCCAATCACCTTGCCCTGCCTGCATCATTAAAGGAGACATCCTGCAAAGTGGTAGTAGACCCGGCTGTCTCAGAGCATGTCCAACCATCCGCTGTGCGTCTATTTTGAATGACACGCCTACTTGCAACTTGCGAGCCACTGTTGCCTGATTGGCTGCGAGTCATGGACAGATGGACCTGCTCTGAGGCATTTGGATTTCCCCACCACTCTGCCCAGGGATCTCCTTTAGTGATGCAGGCAGGGACAGACCGCGGGGCAAGGTGAGCGGAAGGAAGCAGAACCGCATAGTGCAGTGCACATAACATGTTATCCCTGGCACCGTGCATGTTAACCCTGGCACCAGGCATGTTACCCCTGGCACCGTGCATGAAAACCCTAGCAATGAGCATGTAGGTAAGCGCCACTTACGTGGAATTATATGTAATGGGCATTATGGTGTTTGGCATATGTGTAATGGGCATTATGGCGTGTGGCATAATGTATAATGGGCATTACAGTGTGTGGTATATGTGTAATGGGCATTACAGTGTGCATAGTCCCATGTCCCACAAAGCCATGCCTTAAATTTTTCGCAGGCCAGCAATGTATATGTTACCACTGCCACTGCCCCCCCCCCAATATATATTTTGTTATGGCGTAACATATAAATTGCTGTCGCAAGTGAATGGATTTCTCCCTACGTGCACAGCTGCAAATGAAATGTTTGCCGTGCACATGGGTGGGATTTTGCCATCAGGGTGCTGGGGAGTTTACCTGATTGCTGGGCTCCGAATATACACAGCCCATCAATCAGTTCTGAATCAGGCAGCAAGAACAGAAATACACCAAATAAAATGGCCGCTGCTCCCACCCTTGTAACTCAAACCCAGCTTATTATGTAAATCTCCTTTTATATGAAAGATTTTCAGCAAAGTCTATCGCCTCCTGAAAATCTCTTGCTCTTTGAGGAAAATAGTTCAGTGTATACACACTACTTTGGTGTTTTGAAATGAAAATCTTAAAGTGTGTATGGGCCTTTAGTACAGATGTGTCCTTATATGCTGTTGCCACAATGTGTATGCATCATGGCATACAACACACAGCATAGCGGGGCATACGGTATGCATATGTTATTGCTTTTGCATTGACTTGAATGGGAGCTGGCTAGCGATGCATATGGAGCAACATGCTGTGACTCATATGCATAGATTGTAAGCTTGCAGCAGGGCCCTCCTACCTCTAAGTCTGTCTGTTGTTACCCAGTTTGTTTTATCACTGTTTACTATTGTAAAGCGCAACGGAATCTGCTGCACTATATAAGAAACTGAAAATAAATAAATAATTGTGGTCCTGCTGCAGAATACTGCAGAATACTGCAGAATACTGCTATATGTAGCAACAATGTATCAGGAGACATTTGTAAATTACCCTCTTTTTTTGGGATGCAAAGAGGAAAAACATGTAGATCAGACACCAGATCAAAGGAATACGACTCTTTCAATTATCTGTATTCAGAACTCAGCACTGAAAATACCAACAAATACAGAGCATAATTTTTAGATTTTCTCTACATTTTAGATTTCCTCTACATTTTAGATTTCCTCTACATTTAAAAAAGTATACTAATAAATAAATCAAATTATGGATAACGGCTTATCCCACTAAAAAATACTACCAGTGGCGGTTCCAGAAGTGGTGTGCTGCAGCACAGTTCAAAATTCAAATAGGGGATCCACACCCACTGCCAGTGAGTCAGTTTGGAATGGAAGCCTCTAAAGCGTCCACTGTCTATCTATAGGATTAGGTCTTCTGATGCACTAGGGATTTTAATTACAAAGTGTATGAAATAATAAACAGTTAAACTAACAGTTAATAACATCCACGGACATCAAGAAATAATCTAACCAGCTAATGTCTCATCCAGCATCACCTAATTTTTTTTTATACATATTGTATATTAAATTTTAATAGGTAATTTTAACTTTAACTTTGTGTAGTTAAATATTTTCTTCTCTTTAAGATCTTTCTTTTTATTTAATAAAGAACAGTGTTAAACAAATCATTTTCATTCATCACTAAGGGGGTTATTCTGGTTTATTCCTTCTGGCAAATTCCTTCTTAAGCTGTGTACACACGGTACACTTATCGCTGGCAATATGGTTGCTGAGCGACCATAGTGCCAGCGATTGGAGTGTGCACCGGCGCACCAGCCCCTAATGGAGTGTGCACCAGCCCCTAATGGTTGCTGTTACTTGTGCATATTTTCCAGCTCATCTCACATAGAGCTTTATTCTGGTTCACTCCTTCTGGCAAATTGCTTCTTATATGGACAAAACCATGTGCACTGCAGGTGGGGCAAATGTGACATATACCATACAACACTTAGCTTCAGCCTTAAGTCTGACCGCAGAATGGGCAATATTTGGAATTATCCCTGTAGGAACACGGATTACACAGGGAGTACGTAGACTCCTAATTGGTTACAGCCTATAGCCCCTCCGTTTTCCCTCTTTCTTAACAAATTACATCATATATTTAAGATGGAGTGGTTAGAAGCATCTTTGAGAAAAGATATAGCGACTGGGAAATTTTTCAACACATGGGAAAGTTATATTAATACCCAACCCAATATTGTGAAAGATCAGATTTGGAAAGGCTTCCGGAATACACCTTGGTACGAAGCACGTATTAATGACCAGGACCCACCGATTCTCTTTGGGTGAGAGAAAACAATACTAATAGTGTGGAGTATAACATGGAAGTGTGAAATAATAGGGATAGGGATTGGAAATGTATTACTGGACCCCCCGCGCTGTATAGTGATACATGATATTTTATTTTTGATGTGTACATGGACTCTGTAAGATATGCAAAAAGAAACAGTACTGACTCTTTTGTTTTTCTAACTATGCTTCAATAATAATAAAGAAATTAAAAAAAAAAAAAAATAGTGCAAGCTGGTCAATCGTATATTTTGTTCAAATGATTACACATGCTTTTGGATTTGATCCTGTGTGCCTATACTGTACAGTATATTAAAACAGAGCACTTCAAATCTAATATTGCACCTAAAGGAGCAGAGAGGCACTTTAGAGCATTTGTTAAATTATATTTTGCTCCTAAAGCTAAAAAGTTTAGCATGTGCCCCATTGCCTCACACTGCAAGGGAGATGGAACAGACTAATAGTGTGTACACACGGTCCGATTTCCTTTCCGATGTTGACGATATAGTCAACATCGGATCGGAATCGGATGCAGATTTCAAGGGATTTAACCCTTGCGATCCCGATCCAATACCAATGCGCGTTCACGTATCGGAAGCCAGAAAGTCTTGGCTGCCTTGTCTATATAGTGCAGATCTGCACTATATAGTCAAGATAGGATGCAAATCGGATGTGCCTTAAGATCCTATCCACGATCCTATCTGATCGGATCGTGGATAGGATCTTAAGGCACATCTGACCGTGTGTACACACCATTAGGTATAGGAGGACTGGCTGCTGGGACAAACGCAAGCATTACAGGTGGGCAGATAGGATGGAGCATCTGAGACGGATGGTCGAGCTGGTATGCCAGAAGAGTGTGTGTGTCTGGGTGTCTCTGTTTGTGTGGGTGTCTCTTAGGGGGTAGGTAGTTCAAAAAAGAATGGAAAGGGCAGAGAGAGTACATGGTGGGATGTAGTAGAGCGGGGCGAAGATGTGGTTATCTAGCATAAGCCAGGTCTAAATTTGCCTGAATTAATGGCTTATAAATCATTTGTTCTAATTAGGTGTTTTCATTGTGTTCTGTGTAGGTCAAAAAGCACTTTTTTCATGTTCTTACGCCTTACTTATTTTGTACTGAAGGAAAAAAACACTTGTGTAACAGATCGCATTGTTAAAATGTTCTAATGATTTAAAGATGCATAACAGTAATGACAAGTCCGGTCTAGATATGATGATCACCTCAATCGCCCACGTTCAGAAACATGTTATTTTCTAGTGCATCAGTTTAGCACAGATAGCAGTCAGTATGTATTTCAGCCTCAGTATGAAGTCAGATGCTATACCCCCAACACATTTCACATAGATAAAGAAATAGGTGCATGTCAAGCAATTTCAGGTTGGTCTTCATAAATGAGGTATTTGAGAGTGCAAATAAATGCATGGCCTTGGCAGGTTGAAGACTGTACATTTATGTTGTGATTTATTTTTCTGGTTGCCTTTATGATAGATGTACAGTATCACTGCTATGGTGTTATTTCATTACAACTGAGCCTGAGATTGCAAATATATAGTGGTGGTAATATTTTCGCAGAATTCTTTGATCACTCATCACTCCAGTTTTCTAGGTAATCATACATAATAAAAGCAACCAATAGAGGGAACCTGACACACTCATACACACCTGCTCAATGAGATAGAACCCTGGCTCCCAGCAGTACTGCTGCACTCACCCTATATGGCACTTTGGTGCCAGCTTCCCCTCACCCCCTCATTATGGTGAGCACTTACCTCCAGATCCCCATCAGAGGATTCACCTTTGAAAAGGAGAGTACTGTCACAACTTCTGTCCTAGTTGGCTCTTTCTCCCTTAGTCTTCACTGATGTATTACTGGTATGGCCATACTAAGCCTGATGTGACATCCCAGAACCACAGCCATACAACCTCCCATTAATGCATCAGTGAAGAGAGACTAGTGGCCAGATGTACCAAGCTTCAAAAGTGATAAAATGGAGAGTGATAAACAACCAGCCAATCAGCTCCTGCCTGACATTTTTCAAACACATGTGACATGGCAGGTAGAAGCTGATTGGCTGCCTGTTTATCACTCTCCATTTTCTCACTATTTGAAGCTTAGTACATCTGGCCCTAAAACAGAAGATGTGACAGCTGTCTACAGCAGCAGGCTGCTAGGAAAGGTGAAGATCCAAAGGTAAACCCTTACCCATGCCTCTATCATGTTTGGCGAGCTGAGGAGGCTCTTGTAAAGTGATCACCCACCTACCTATAATCTGCTCCTGTTGTCCATCATTTTGGCCAGCTCTTAACTAGTATAACATAATCCACTTTTTGAATATACATATGTGTGGCTTGAGGCTGTTTTTTCCCACAACATTTCTGTGAATACTTAAAAGAGACAATTTCAGAACATGTTTTCATTAAACTATTGTTATTTTTTTTAAATAATTTTGACATTGTGTGTGTGTGTGACGGTAATAAACTCACTTAAGCCATTTAATAAAATGTGGGAGAAAGACTGGGTTAGTAAATACTACAAAATGTGTAAAACATAAAGTCAATGCAGAAACCAGGACAAATTGAGTGGTGCTTGAAATTAATGAAGTGTGTTAAGTAGACGAACCGGCTCTGGCTTGTCTGACTCACATTCTAGAACATTTTTCTTAAATGAGGCATATGTAACCTGAGTAGAGAGGTTCTCTGTCCCCAACACTTTCTCGTCAGATGTGCGCCTTTCATACCAAAGTCCAGGCACCTAATAATTAGAAGCATATTTACAATGATGCTGCCATTTCAGATGTTTATTTTGATTGCAAGACCTTTGACCTTGTCCATGAGTAGCTGTTATTAGCAAATTTGGAGAGCAAAGCTACTAAAATTGTATCAAAAGGAATATGTTTGTTTAATTTTTAGTAAATCAGTGAGATAGTGTTCAGCAGTTTTATGTGTAATTAGAAGATCCAGAGGTGACAGTGTCATAATTCAGCCAAAATTATAATATTATTTTGGTGAGGTGGAAAGCCAAAATAAAAATATAGTTAATAGGTCACATCCATGTGAGTAATTGCCAAAAATTCTATGTATAAAGTATGATTTATAAAGACATAGATAGATAAAGATATACCATATTACTCATCAATGGACCGAGACTATTTAATCATCCACTTCAGTTCATTTCTACTGTAGAATGTTTATAGGCTTTAATGTTACGTTACTAAATGGAAGAGTAAACTTGTTTATTCTAGATTGTGCTTAAAAATATGCATACAAAATTAAATGTAATAAAAATTAAAGAGTACAAACTATTCCTAAAATTAGGAATATAAAAATGAATAAAAAGATGTATTGAAAATCTCCAATCGAAAAACAAAAACAAAATAGTTGTCTTCACACAATGTAGAAAATACACAATCTTTATGTATTGTGTTGTTTGATCTGCTTTTTATACAGTATATCAATTATGGTTCAAGATTTAAGAATATATAAAGAGATATTAAGGGGGTATTCAATGTTCGGGTCACGGCAGACGAGCTTGCTCGCCTGCCGTGACCCAGTCGCGTTCTCGGTCAGCTCGACCGAGAACATGCAGGCGGGATTCAATGTCCCGCCTGCAGCGGGGCGAGAAGGGGGCGTGGCCGCGAGTTGCGGCCGGGAAGTGACGAGCTGCAGCCGGCAGCTCGTCACTTCCCGGCTGTTCTCGGCAGAACGAGCCCGACAGCTAGAGATGTCGGGCTCGTTCTGACAGGAAACCCTGTTCAATGCTGTCGGGGAAGACAGCATTGAATAGGGCCCGTCGAGCATCTCCCCCACGGGAGATGCTCGACGGCGATTGAATATCCCCCTTAGAGTCAGGATTGCACCTGCAACCTGCGATGTGATTTTTTCTGTCTTATTTCAGAGAGAACATTTTTTATAGATAATAATATTGTATCCAAAAGAGTTTAAGGAAGAGACGGTATAAGTATCACTACACATATTATCAACAATCATAGATGTATGAGAGAGATATACAAGAGGTAACATTCTTTTCAACCTGATTGCTTTGGACTGAGGATAATCAGGTCAAATGAACTATAATTAGCACTTATCTTTTCCTGTGTGTAAAACTATTGGATTTTTTAGTGAATTGCTGTTGGATGCAGAGAAATGAATTTCAATTATATATGACATTTTACTTAAATGGTTCTCAAACTTTTGAAAATGACAAAATCAAGCTTGCATTTCAGTAGTGTGAGCTTATGGTTATTTCAGTTTTTCTAATATATGTTGCCTGTTTTCTCATTATTTTCTTTATTATTTTTGTAGTAATTTTCTATGTTTTTAACTATTCAGCTGAACGGCTTAAAGTTCTAGTATTGTTTCCAATGCACTCATGGTCATAGATCATCACAGGTGGTGCTCCCATCAGGCACATATTATTTCAATATGGTCCAAATCCACACAATTTGAAATCAGGGCACTCACCAAGCAGCAATATTTCAAGTGCTTTTTATTCCATCATAGTCAAGTTGTAGTAAGCCGACGTTTCGGGCCTGTTACAGGCCCTTAATCATGGCGTCCTGTGTTCCACATAGAATGCAATTGATCTACAAGCCACAAGCATCACACCTATATAGGGCAGTAATTAAGCCAACTCAGTACACCTACGTAATCAGGAAATACCTAATAACATATACATCCAGTGACAATTGTGTCAGCATATAATAGGTTAATTCCAATCCCACAGGACACAATACCACTATTATAAACATCTATAAATATAGATACTGGGGCACCTAGACTTCACTTGCCATTTGAACCTTAAGGAGTACACATGCACCTAGCACTAGAAGGTAATTGAATTGGTCTACTCTTTTGAACCTAATGGTTGTTTCAAGATTGATCCTTGTTAATCCCTTGATCTCTGTATACTTATTGTTTGTTAGGAGTGGTTTCCTTCTGATTGTCTATCAATTTGAACTCTAAAAGGTGGGAATACATATCCACTATTAGAGGTATGTTGAAATTTTAAATCTAAATTTACCTTGTCATCTAGGAAAAACCCTTATATAAAAGTAATAAGGAATAAAATAAATTAATTTGTATCCTTATAGGATTTAAAAAGGATTTTTATTCCAAACTGGGTCATATAGATGCTTATGGAATCATTTATGTGAGCATGAATGAATAACCGCAAAATCCTGTCAATATAACCCGTTAGTAAACGGTATGTATAAACATTTTTTAACTTAATGAGTATAAAAATAAAAGACATATAAATGTTAAATATATGTTATAACTTTATTAGGTTCGGAAACAAAATTTACATAAAAGGATTCACATCCAAGCTACTAGACATTAGGAAGGCGTTAAGGAGCTTCCAATAAAAGGTAAAAACATGAAATAAAAATAATACCCATTAATGGTGGCTGTACAGAATGAGTGAGCACTGTATAAATGTATTACTTTTATTAACATACATTTAGTTGGGTGTAGTGTTGAAATTCTGTTCTGATATTTGTAGAAATACTAAAAAGACAACAGAGAGTTTACAAATAAACTGAGAAGACGTATCCAGTTTATATCACTTTAAAGATTCTTCCAGGTATGACACCAATCTCCATCTGAGAAATAACAGATATCTATATACTTCAATGTTAAAATGTCTCCATCCCCTAAGAAAAAATGAAAAAATTCTATTTATCTTTGACCAGTTCCTTAGATACAATGATAATAACAATTTGTTACGAATATGATTGTCCTTGAGCCTCTGTTCCTTATTCCATCTGTCCCTGTTAGTACACATTATTGTTTACTTACAATTGTTTTTATTATTGTTAATTGTTTGTATATTAATATTTTTCCCTATTATGGTATTGTACCTTTTTTAGATTATTTCAAAATATTTGGCACACCCCTGATGAAGTCTCTTGAAGGAGACGAAACGCGTCAGTTTTTTATATATCATCCATAATCAAAGGATAATATCAAAGACAAGAATTAACTGCAAAAAAGTTTGGTTATAATGTTTTTATGTATGTGTCAATAAATGTATTTTACATGAAAGAAAAATCTTAGTGTGTACAAATTGGACAAATAAGGATTGGGAAAAACAGAAATTAGTTCAACTCTAAATTTATATAAGGGCGCCATATAACACTATTGTAGGGTGATATATATATATATATATATATATGTTAAAATGTAAAATAGAGGATAGGAGGAGCGCTTCATAGCATATAAATGATATTTAATAAAAGACAAGTTGTACTCAGACCAAGATATTAAATGCACTGTGGGTTACTACAAGTTTCAACATTGACAAGCCAGGCAATCTCCTACCACCATCCGGGGCACTGTTGAGGATCACGAACACTCGCTGCATTCGCAGATAATGGAGACAGCGTGTCGGGAACCCAGCCAGGAACAGACGCTGGCAGGGGAGCCAGGCACAACAGGAGCAGAGGTCACCAGGCCCCACCCTAACGTGTTTCGTATAAAAACTTTGTCAGAAATTGTCCAGATTAAGCCTGCAAATTCATTTCATGCTGTGTATAAATTACATAACATATGTACCCATGTACCCATCCTATGGCAGATGTGATGGAGCTATACATTCCTGCTGTCCATACACACTGCTCTATCTGGGGAAAGAAGGCATCATATATTGTTCCCCTACAGCCTTCCAATGTGTCTGATAGCACAGGGTCATCAGCCTCAGATTGAGCAGCATGTAGGGCCAACCTGATCACTCCATGGACGACACCACAAGAATGCATAAAGAGTGATTACACTGGAAAATTTAAACCATTTGTCGCTCCATCAAGCAAATCATTCACAATACTGTCTAGTTTAAGTGTGCCCCCACAAAGAGTCCTTTTCTCTTTCTTTCACAATAATTTACTATATTGTGTTTTAGTCTGGGGAGCACCACTAACCATATCAGTTATACCTTGATTAAATAGGGTAGGTTGGTTTGGGTTCTGGATTAAAGAAAAGCTCGACAGTTGACCTTTTCCATATTGACCTCTTGATCCTGTTGACCTAATGTACGTAGGCAATAGAGTGTTAACCTATTGACTGTTGACCTATTTATTGTCAATCGTTTAATCCACACCCAGTTGGTTAACATGACCTTTTGCCCACATTTTACACTTAGTCTGCATTGCTCTTTTCAATGTCACATGTTTATCGTTCTATTTATTTCGTCATTTACTCATTCTCCTTTTGGCTTTTTTTGCTTTTTCATTCATATAATCAATGAATATGTTTGCACCAATCTGCAAAGGTGAAGAGACTTTTCAGGTGTGTTCTTAATATTACTGCAATTGTATCTTGAAATAATAGTTTGACCCTGTATTGTATTAAATCTTGCTCAGATGTCTAATGTGCTCTTCTATCACTGTAAGATCACTTATCATCTTATGTAATCAGTGTCTACTACATAAGTTATTAGTGTCCCTATACAGCATACAGTCACAAACAGTAATTGTCATACTGATCATATGCAGCTGTGTCAAGTGTCTTATTCAACAGTCATTGAGCAAATTATCTAGATTTTCATCTCTGCACTAAGTAATTCAGTAATATTGATCCATAATATGAGCCGGGGCAGTCTTCATATTTGGCCCACTGTTCCTCAAGGTGAAGTATATATACTGTACATTTCATTTATATTGAGGTCCCTATTGAAAGTACATTTTCTATTACTGAACACTTATCCACCTCATTATGATACTAAACCACAATGTGATTGTGTTGTCTTTGCAGAGGTTTTGTAAGAGTAACCATTTCTGGTTAATCATACAAATCAGCAATGAGAAGGATCACCAGCTAATTTTGGAACTTATTGATATACAGGTTTTGTGAATGTATGCACTGATACTATATCTAGAATCTAAAGCAATACAATTAATGATTCTCTTGAAGGCCTCATATTGCCATCCACGGACATACAAGAGTTAAATGGTGAAATTAGAAAATCTTGTCTCTATAACTCCATGATTTGTAGCAGTGAATGGTTTTGTATTGAGCTATAAGAGCTGACACAACCCTGTAGAGTAGGTAGGTTTTGAATTTTTGCAATGAAATGATGTCAAATTTGCCTACAGTGGTTTTGTGAAACATTTAAAAGGGGGATCTGGTTGTTATGATTGATTGGGACAGATTCTCATTGTCCCACTTCATTTACATTAGAACAGATGACCACTACTGTATATATTTTTTTTTGCTTTGGCAAAAGGCCTCCAAAAATATGTGTTTAAGTGGATTGTTCCTCATACACCAACAATTAATACGCCTTATGGTGCCCAGAGTGTGGTTTCTTAATTGCATAACAGACACAGCAAAACACCACTGTACACCACTGTACTTGAGACATTGGGTTGTGATTGTAATAGTTTTATTGCTGCCAATTGAGTGAGAAGGACTCTTGGAGCAACCAAGATGCCCAGGACCTGGAACATGAAGAAGTGTTTTACAGTATGCATGCCTGAAGCCACAGTGTATGACAACACATCTGTATATACCGTAGGTGTTATAGAAGGCTAATTTAGATATATTTTGCATGTGTAATTTTATACATTATAGTGTTAGTAGGGTAAGTAACCTTCTAATTTTAATGATTCTGTCAACAGGGGCATCTTTAGAGATGAGGAGATCCATGTGCAGCACCCTCCAGCAATGCCCCCTTCTCTTTGCCAGGAGCAGTGCATGAGCACAGTGTGTAGTGGGGTCTGCGCGCTAAAGCGTAAGACCCTGCTGTGCATGCGCAAATCTCCAGAAAAATGGTGTAGTGGCCAATTTTCTGGTGAGTATTGCATAGCTGCTGCTGCAGCAGCACAGCATTGTGGAGTCTGAGCACTAGAGCGCTCAGACTACACTTCGCATGCACAGATTTTTCTGGCGAAATAGGTGCAGCATGTGTACCATGCACATTGCACCCATTATAAATATGCCACTGTCTGTCAAATGTATTATGTGTACTTATTATGCATTGTTATTTGTTCCCTTCAATAACCATTCAATTCTAGTTTTTTTTCAGCAGTTCGAAATTTTCCGACCTGCTGAACACCAGGTGGTTTGACCTACAGTAATAGCTTGCTAATCCACCTGCTTTTGATAGAAACATGGCCAAAACCGAAAGGTTTTGGCCATGTTTCCAGCAATCTCAATCCAACATGAAAACATGCCGGATTGAGTCAGGGAGGATGGTGCCGGGCGAGCAGCAGCTCCTCCTGTCTGCCACTGCTCGCACCCTCCCGCCGCCTCCCATACCATCAATCCACCTCCTATCGTCACCCATACCCAGCCCGCCACACTCACCTGATAAGAGCAGCTGACCCGGACACATTCAGCCTCCCGCTGCCTCCCGCCACCTCCCATCGCTGTGTTCACCCTGCCCCTGCACCGGCTGGGTGAGCCTCAATCAGCGGCCAAATCTGACATCCGGATTTGGCTGCCAATTGAATAATGGATGCCGGATCCATTCCGGCAAAAGAACCTCAAAATGGACCCAAGCATTGATTGAATATACCCCTATATTTGAAAGAAAACGAAGACATTACAGTTTAAGTACAGTTCAAATACTCCAATTGTCTGACATGTGAGAAGTGCTGATAATTGCAATATAGATCACGTCCCAAAATAATTTCCTTATATTCCTCCCCTTCATACAGTACGATGCTAAAATTATCATGGAACAGTTTCAGAATTTACAGAAGGTTTAAGTTAAAGGTTAGATCATTTTCTGACTACGTCACAAATCAAATACACTAAAACATACTTAAATGACAACCAAAATTAATTATATCAATTAACAGAAAATAAATGTTTAGAGGGTTGTGAAAGATTTCTGGTTTTAGTCCAAATTTCCAATTATTGCTAAATGCAAATTCTAAATCACATTTTTTTTTACAATTTGCTAACTTGACCTCTTCATTTCTCAGAGAGCTTTTGGCATAATGTCATCATACCTACCAAAGTTACCACAAAGACAGAACTTGGAGCTTTTGTCAAAAAGTTTTTACCATTTGTTAATTTAGAACAATTAGCAAATTGGTATTAGTAGTATTATAGTGATATTGACAATATTTTGCATATTAGCTGTATTTTTATAGAAAAACAAAATACAATTGTGGATTTTTTTTATATTATTAGTTCTGCAACTAAACAAATGATATGTCATTATAAAAAACCTTATCATTTTATAAAAAGCCAGTAGGGATGTTTAAACCTAAAAATACTGCTTGTTTTGATACAAATACTATTCCTCCATTGCCTCCTCTACTACTACAGATGTGCCCTGGTACAGACATGTGGTTTTTAGTAGCATGCTGGAGGGGATTGTGATGCAAATGTGTTACGGCATGCCGCAAGTGTTCACATTAAAGCTGGGACCCATTGAAGTGAATGGGAGCATGTTCACACTGGCATAACTAATTAAGGTCTATTGCATAGTGGGAATATGTGATTTGCTGCACTAATACTACTGCTGATACTACTACTACTACTACTTCGACCACCACCACCACCATCACCACCACCACTATTTCTACTACTATAGGACTACCACATCTACAGTATTACTACTACTACTACTATTACGTCTTTTACCTTCTAATTCAACTACAACTACTACTACTACTTACATTTTTTTCTAGAGTGTTCAACCTACCTCAGAATTCGCTTGTTCTATTTTGAGTCTATGCAGGACTTGAAAAAACACTACTAATACTACTACTTCTAGCACTTCTAGTATAGTACATATAATGGGCGGGTCCTACCAGACGCCATTGTTTTGTGTTGCCATCCACTATCCATGAGAACAGAGAGGGAAAAGTGCGCCAGCAAGCCCAGCGTGTCGGAGGTACACAGTTCACGGCAGCCTTACCCAATGGTTCTCAACAGTGCGATTAGAAGTGGATGCGGTAATTGTGTTTTATAAAAAAAACATGTGGTAGTTTCTAGCCCACGCTGATGCATAACATGGTACGAGTTGTACATTTTATTCTGAACTTTTAAATTGAGAAAACTATTCTCTTATTAAAAAGCAATACTTGCACTATGAAGCGCTTCCCCTATATTATAAGGGCATGGTCGTGCCCTTATATTAAGGCTGAATCCAACGAACGGATTTTTCCCATAGGGAACTTTTCGGATGGGGGCATGGTGTTTGAGGGACTGCACCTCAAAAGTGACTGGGCGTACTGAGCTGAAATTTGGCAGGTACGCGTAGAATCGTCAACCGGTGCTGCGTGCCAAATTTCAGGGTGAAATATAAAAAATGAGCAATTGGGAGCGATCTAAACTTCCAACTGCCAGTTTTTTTCTGACACTTCAGAAATGACACTTTGTCACCCATGTTAGTCTATGAGGGTTTTTTTGGGAAGGCATAACTTGTAGGGGAACAATTGAGACTTGGGGTTTGTTTTATTAGGTAGATATTGTCCCAGTGGAGTGCCTTTTGGGGTTGAGGATTTTCAGATAGGTACAGTTTTTTTTATAATTTAGTGAAACATGCCCCATTATAGAGATAGGAGCTCCAACTTGTTGCGCAGCCGCAGAAGTCATCAGCTGGGGGAGTACACAGAGTGGCTTCACTTGGGTGTACCAAGATGGCCGACTCCTGCTCGCAAACTGAAATTCTCCTCTGTAAGTGGAATTAGCAGTGTTTATGTTATAAATGTGGTTGGATGTGGGGATGGGGATGGGTACTGAGTGGTTATTAGCCCTGACATTGCTTTAATTACAGAGTTTAAGGTCCGTGCTACCCCTGTGTCAGGTGGCTGTAACTAAGCTGACGTCATTTAATTTATTCACTGCACTGCCGGGAAATTCAAAACAGATGAGTCTCTGTGCCCGGCTGGTGGGAGCTTGCGATGCGGCTCCGCTGCCCCAGCCAGGTGTCATCCCTCCTCCCCGCTGCATGGGGAGCGCCTGGGCAGCCTGCACGAAGACGCACGCCACCATTGCTGACACTTACAGTATATATTGTAGACACAAGTGTGCAGCAGCTGCTGCTGCCTCCAGTAACACACCCGCCCTCTCCCCCACCACTTACTCATGTAAAGACTACTGTATGTAGTGCTACTATGGATAGTCTGTGCAGCCGAGCTTGGACGTGTAGATTGTGCAGGAGCTGGCAGAGAGACTCCGGATCTTCCCCAGCGCGGCAGAGACACCGAGTCTCTCTGCCAGCTCCTGCACAATCTACACGTCCAAGCTCGGCTGCACAGTGGTGGGGGAGAGGGCGGGTGTGTTACTGGAGTAGGCGGCGGCGGCGGCGGCAGCAGCAGCACACTTGTTTCTACAATATTATATATTGCAATGGGGGCGGGTGAGCTCGTGGTCAAAGGGGGAAGGATGCAGCAGCGGCTGCTGGCTTAATGCAAGGTACACAATGTGAGCGGCTGCTGGCTTGTTAATAGTAGAATATACTGTCTGCAAGGGTCCTCCTCTGTATGTACACTCTACGTGTCCAGTCACCCTGCAGCAAAAATCACACTGCTGCTGTCCCCTACAGGCTGACAGGACAGGGAGAGACTGAGAGTGTATATACAGAGAACACTCGCAGGCAGAGTATATTCTAGTATTAACAAGCCAGCAGCTGCTGCTGTCTCCTCTCCAGCAGGGTAGATGCTGCTTCTTAGGAGGACATCTGATGACATCACACCCACGTGACCCTCTGTCATCAATGGGAGGAGTAAACTGAGTTCCTTCCATTCTTCGTTTCCTACTGCAAGCAAGACAGGAGCATGTTGTAGACTGTGTGTGGTGCTCCAGAGTATCAGGTACACATACACCCAGCGGCACCCCTTCCCCTCGCCCACACATTCTGCCCACACACTGTTCACTCCTGCACACACTGCCCCCCCTGCACATAATGCCCCCACACTGCCCCCCCTGCACATAATACCCCCACACTGTCCCCCTGCACATAATGCCCCCACACTGTCCCTCCCACTGCACATAATACCCCCACACTGTCCCTATTGCACATACTGCCCCCACACTGCCCCCTGCACATACTGCCCCAACACTGCCCATACTGCCCCCACACTGTCCCCTACACATAATACCCCCACACTGCACAACCTGCCCCCCCTGCACTTAGAGCTCTGTTGACTCCACTGTTCACTCCTGTTCATACTGCCCCCCCCCCCTGCACATAATACCCCCACACTGCCCTCCGGCACATAATATCCGTTTGTACGCTGCCCCCCCAGTGCCCCGTGTGTGTATGCTGCACCCCCCAGTGCCCCCGTGTGTGTAAGCTTCCCCCCCCAGTGCCCCCGTGTGTGTACGCCGCCCCCCAGTGCCCCCCGTGTGTGTACGCCGTCCCGGCCCCAGTGCCCCCCATGTGTGTAAGCTGTCCCCGCCCCAGTGCCCCCCGTGTGTGTACGCTGTCCCCGCCCCAGTGCCCCCCGTGTGTGTACGCTGTCCCCGCCCCAGTGCCCCCTGTGTGTACACTGTCCCCGCCCCCCGTGTGTATGCTGTCGCCCCCCTGTGTGTATGCTGTCGCCCCCCCCGTGTGTACGCTGTCGCCCCAGTGCCCCCGTGTGTGTGCGCTGTCCCCCCCAGTGCCCCCGTGTGTGTGTGCTTTGCCCCCCCCCAGTGCTCCTGTGTGTGTGCGCTGTGCCCCCCCCCCCGGTGCCCCGTGTGTGTACGCTGTTGGCCCCCCGTGTGTGTACGCTGTCCCCGCCCCAGTGCCCCCCCTGTGTGTACGCTGTCCCTGCCCCAGTGCCCCCCGTGTGTGTACACTGTCCCCGCCCCAGTGCCCCCCGTGTGTGTACACTGTCCCCGACCCAGTGCCCCTGTGTGTACACTGTCGCCCCCGTGTGTACGCTGTCGCCCCCCGTGTGTACGCTGTGGCTCCCCGTGTGTACGCTGTCGCCCCCCGTGTGTACGCTGCCCCCCCGTGTGTACGCTGTCGCCCCCCCCCCCCGTGTGTACGCTGTCGCCCCCCCCCCCCGTGTGTACGCTGTCGCCCCCCGTGTGTACGCTGTCGCCCCCCGTGTGTACGCTGTCGCCCCCCCGTGTGTACGCTGTCGCCCCCCGTGTGTACGCTGTCGCCCCCCGTGTGTACGCTGTCCCCTCCGTGTGTACGCTGTGGCCCCCCCGTGTGTACGCTGTGGCCCCCCCGTGTTTATGCTGTGGCCCCCGTGTTTATGCTGTCGCCCCCCGTGTGTACGCTGTCGCCCTCCGTGTGTACGCTGTCGCCTCCCGTGTGTACGCTGTCGCCCCCCGTGTGTACGCTGTCGCCCCCCCGTGTGTACGCTGTCGCCCCCCGTGTGTACGCTGTCGCCCCCCCCCCCGTGTGTACGCTGTCGCCCCCCCGTGTGTACGCTGTCGCCCCCCCCGTGTGTACGCTGTCGCCCCCCCCCCCCGTGTGTACGCTGTCGCCCCCCCGTGTGTACGCTGTCGCCCCCCCCGTGTGTACGCTGTCGCCCCCCCCCGTGTGTACGCTGTCGCCCCCCCCCGTGTGTACGCTGTCGCCCCCCCCCCGTGTGTACGCTGTCGCCCCCCGTGTGTACGCTGTCGCCCCCCGTGTGTACGCTGTCGCCCCCCGTGTGTACGCTGTCGCCCCCCGTGTGTACGCTGTCGTCCCCCGTGTGTACGCTGTCGCCCCCCGTGTGTACGCTGTCGCCCCCCGTGTGTACGCCGTCGCCCCCCCAGTGCCCCCGTGTGTGTACCCTGTCCGCCCCCCCAGTGCCCCCGTGTCTGTACCCTGTCCATCCCCCCAGTGCCCCCGTGTGTGTACGCTGTCCCCCACCAGTGCCCCCGTGTGTGTACGCTGTCCCCCCCAGTGCCCCCGTGTGTTTAAGCTGTCCCCCATCTCTGCATCCTATGCCACTCTGTATTCCCCCTCACTGCATCCTCTGCCATCCCTCATCCTACACCACCCTGCGTCCCCTCTCCCTGCATGCATCCTACGCTACTCTGCATCCCCCTCCCTGCATCCTACATCCCTCATCCTACACTACCCTGTGTCCACCCTCCCTGCATCCTACGCCACTCTGTATTCCCCCTCCCTGCATCCTCCACCACCCCGCATCCTACACCACCCTGCGTCCCCCCTCTCTGCATCCCACGCCACTCTGTATCCCCCTCCCTGCATCATACGCCACCCAGCATCCTACGGCACTCTTCGTCCCCCCTCCCTGCATCCTACGCCACTCTGCATCCCCCCTCCCTGCATCCTCCACCACCCCGCATCCTACACCACCCTGCATCCCCTCACTGCATCCTACGCCACTCTGTATTCCCCCTCCCTGCATCCTCCACCACCCCGCATCCTACACCACCCTGCGTCCCCCCTCTCTGCATCCTACGCCACTCTGTATCCCCCTCCCTGCATCCTCCACCACCCCGTATCCTACACCACCCTGCGTCCCCCCTCTCTGCATCCTACGGCACTCTTCATCCCCCCTCCCTGCATCCTACGCCACCCTGCATCCCCCCTCCCTGCATCCTCCACCACCCCGCATCCTACACCACCCTGCGTCCCCCCTCCCTGCATTCTACGCCACTCTGTATTCCCCCTCCCTGCATCCTCCACCACCCCGTATCCTACACCACCCTGCGTCCCCCCTCTCTGCATCCTACGCCACTCTGTATCCCCCTCCCTGCATCCTACGCCACTCTGCATCCCCCCTCCCTGCATCCTCCACCACCCTGCATCCTACACCACCCTGCATCCCCTCATTGCATCCTACGCCACTCTGTATTGCCCCTCCCTGAATCCTCCACCACCCGCATCCTACACCACCCTGCGTCCCCCCTCCCTGCATTCTACGCCACTCTGTATTCCCCCTCCCTGCATCCTCCACCACCCTGCATCCTATGCCACTCTGCATCCCCCCTCCCTGCATCCTCCACATCCTCCACCACCTCACATCCTACACCTCTCTGCATCCTACGCCACTCTGTATTCCCCCTCCCTGCATCCTCCACCACCCCGCATCCTCCACCTACCTGCATCCTACGCCACTCTGTATTCCCCCTCCCTGCATCCTCCGCCATCACTCATCCTACACCACTCTGCGTCCCCCTCCCTGCACCCTATGCCACCCCACGTCCTACTCTCACCCTGCATATTCTCTAACCCTGCACCACCCCCATCTCCAGTTACACACTTGTTATTTAAGGAAGATGGCTGGTGAGTAGGATTTCTTTCAAAAGGAACATCACCTGGATACTACTGGACAAGGGGACCAAACTACTAGCAACATAGGTAAGTATCTAAATCATACCTCCCAACTTTCTGTGCGCCGGACCCGGGACTATGGGGGCATGACCCAGAGGCTCTGTGAGCCTCTAGCCATGCCCCCAGTCCCCTGGCATGTGCACAGCGTTTATTCCCCGCTGCTTAGCAGCAGACAGGGGGGACTCCCAACAGCCCCCCCTCAACGCGGGACACTGCCGCCCGCGGGTGGGACAGCGGGACAGGCCCTAATAATCGGGACTGTCCCGCTAAAATCGGGACTGTTGGGAGGTATGTCTATATGAATGGGCTCTGTATGCATTAAAGTTAAATTTTTCAGGTATGTGTGTGTGTGTGTTTTTATTTACCTATTTGTACTGATGTGGGACTACAAGTCCCAGCAGGCCCTTTATTGCCCTGCATGGTGGGACTTGTGGTTCTCCAAGTCCCACCATGCGGTGCAGGCTTGCTGGGTCTTATAGTTCCACAGCAATACACAATAGTTTGTTCTTTTTTTACATCAGCCCGATGGCCACAGCCCATGGCCATCGGGTACAGCCCTGGGCTTCAGCATGGGCAGGTAAGTCCCCACTTTCCCAGGATTCCTGCCCATGCTGACCGGTCAGGGGGAGAATGCTTTGGCAGGGGGGACTTGTATAAAAAGTTTCCCCCCGGCTATGGCATTACCCTGCTTTCTGGCTGGACCCGTGCTGGTTCTTGAAATACGGGGGACCCCTACTCATTTTGTCCCCCTTATTTTATTAACAAGGACCGGCCCTTGAGCCAGATTGGCTGTTGGCATCTCCATGGAGACGCCAAAAGCCAATCAGGGCTGAATGCTTCCAAAGCACACCCCCCCCCCCAGTCAGTGTGGGGTGAGCTGCTGCAGGACATGAGAGGCAACGCTGGAACCTGGAATTTATAAGTAGAGGTGTAAAATTAGTGTGTGTACAATAAACTTTTACTTTTCACTGTCTGTGTTTTATTTCAACATTCTTTTTACAGGTGGACTACAAGTCCAAGGGTTCCCATTAATGGCCCGCCGCATGCTGGGATTTGTGGTTCGCCAGGTCCAAACATGCTGGGGGGATGCCTGCTGGGACTTGTAGTTCACCTGCAAAAAGCAATTTTTGTTTGCGTGATTGTACCATATCAGCCCGGCGTCCACCGCCCAGGGACGCCGGGGACAGCCCCGGGCTTCAGCCCTGGAAGGGTGAAGCCTATTATGGGGGGGGTGACTCCTTTATTGGGGGGTCCCATCTCCCCCAGCGACCCCATCCAGGGCTGACCAGCCACAATGAGCATGATACGGGGACCTTACGTAAAAAGTGTCCCCCGGCTGTGGCATGACACCACAGGCTGTTGGAGCCCGGGGCTGGTTCCAAAATATGGGTGACCCCCTGTTTTTTAGTCCCCCGCATTTTTGGAACCAGAACCGGCCCAAGAGTCCGGGGCTGGTTTCAGAAATACGGGGGAACCCTAAACTTTTTGTCCCCTGTATTTTTGGAACCAGGTCCGGCTCAATGAGCCCGGGGCTGGTTATGCTCAGGAGGGGGAACCCCACGCCATTTTTTTTCTCACCCTTTGTTATCAAACCCTTTTCTTCACAATCCCACTGCCAGCAATTTTGGATGGAGGAGGTGGCGTGGGTGGGACGAGTTCAAATGCTAGTGCAGCCCAGGCGCATCAATATATGATTTAGGATATCCTCCTTCAATGCCCTACAGTAAAGCTTCTACACGCTGGGTGTCATGCTCATTTCCAGGGGTTTCATGAGCTAGTTGTCATGCACTGGGACGGGTGTCATACTCATTGCCAGGGGTTTGAAATTCTTGTAGCCAGGGGTAATGCTCGTTTCCAGGGGTGTGTTATCGTTAAACATTTAAATAAATCCAATGTTTATTCTTACTGTGAAATTTTAGATTTCTGAATTTAAAAAATAAATTGAAAAAAAGCAATGAAATTCCATTGACAAAAAACCTTACGGTTTCACATGTCCCATTAAGGCTTTATACGCATTATCTACCATTTCTGAAACCTGCTGTAACTCTTCCACTCAAACGCCAAAAAGCAATGAAATTACGATCATTAAGGCTGACGCCTTAATGGACGTGTTCCTTGCGCAATACAGATATGGTACGCCATCACAGCCTGTGGGTAAGTGCAGATTCAGCACTCTCACAGAGTGAGATTGCTGTCACTCACACAATGGTGGAGCTGCTAATTCACAGATTTGTGTGCTCATTGGAATACACACATGCAGTCTATGCAACTGAAGGTCTGAGCAAAAGAGAGTTGAGCGGATGGGGTAAAAGTGGTGTTGATTGGGGGAGGAGACAGTGTGGTGCAGATGAGGAGGAATAGAAATGCGTAGATTGTGGAAAGGCTAAGCAGCACTGATGGGAGACTAACAAATGCGGATGGGTGGAAAACCATGGCACAGATTGGGGGAGGTAAGACAGAGTGATGCGATTGGGTGGGAAACAGTGAAGCAGTTGGAGAAAAGACAGAGTGGACCAGATAGGAGAGAGAGAGAGCAGTACAGATGTAATCAAACTGTGGCATGGATGAGAAGGGCAGAGCAGCATGGATGGAGGGGGGGACAGAGTATCACTAATAGATGGGGATGCATTGGCACAGATAGAAAGAAACAGAGTGGCATCGGTGTGGAAAAACAGGGCAGCGCAGATGGGAAAAGACACATTGGTGCGGATGAGGGAATACACACAGCAGTAGGGATTGGGGAAGACATAGCAGCCTGAAGGCGTATAGGAGAAGAAAGTGTAGATGCATAGTAGTTGGGAGTATTATAGTTTTTGCAATTATGAAAGATGTTTCTGGTAACTGCATGTGAATACTAAATGAAATGGATATATGTAGTGAGTGTGAAAGATGTTGGACCCTCAGTGGGATAGTTCTAGTTATAATGTTTATTCTAGCACCTGCCATCTTTGAAAACCCATGCAGTTCCTCTACCCTGTCTGGGGTGTTGCTGTCTGCTGTAGTGTTTCTAGCACAGGTCTGGTTTGCTGTGCTGATATACAGACCACACTGTGCTAGAATTACTACAGCAGACCGCTACACCCCAGGCAAGGAAGAGGAACTGCATGGGTTTTCAAAGATGGTGGGTGCTAGAATGAACACTATAGTAATTCAGAGGTATAGACAGTTTTAGATGATTGCAGGTACTTATTAGGATGAGTGCGCCACATAACTGCTCAGACCTTCAGTTGCATAGACTGCATGTGTGTATTCCAATGAGCACACAAATCTGTGAATTAGCAGCTCCACCATTGTGTGAGTGACAGCAATCTCACTCTGTGAGAGTGCTGAATCTGCACTTACCCACAGGCTGTGATGGCGTACCATATCTGTATTGCGCAAGGAACACGTCCATTAAGGCGTCAGCCTTAATGATCGTAATTTCATTGCTTTTTGGCGTTTGAGTGGAAGAGTTACAGCAGGTTTCAGAAATGGTAGATCATGCGTATAAAGCCTTAATGGGACATGTGAAACCGTAAGGTTTTTTGTCAATGGAATATATATATATATATATATATATATATATATATATATATATATATATATATATATATATATGCCTAGTGCCGGAATTTCTCTCACACATGGAAGACTAAAAACAGTGCCTGGAATTGAAGTCAGCAGTTATATAAAGGTGTTAACCATGCTGTAAATATGGATTTAGCCATGCTCATCTTTTCTGCAATGCATACGCATCCTAACATGCTGCATAGCACACTGGGCTGTGACTTTTCACACCTGGTGATTGTTAATGCATTTCTCTGGGTGTGCGCAAACATATGCATGCGAGTGACCCATTCATGGCAGCCTGGTTATGCCACGAGCTGTGCCACTAGATGTGCATGCATTACGACAATATTACTACATACTGGGTGAAATGTAATAGGATGAGAGATTCAGAAAGTGAGAGATTTGGTAAGAAATCTCCAGATTTTTTTTAAAGCGGCAATCATTTACACTGCAAAACCACTGTATATACCTAAAAAATAGTGCCTGTTTAAAAATCACGCTATAATCTACAATTTTATAAAAATATGAATGAAGTGATCTTCCCAGTGGGACTACAGTTTACAGAATATATTCACACTTTGGAAGCTAGTGCAGAACTGGTAATAGAGACCATCGTTCCAGTTTCATACTGCTAAATAGAGGACAACAGGGTGCAGATTTATACCTTATGATCAGTGTCCACACTTCACTATCCAAACAATTTCTCCCCTGATCAGAGCAGCCATTTGATGACTAGTGATACGCACTAGGTGAATGACAACTCAATATCTGAGTTATGATCTTACCACTAGGATTTGGTTTTTCCTGTCACCTGTCCTAGCAGAATAGAATATAATAGCGTAGGAAACCTCTGAAGTGCTTTGCCCTGTCATAGGGGATTTTTTTCAAAGAGAATTACATTATATACCTACCCACCAGCAGTGCAAAATGGTTTTGCCAATGCGTCACATTACTTGCTTTTTCTTTTTTCTCTTTGCTCTCAACACTGATTTAGCAATACAATATTGATAACATATAGATGTGCAAGAAGTTCCAATTTTCAAAGACAAATGGTGCAGTTGATAAGACCAGCTGTAGATTCCATTGTAATGCTGGATACATACCTACTCAATTGTCAGACCACTTTTTCTTTTCTCGAAGCATAGAAAAAAAATAGGTTGCACCTAATGTTCAGGTCTTGTGTTACTGTTTTTGACAGAATAACAGTTCGTTTGCAATACAAAAAATAGCTGGAAAAATACAAAAATGTCAACAAACATGTTGACATGGTTTCCTGCAATCCTACCATGGCACAGCCTCTACACCATTGCACCACTGAAATACAGCACATACAGTAGGAGCAAGTTTCATCTTTGCTCCTTTGACCATGGCTAGCCATGGCTATTCTATTGTTCTCAGCTGCAATACAATACGTATTGCAGCTGAGAACAATAGAATAGCCATGGCTAGCCATGGCTAGCCATGGCCAAAGGAGCAAAGATGAAACTTGCTCCTACTGTACTCTTGGCATAACTGTTTTGATTTGGCTCCAATAGCATGAACCCTAAAAACTAGCAGTGACCTTCATTGCTAGAAATTATGCCAGTGTCCTTATTATAGCCAAAAAGCATAATGTAGAGTCTTCTCTGCAGAAATGGTTCTCCAAAAATAGGTGTCCTTGTTTGTCTCTTCCATTTCCATTTATGGGGTGGCCAGCTGGAGAAGCTTCTGGAAGGTATGGTTATCCATACACAGATAGTTCCTGAAGTTATCAGGATTGTTCTTATGAATCTCCTGCTACAATCACTTCAGGGATTAAGTGTCTTGCCTCTGCAGCCAATCTTAGGTCCTACCACTTCTGTATGGGTTCAATACACATTTGTGCACAAATGCAGTTGTAACTGCGATTTTCTAGGCTACGGAGCTCCCAATGTTGGCAAGTGAAGCTGCAGCTTTGAAATTGAAAGACACACCTACTGGAGCCATTACAAACTCAGATTATATTCAAATAAAGGGAATATTAAGGTTAATGGTTGCCTTATGGCTATGCAGACTGGCTGTTGCAGTTACTACTATGGCTAGTTGTCTCTCTGCATACATTATTGTTGATGAAAGGTGATACTAAAACCAAAAATGGGCAAAGCATACCTGCTTTTTTTCTAACCACTCCAAAAACCACCAATGTAGTCACTTCCTGTCAATGATTTTTCCATGAAGTCCTCATTATGGTTATGCTTTATCTACTTGCTTGCAGTACAATCACCATAGCAACAAGCACAACAAGCACTATCTTTTTTTGGGTTTAAACTCATGAGCAGTTAACAGAATCTATTTTACGCTAAACTATACTCAATATCACTGTGAAATCTATAGATCTGTTGAACGTTAGATAGTATGTATATATATATATAGTGTGTACTAGAGATGAGCGGGTCCGGATCTCCGGGATCCGGCAGATCCGAATATCGCGATCCGAGTCTGGATCCGAGCCAGCTCGGGAGTTCCCGCCTAAATTCCGGACCGAAAACGAGGCAAAACGTCATCATCGCGCTGTCGGATTCTCGCGGGATCTGGATTCTATATAAGACGCACGCGCACCCCGCCATCTTTACTCCAGCATAGGAGAGGGAAGAGGGTGGTTGTGCTCAGTGCTGTGCTATAATAATAATATATTATTTTGCTGCTGCTCACTCGATTTGGGTCTGCAGGGGCAGCTGTACACAAGTCCAGTGTACAGGGGCTGCAGTGGCCAGTGTACAAGGGGCTGTGCAGGGGCTGTGTTCAGTGTGACAGGGCTTGTGTCCAGTGTGACAGGGCCTGTGTACAGTGTGACAGGGTCTGTGTCCAGTGTACAGGGTTTGTGTCCAGTGTACAGGGGTTGTGTCCAGTGTACAGGAGCTGTGTACAGGAGCTGTGTCCAGTGTCCAGGGGCAGTGTCCAGTGTACAGAGACGGTGTACAGGGGTTGTGTCCAGTGTGACAGGGCCTGTGTCCAGTGTGACAGGGGCTGTGTCCAGTGTACAGGGGCTGTGTCCAGTGTACAGGTGCTGTGTACAGGGGTTGTGTCCAGTGTACAGGGGCTGTGTCCAGTGTACAGGGGCTGTGTACAGGGGTTGTGTCCAGTGTACAGGGGTTGTGTCCAGTGTACAGGAGCTGTGTACAGGAGCTGTGTCCAGTGTCCAGGGGCTGTGTCCAGGCAGGTGTCCAGTGTGACGGCTGTGTCCAGTGTACAGGAGCTGTGTCCCGGGACGGTGTCCAGAGGCTGTGTCCATTGTCCAGGGGCTGTGTCCAGGGTAATGGGCTGTGTCCATTGTCCAGGGGCTGTGTCCAGGGTGACGGGCTGTGTCCAGTGTCCAGGGGCAAGGTCCAGGGGCAGTGTCCAGTGTGACGGCTGTGTCCAGTGTACAGGAGCTGTGTCCAGGGGGGGTGTCCAGAGGCTGTGTCCATTGTCCAGAGGCTGTGTCCAGGGTGACGGGCTGTGTCCATTGTCCAGGGGCTGTGTCCAGGGTGACGGGCTGTGTCCAGTGTCCAGGGGCAGTGTCCAGTGTGACGGCTGTGTCCAGTGTACAGGAGCTGTGTCCAGGGGCGGTGTCCAGAGGCTGTGTCCAGTGTGACGGCTGTGTCCAGTGTACAGGAGCTGTGTCCAGAGGCTGTGTCCATTGTCCAGGGGCTGTGTCCAGTGTGACGGCTGTGTCCAGTGTACAGGAGCTGTGTCCAGAGGCTGTGTCCATTGTCCAGGGGCTGTGTCCAGGGTGACGGGCTGTGTCCAGTGTCCAGGGGCTGTGTCCAGTGTCCAAGGGGCTGTGTCCAGTGTGACAGGCTGTGTCCAGTGTAAAGTAAGAAAAATAAATAAAATTAATAAATAAAATAAAAACACATTTTTGGAGGATGATG